>NW_019416260.1:1049777-1112244 GCF_000390285.2 Anoplophora glabripennis | reverse complement strand
ATATTGACTTTTATAGTAATTAATAAATTAAAATTATATCAATGTTACTGAGCATGCGGATTAAAGATAATTTCATGTAACCCAGGTAGCCTCGCAACAGGATATCATTCTAGAAAAGTTTGGTTTTGGTTAAGAGTACGTCTATAATAAACCACTTGAAGAAAAAACACTCGATAAAAACACTGACACAGCACAACACCAAGAAAAACACTAAAACTACTTAGTAGAACCATAAAATGCCAAGAATAAACAAAAGAAGAGAAAATGCGCTAATGATAACAGCGATGACAAATCAACAAGCCTTCACCTGCGTATAAGGCTATTCTTTCCGAGCATGCGCATTAACAATAACACGGCTAATGTCAAATTTTTACTTTATTTAAATATAGGAATATTCTTTTATATCGTTTTTTGTAAGTTTTAAGCACATTAGTGTATCTGTTTTAGCAAACACATGTGGGTTGCTCTTAAATACTTCTAAATTCTTGTAAAAATAAATTAAATTTGAAGTTGTTCATTTTTATAGTATCTATGTGAATAGTACACAAGTATGACAATTTGTTGAGGGTTGCCTAAATATGTGACGTCATACTAAAAGAGTCTATTATGAAAAAAAACGTTAAATAAAAAAATGTACAGGGTGCACCCTAAGTACGTTAAAATATGTAAGTGGGGTATTCCTGAGTTAATTCTAAGAAAAAAAAAGTTTATATAAACCTTTGTCCGGAAATGTTTCGTTCCTGAGATACAGGGTGTTGAAATTAAAATTTTATTTTCGATTTTCTTAAATAACTTTTACGGAAGATAAATTTTTCCAACAAAACTTGGTAAGTGGGGGTTTTTTGAGGTGAGAAATCATAATTTGGTATTAATTTTTGTGTAGCACTTAGATTGCGCTACGTACGCTATCATTATTAATTTTAATGTGTCATAACTTTTTTGCCAGAAGACTTCTGCGATTTTTTATGAATAAACCAATTTCCTACACCTTTTTTAGGCAAAAAAGGTACACTTTCTCAACAACGCTAGAAGTCACCGTTTTCGGGAAATTTGGAAATTTCTGCAAAGATGCAATTTGCTGAGTCCCTTAGGCGTTAAATGAAGTTGTTGAGAATTTTATCTTCAAAATAGGCTATGCGCTTCTTTACTACGTATCCAAATAAAAATTTGTTATGCCAAACTTAATCAGTAATAATGATTTTGTTTAATTTTAATTTCAACGCCCGGTATCTCAGAAACGAATCATTTCTAGACAAAGGCTTATATAAACTTTTTTCTTAGAATTTACTCAGGAATACCCCACTTAAATATTTTAACGTACTTAGGTTACGCCCTATACGTAGAGGGTATCCCATTTAGATGATTTTTTAATGGTAATCCTAGCTTTTTGTTTTTCATTTTTTCGAGGGGGTATGTAATCACTACCAAATTTTAAATACTGATTAGATAAATTTTTCAAAAGTGAGAAAAGTTTGAAACCAGATACCAGACCATGCTTTTCCGAAGGTGTTCTGACGTGTTGAATCTAAATTCGACTTCAGAATTGGTTCATCATGTCGATATATCCTAACCCAGAAATGCAAAAAACACGAGTTTTCGCTATATTTGAGATTCTGTTACATCACCCTGAGTCGTTTCCGCAAAATTCGCAAGGCATTTCAATGAAATTACAAACACCTAAATTCCCACTGGTTTTTAGGTTTTATAGGTCGCTGATTACGAACATGTAGCCACATTCACGAAATTCAAAATGGTGAATCCAGTATGGTGGATGAAATAAAATAGAACGTATTAAAATTTCATAAAGAAATTCACATTTTCTAAAATATCTTGTAACATCTTTGGAGTGTATAAACTTTAGCTAATTATACACCTAATTAAAAGCAAAGATCCGTTGAAGATAAATATGTTAACCAGTGGTGGATGATAACAAAGAATGTTGTTTTGCTTTATCATAAATTAAAACGATATCCATCAATTCTGTGTTGATATACACGTAAGCCATTTTTGATACATGAAAAACTAATGTAAACACTATCATACAACGATAACAGTAAAATCAGATTTCAGTATTTGGAATCGCCTGGGACCACGTGGAGAGATAGCGAATGATGTTATAGACTACAGTAGTCCAGCTATGTAAGGTTAAATACTACAACTTCAATAATCTTTTTCTCGGAAACTATAAGGATTATACAATTTTTTTTTTATTATATTGACTCCATTTTTCATGGCGCATATATTTCCAATTTTTTTTTGGATAAGTTGTGAATCACCCTGTATGTAACTCCTAATGCTAAGTGAACCTTTTTTGAATTATTACTTTATTAAACTTATGGTTGCCAAACATCTATTGTTGGAAAAAAATCTAGAAATGGTATTTTGTAAAAAAAGGTCGTAGATATCTTTTTAAAACAGTTTTCAATACAAATACATTACAGAAACATGAGGAGTTCGAAAAAGTAATATGGATATTTTTTTATCAATGTTATTTTTGGTTTTTGCTCATGAATACGGTGGAATTTAAATTGTATTTAAAAAACTGTATTAACATTTTTGCGAAATGAGTAATTGTAATGTGATTTTAGGTTGAATGAAGTGCTTGGTATCGTTAATGTAAATTAAAAAAAGTAATAACTCAAAATTGTTCGTATTTAGAGATGCTTTTTTTCTTAAAAGTACTACTGGGGACTACAAGTAGTAATCGATTTCCAAAAAGTCATGTTGGTGCACTGGCAGACGTATTTACATTTACATACAACTGATTTTTTCCTATCGATATTTGCAGAAACATTTTGGTTCTGAAAAAGTTGTGAAAAACATTCCACAAATAATTGCGGGCTCTTAAAATACATTCGACAGTCTCTTTATACCAAAAATGTAATTTATGTAAATTGTGAGCATCAATTTTTTTTCAGGAATGGTTCTCAGAAGTATGTATGTCAAAAAGATCCTCCAGACTATAGCAGTTCTGACGAATCCAAAACTGAAATCGGTTCATCTGTAGCTCTTCAGGTTTTCGAGACCTTGTATATTTTTCACCAGTGATTGGATTTAAGGAAAAACTAACTAGTGTTTTCAAATTCTCACATTAGACACAATAGTGTTTTTATATAGAAAAAATAATTTTTGAAAATTGAAAATGGACTCATCGATTTTTTCAGAATAATTTTGAGTCTCTAAAAAAAATCCCCCTGACTATAATAGCCTTGGTAAGTATTCGCAAAATAGTATAAAATAAAAAGGGGCAGTGTATATTTTTTTACATAATATCTTCACATGGAACTTACCATAAAAATAGTACGTAATAATAAGTACCAGCAAAAGTTAACGTAATAATTTCTCACTCACAAGGAAAGCGATTGCGGAAAATAATTAACATTTGTGTTCCGCGGTTATTCGTGTCTGGCAATTGGTAAATACCCATTTCAAAAACGAAAATGACCGAACATTTACCGAGTTCAAGTTTTTAACAGACACTATTTTTAGTAATGGTGGCGAAACATCAACTACTTCGCATTTTAGTAATCTCAGTATCCTCGTCATTATACAATACATGTACATATCTGCCTCTGATCTAAAGCTTCGCATCGATCAATTTATTCCTTATGTATCTAGCGGCACCCTAACGCATGCCCTGTCGTCATTGTCGTTTGTGCGTGCGTGTGCGAGTTTGACAAAGCTTAGTCGAATGTATGGCACGGGTTTTTGTGGCAGTCAGTAGCATTGTATATCGTCAATATAGAGGAGCGGCTTGACCACAGATTTAGCCTATTTCTGCTACTACAACGCGTATTGCTTACAGAATACTACTGTTTATAAATTTGATTGTCCCCACAAAGTTTCCGATGTCTAATAATAATATACTATTAATTATTTTTTGTGCCACTCTGTAAGACACTTGCGATAAATCCGTACATAAAAGAGATGATATATACCTGACACGGAATGCCTTTTTTTTCGGAAATATTTTTTCCACGCGTCGGGGAATCTGCGCGATTGAAGGGCGACTGCTAGGAGATTCGGATTCGGCACACGTCATTATGATAATGTAAGTATTGCGGAGTGCGTCACAACCAGTTATTATTTATACGATCCAAATTGAATGGGCTCCCTCGGGAATCTCGATTCAGGGCGCGCCGACCGGAAAAATTATATGCAGCATCAAAAATAAATTGAGTCACAGAGCGGCGCGGCGCAGCGTCGTCGTCGGTGGGGAGCCGGCCCGAAGGGGTCCTAGGAACCGAAACGTTTGTCGTGCCTTCACATGATCATCTCTTTAATATAGTCCTGAATTGTTGTCCTTCCAAAACTTAATCAGCAAAACTTAATCAATTAGTTTTTTTACGAATGTTTCGAATTTTCATTAATACGCAATTAAATTTTGGTGAAATAAAAAAATATTGAAACAATCAGATCATGATCACATTAAAACGCAACATTCTGTTTCATCGGCTGTGATGGTGTAATTTCTCACGACATGTTATTCAACCAATCGGCAAGCATATCTCGAGCGTATACGCAACGGTTTGTAAACGAATCGTATGAGGATTTTTTAGTTGATGGTACCAATCAGGTAATGTTGGTTATATGGCCCATCTTTGCAATTCATCTGATCTTTTAGTAAACCCCACGGCATTGAAATTTTACAATGTAAAAGTTATTTTTTCTTTGTGTTTTGTTTATGTTTTTGTCTTATTTCATGTTTTTGTTTGTTTTATATTTTGATGTTATTATCATCGCACATTTTAGCATTTTTATTGCATGAATCGTCAAACCGCGGAGTGCTGTTAAATTAGAGGGTGAAAATTGGAGATAGGGGTGGAAATGCACCCCTTTCAGTTTTTTAATCGTAGCTCGAAAATAAAGCAAAATTTCGCTATAGTTCATAGGAAAAATTATTTAGAGAATTGAATTTCCCATCGAAATGGCTTATTTAAAAAATTTAAAAGGAAAATTTTATACAAAAAGTCGTTAATAAACAATTTGAAAAAAATAAAAAATTCGATTTTTCGATTTTTTTTACTTTTTGCCTCTAGTTTTTTTTTGAGTAAAGATAGGTATAGGCATTGCTTCATAAAAAAAGTAGATAAAATTTCCTTCAAAAAAAGAGGTTGTACAGTATTCTTGAATGAGAGTTGACTAATATATGGCCGCTCAAACTTAACCAATTTTTCGATTTTCGATATACGTTTTAATTCTCATTTTTTGCAGAAAAGGAAGAATTTGTTCAAGGATATTCATCACATGACTTGTTCGAAGGGTCATTAAAAATTAAAAAACCTCGGGGTGCTATTAAATTAGAGGATTGAAATTGAAGATAGGGGTGAAAATGTACTTTTGCAGTTTTTTAAATATAGCACGAAAACGAATCAAATTTCGGTATAGTTCATAGGAAAAATTTTGTAGAGAATTGAATTTCCCATCGAAATGGCTTATTTAAAAAATTTAAAAGAACAATTTTATGCAAAAAACGTTAATAAACAATTTTAAAAAAGTAAAAAATAAGATTTTTTGATTTTTTTTACTTTTTTGACTTTGATTGCTGTACAAAAAAGCATATTCGTAAAATTACTAGCCCTTTCTCAGTGTATACAGGGTGTAACTAAATAATTGTAAAACATTTAAGGGGGTGATTCCTCATCTAAAAAAAGATAGGATCTTTCATATAAAGAAACTTCATTGGAGCATCCCTTGTTAAGATACAGCCCCTTAAAGGGGGTACATAAAATTTGTTTAACAATTTTTTTCACAAGCACTAAACAAGTTACAATATTGAAATTTAACCTGACATTTTCTACTGCCAAAAAGACACTTAGCCAGTAATTTATTTGGTTTACCCCATGGTTGTAAGGGGTGGAAAACGCAACCCCTAAAATTTATTTCCAACGTAATTTTTTGTCTTATTATTTTTTTACCATTTAAAAATTTATTTCCGATAGCCTGTTTCATTCTAAAAAAAAATGTCTCTTGAATTTTTTGCCCAAATTAAACCAGTTCGCAGCAAAAAATTATTTTACGAACAAGATACATATCGCCATAAAACGAAAATACGAAACTAATTTATCTAGTAGGCCGCCATTAGCGATACTGACAATTAAATTGGAATCAAGCTGTCAGTTTGTAAATTTTTGAAATTGAAGTAATACTAATTGTGTATTGTTCTGTTCTTAATTTGTTACTTTAATAATTCACTTGTTATTAAAATGGCATACACAAATGAGGAAATGGCTGATATGCATTACGTTTACGGTCTGTCGCAGGGGAATGGGTTAGAAGCTTCTACAAGATATGCTGAAATGTATCCTCAACGGCAGCATCCTTCACATAGAATATTTGTCTGACTTCATCAACGATTACGTGAATATGGTTCATTCAACAAAAGAACGCAGGATTGTGGTCGCCATCGAGAAGTAAGAACACCACAGCTTGAGGCAGCAGTACTTAATTTGATAGAAGAACAACCTACTACCAGTACTAGAAAGATTGCTTTCCAGCTAAATGTTGATCATATGACGGTATTTCGAATTTTAAAGGAACATCTCTTATACCCTTACCATCTGCAACGAGTACAGGCACTGTTACCGCGAGACTTTCCGAACCGTCTTGAATTTTGCAATTGGATGCTGGAAATGATTAGAAGAAATCGTGACTTTCTGAAGACGATCGAATTCACAGACGAATGTAGTTTTTCTCGGGACAAGATTATTAATTTTCATAATTACCACATATGGGCTGATGAAAACCATCACGCTATTGTCGAAACTAACCATCAAGAACAGTTTTCTCTTAAGGTGTGGGTCGGAGTTATTGGGGATTATTTAATTGGGCCTCATTTTCTACCTCCTCGATTAAATGGTGAGGCATACGTTCAATTTTTAAGAAAAGTGCATCCCCCCGTACTGCTGGAGGAAGTTCCTTTGGGCGTCAGAAGGGATATGGTTTTTATGCATGATGGGGCTCCCGCCCATTTTAGTCAAGTAGCACGTCAGCATTTAACTGAAACATATGCAAATCAGTGGATAGGTCGAGGAGGACCACAGAATTGGCCCGCTCGATCCCCGGATCTCAATCCTCTGGATTTGTCTACTTGGGGCCATTTGCAGCATTTGGTTTATCGTACTCCTGTTCGCGATGTAGAGGACTTAAGAAACCGCATTATCGATGCGTGCAGGGTAATTAGAGAGACTCCAGGAATATTTGAGCGAATACGTGGCTCAATGCGCCGACGTCTAGACGCATGCGTAATGTCTGAAGGTAGACATATTGAACATTTACTATGATTTCTACATGTTGTATGTTTTGTTATTATTAAATTAGTTTTGATTATTCCCCTTTAATCATTTAATGCAGGTAGTAACTACAAAATAACAGTAAATCCAGTCCGCATTTATGACGATGTATCTCTGTAGTTGTTCGTAAAATAATTTTTTACTGCGAACTGGTTTAATTTGGGCAAAAAATTCAAGAGACATTTTTTTTTAGAATGAAACAGGCTATCGGAAATAATTTTTTAAATGGTAAAAAAATAATAAGACAAAAAATTACGTTGGAAATAAATTTTAGGGGTTGCGTTTTCCACCCCTTACTACCATGGGGTAAACCAAATAAATTACTGGCTAAGTGTCTTTTTGGTAGTAGAAAATGTCAGGTTAATTTCAATATTGTAACTTGTTTAGTGCTTGTGAAAAAAATTGTTAAACAAATTTTATGTACCCCCTTTAAGGGGCTGTATCTTAACAAGGGATGCTCCAATGAAGTTTCTTTATATGAAAGATCCTATCTTTTTTTCGATGAGGAATCACCCCCTTAAATGTTTTACACTTATTTAGTTACACCCTGTATATATATTTTTTTAGGAATACAGTATTAAAAACAATGTTAGCAACAGAAATTTAAAAACATCGTTACTGTAGCATTTTTTAAATTTTTCTTAATTCTTAAAAAAATAACAATTTTCTTTGTGAAACTAATTTTAGAATTTCATTTAATTGTAATGACTATATCGCAGGCCTATTTTAAATGAATAAAAATAACCCAAAAATCACTTGTTTTTCGAATAAAATAGAAGATACCTTTTTGGTTGTTTTATCTAATTTCCAAAACTCTCAGTATCTCCGTCACTGGTTGTCATATTTGTAAATCATTTAAGTGAATTATAAATAATAATTAGTTGTCATTATCTCAAGTTTCAATCTACGTCAAACCTCTTAAGAGATAAAAGAATAAATGTGAAATTTCTCTAAAATTCCAACACTCTGTATCATGAGAATGAACCATTCCACGACCTATGATAATATGGACTCTTTTTCTTAGAATGATGCCACACGTCCACTGTTAAAGTTTGACTACAAAAACTTACCTCCCCTTGACAATTATCGTTATTAAATTCCCTGTTTGCGGACGCCACTGGGGCGTCTCGAGATGGGAATCGTGGCGCGTTTCAGATCTGGCACGCCGTAAGACGCGCTCCATGGAAATGTAAACAGGGGCCCTTCCAGTAATTGGTCGGATAACTTGTATAATTGGGTTTTTGTCGCGGCGTCTGTTTAATGGGGATCGGGGGGCGACACGACGTAATTTGTAGCTACTTTATTTTTGAGTTTTTGCCTGCGAACGGATGGGGGAGGCGGAATTGCAGTGTAGGGGGACGGCGGGAGGCAGCATTAGCACGATTGGTTATGTTTCCTTTTGAATTTGTCCTCAAACGAACTTAACCGGTAGAGTTATTTGAATAATTTTGTGTGATCTTTGTTTAATTCTTAATAAAATAAAAATTGTGGAATTTACACTGAATGTTACACATTTGCAATGGTTTTTCGACAAACCCAGATACCAGCACGGTTCAAATCCGCTCCAGAAGATGGAAACCTCAGAGAGGTCAAACGTGCGACCTACTGCGAAGATCCCTATAAGACCAAAGCGAACGCACCAAGGGGTGTGATCGAATGTCGACTCTGGTACCATACAGTTCATTACCCAGGGACGAATAACTATCCGGTAAATTAATTTATCATTGCATTATATGCATTTAGCACCATATATTAAAGATTTATATTGTTATTTAAATATTAAAATTTAATAAATTCAATTCATTGTTAACATTTCTTGTATTTCTTTCTAAATCTAGCAGCCAATCCGCCCATGATATTTTGATTAGGACAAAAATTAAAGGGTAATAAATACTTTGCAATTCCGCAAGATTTTTAAAAATGCATGTGTGGGATGACCCAAACATACAAAAAATTTTGGGAGATAGAAGCTTGATTACACCCAATAGCGTGTAATTTTACATGAAATTTATATGTCTAGAATAAAACAAAGAAATCGATCTGAAAGTAGGCGAAATAGTAGGCTTTCCCCAATAATTTTATTTTCTTCAGGTTACATGGTCGGAAACAATAAGCGCAACCATGGCATTGGCTTGCTCACATCTCGTTTATTTTTTAAGATACAAATGAAAATTCATCGGAGAAAATTGTAATGCTTAAAAATCGACAGAATGCAGAATTCGCTATTTTTTCGGAATTTACGTTCTAGAGTTGGTGTAGGGAATTTTTTTTCATAATTTTCCGATTCCAAATAATTGTATTCTTTTGTTCGGTTATTCCAAAACTGTATACAGAGTGTTTTGAGAGTCTGTCAGGAAACTCCAGGAGGTGATTCTACGGATTAAAATAGTAGCAGTATGTAATGAAAATTTTGATTTCTAGGTAAAGTGCCCTCTAGCGGTGCATAATGAGCTTTTCTCTGACTGGTCCAATAGAGATTAATCTAATTAGTGGGTGTCAAATGAGAGACTAATCGAACTTATTAAATAAGTCTTTTAAATAGAAAAATAGAAAAAATTGAACTTGTCAAGCTGTAAAAATTCGAAAAAAAAATTATTATAGAATCACCTCCCGGAGTTTCCTGGCGGATTTTCAGAATACCCTGTATAAACTTAATTATTATTTGTCTATCAGATTTATTTTGCAAAAGTTCTTTTAAAATTTAAATCTTTTAAAATTTTAAGTACTGTTAATCTTTAGGCCATTAAAATTATTTTCGTACTCTTTGAACGACGATAGCTCAACGACAAATCATCGTACAAAACTCTTCAACAGCTCAAATTAAAGAGGACGAATTAAACTAAAAGACCTGATCAGTGGGATTGCCAAAAATAAGATATTGAAGCCTGTGGACCTCTTGAATGAGAAGTAAAAATTTTGAATTTTTTTCCCTGTTGGATTTTTTATGATTGGTATTAAAAGTGGTCAACGAGAAATATTTTTCACTTCCAGATGCCGAAGCTAGAAACTTCAAGCCTTAATGTGTTTTATTTTATTGGTCTTCGACCACACTGAAAAAAAGTATTTGGATCAAATGAGCAGATAGTTTTAGATGGAATTATTTGCCGTAAATATCTTTTTATTCTATTCAAATGTATATACTTTCCTCAAACCATGTGAAATATCTGCTATAATCTATAATTTTTCGTAGAATTTATATTAAGTATTTGTAAATATGTATAATTTAATTAAAATCTTTGAAATTTATTATCTTGGACTTTCGCTACAATATATCTTACAGTTCATCATAAACTGCAAACATATTTGTTTCAAAACTACCAGTTCCTTAGAATATATACGTATATTTAAAATTTAGTATTAATGTAGGAATTATTGAAGATAAATGTACCATATTATAATCAAACTTATGTTTTCTTGAAAGAAAATTGTAGCAGGTAACAGAATGGCGTAGTGGGGAAGTAGTACGATAGATGGAGCCACTTACGCTCTGTGTATACACATCTCCTTGGGCATAAGGACACTGAAGCAGCTAAATCTTTCTGAAGACATAACGAGGTCCATCAATAAGTCCCAAACCGACCTATGTCTGGTTGTTTACACTTACGAACGCGATCGTAGCTGTTGTACTAGGTGTTGTGAGTTTGAAAAAAAAAATCTTTATTAGTGAGAAATGTTTATATCCAAATATATTCTTAAAATAAGTATATACAATCACTCAAGCAAACGACACTAATTTACAATACAAAACGTGTTTTTATAAAATCTATGTAAATCATAAAATTAAGAATATAATTCGTTTAACCGTAAGTATCAAATATTTATTTTATATGCTGCCTATTTTTAAAGTAAGAAATTATATTTTTGGGTAGAAATTTAAAGTATATAAATAAATAATTTTCTTGAAAGAAGAAAATATTTTCTTGCGTATATGCAGGGTGTTCCTAAATATCATGTACATAAGGAACGGGATAATTCTTTGCCTTATTTCGTGACTAAAAGTTCATATAAACATAGGTCCGCAAACGCTTCGTTACCGATCTACAGGGTGTTAAAATTTTAAGATTTTTTTTTAGTTTTTTCTCTATAGCTCCCACAGTTTTTGAGATATTTAGCTCAAATTTGGAAACATAGATTACGCTATAGGGGTTACATCATTGGGCATGCCAAATGGTCGTGAATTTTATGTTTTGTCCTTTTTGTCTCTTATATATTTTTTTTGTATCTGCGACCGTTATCGAGAAAAAAAATAAAAAACGATTTTGTGTAATTCGTTACATGAAATTTAAATTCTTAAAATAATCCAGTAGGCTCTGGCTTTATTTAGATAATGGCTTGTTTCTATTAATTTTGACAGTTGGCATTTGAAATCGTAACTTGGGTCTACATATGTGGGAGCTATAGAGCAAAACTAAAAAAAATCTTAAAATTTCAACACCCTGTAGATCGGTAACGAAGCGTTTGCGGACCTATGTTTATATGAACTTTTAGGAACACCCCGTATAAACGTGCGATACCTTAAAATCAAATGTTATACATTTGAAGCAAGGAATGTTTTTGCGTATATTCTTTGCCAAGTTACAGCCTTTCGAAAATCACTTAAAAATTTAGGATTTTTTTAATCCTTTCATTTTGGTGACTAGTGTAGGCACACAGAATGCCGTTTCCATACATTTTTTTTTAAGGGAAAAGGAAGAAGAATTACAGAATAGATCTCTAGTTATTCTATTTCATATTTCGTCTTTTCCGAGCCCCCCCGCACACCCCCGAAGATCTCCCGCACGTGTGCGCCTCCCCCCCCCCCAATTCCCCTTCGGGAACCGCCGGGCATTTATTTTATTTTATTTTTTTACGACGGCGGCGGGCATTTCGTGGCCCGGCCAGTAAAATGCAAATCCGCCGCCGGGAAGCGCTTCCCGCCGACTCAGCACTGGAGATACAAAGTAGGTACGAACCGTCTCAATAATAAAACCTGCCGAACGCGGCGCGATACAGCGGTTGGCTGCCGCCTAACGGCGCCGATTTGTATTCCGCTGCCGTCCCGGCAGTTTCACAGGCTACTAGATCTCCTCTCGCTCCTCGTTACCGGCTCCTCGAGGGGCCGGGGGCGGCCGCCACCCCCGCCCACCCCCAATTCCGCGTCATTTGCGCCGCGGCGCTACCGCCGAATCTCCGAACGTGAGGTGGGCGAAGAAGGAGAACTTCGAGCGGGGAAAGTACCGGTTGAAATACGTGCAGTTGCAAAAATAAGTATGGCCCATGTTTGTATACAGGGTGTACATAAGAGCTACCACAGTAATTATCTTGGTTTATAAACTTTCCTGGCAGTTGTCAATGGTTGAATATTTCCAGACCGGTTGCCACGTCATTGGTTTAGACTTCATGGCGTTTCGAGAAACATTCGCTATCTTCAGAAGAAGAAATCCTGAAACATTGAAATGACAAAACCGATGACGTGGCAATAAACCCGAAAATTGTTGAACCAGGTAAGTCGTTAGTTCCGTGAACAACTTTTAATTTTGTGTCACTTGTAACGCTTTTGTAAACGAAAATTGACAGTAATATAAGCAAAAATTCAAAAACTTTCCAGTTTGTTTACAATCAGGTGCTCTCTATCATTAATAAAGGAACCTAAAGGGGTTGGTCCAAGATAAGATCCTTGAGGAACTCGCTAAAATCGGTATCCTAAAAAAAAAATTTATCTGGTGATAGAACTGCTCGAGGTAACAAAAAAGTTTTCATAACTATAAGAATAAGCGAGAAAATGCTTAGTTACTGTGATACAGGGTGTTGAAATTGAAATGCGTAATACAGAACTGGGAATTTTAGTGTAAAAAATGCAAATTTTGAAAGTCTTATTTTAATAAAAGAAAAAATGTCATTTCGTCTTATTAAGGATAAAAAATGAGATACCTTTGTACACTTTCATTTAGGCGTTTTGAATATATTAAAAAAAAGGTATCAGGGATTTCAACTTAAGATCTTGTACCCATATATATGAAATTTTCCTTTGTTACTTTGAGGAGTTTTATACCCAGTTAGAAATTTAACTATTCGGAAAAAAAACGGAAAAAATTAAAAAACTTTTTTTTTTCCTTTTTTCTTACGGGCAAAATTTTAAAAAAATGTAAAAAATGAAAAAATTGAAGTAACTCAAAATAAATCAGTTACTTGAAAACATGTTTATTAAACTATCTTCCTCGGTGTAATTTGCTGAAATAAATCTAGATAAGCAAGAAAATAGCATACTTTAAATAAAATAAAAAAATATATTCTGCATGCTCTCAAATCTCCAAGTACGAATTAACAAAACGTGATTTGTTTTAAGCAACAAGAACAAATAAGATCCTAATTTTACATAAGTAGGCAACGAAAAAACAACAAAATTGTAGTTCTCTATGACAAAAACAAAATATTGAGAATAATTTTTGATAAAATTTTAACATAAAACCAACTTTTTGTAAATTTTTCACTCAAAGGAATCAGATTCCATGTACATATTTTTGATCATTTTGAACATATTCTCAATATTTTGTAATTTTCTTCTAAGAACGGAAACGATCTGATATTTTTTTTTATAAAATTATTTTCAAAGGTTTTTTTTTATGTAATATTATTTATATGTATAGGCTAACATAGTGGCTGGAATCATTTATATTCTACATTTTAACAAAAATTTCATTTTTTCTGCCAGTTCAATTTTTCGGAAAAGTTTGCATCTCAATCCTCAACTAATGGACTATACGATTAGGATCCCTCCATATATTAAAAAAATTCTAATACAAATACTATTAAGAAGGCCGTTTGCCATATACAGGGTGTAAGAAGTGTGACTGCCACTATTTCAGCGTGAGGTAGAGTAATCATATTATTACCATTATTATTAGTATTATTAGTAGTTATCATTATTTTTTAGAATTAAAAATAAAGAAGTTCAAAAAAGTGATGAGCATTGTATTTTATGATATTGTATGCACACAATTATGTCGATATTTCTTAATTAATCGAACTTTTGTACATCAACTTGGAGATTTTGATAATTTTTTTCTCGGAAATGGTTAAGTTTAGGACCCATGTCATATAAGGTTTTTTTGTTGATTTTAATGTAGGTATTCTATCGTCTGTTAAAATTAAGGCAGTCAAACTTCTAACACCTTCTATACATATTCAAAAAGTAAAAATTAATACTCATCTCTTTCACTGACTCATAATTATCACTTCACTGTTAATTTTATGTCTGGAATAACGAATTAAATTTAGAAATTACATATAATGAAATCACCCATTTTAGTTAAGTAAATAAGGATAATACATAATGAAAGACATACTTGTTTATATTCCTCAGAAAAACTTTCTTTCATACTAAAATAATGGTATCGTTGTTAATTTATAACATATTTATTTCTGTAGTTGTGATTTTAAATTAATTTTTTAGAAAAAATTACTTTTTTCGTATTTGTTCATTAATCTGTAAATTACGAGACAAGCAGGATGTGACAATTTTATTCATATCGCTTCTGTTTCCAATATTTTAATCATTTCACTTTTCTCACCAAATTCTCTCATATGAACTATGATCTAGGCAACAAACGTAGATTAAAAAACTTACCAGTGCTTGTTGTACGGTGTACCAATCCCCCGTAGTGAAATTAACATATCAAACGGGCAATTTTGAAAGGATTCAATAAATGTAAGGCCGTCACAACAGACCCTCAATGGGACCGTGGATAATCGCTCTGACAGGAACAAAATTAACACCTGCCCAACTTGACAGATTCCTTCACTCGGCGATAATCAACTACCGAATGATAAAAACCCAAATCTAATTTACGGTGTCGATACGGCGATAGAATTTAGATTATTAACGGTGTACTTTTTGCCACAAAAAAACCCTCCATCCGCGTAGAGGAGCGTCGGCTAAATAGGTGTGTAAAATATGGTGCCTGTGTGGCAAGCCACAGTGTAAATAAATATAATAAAAAAATACCTAGGTACTTAGGTTATTTTTCACTTTTTAAAGAAACTGAAAACAATGTTAAATATTTTATCCAACACTTGTATACAATGATACTATAATTTCTTTGGCTTTAAAGGAATAATGTGGCCTATATACAGGGTGTCCGGTAACTACGGGGAAAAATAAAGGGTTATATAGAGCAGGTCAAATGAGTGCTAGTACTTCATATAAACTTTTTACCTAGGTGCCATTGTTGAGTTTATGTCACTCAAAGTAAGAAGTTGAAAAATGAATATTGCCCATAATTTCTAAAGGGTTATTTTGATTAACTTGAAATTTGGGGGATCAAAGCAACTCATTCAAATGTATCTTTGTACATTTAAAATTTAATCAAATACTTTTTATTATACAAGGACGGTCGAAATTATGTTCTAAAATTTACGCAACTTTGACAGAGTGTCAAATTTGACATTTCGCCCTCGTAGGCAGATAGCCCTGTTACTTTTCTACAAAAAAGGTATTTAAGTCTTTTTATACTCTCTCGCTCATTAACTACTTATATTTCTATAGGTTTTCTTTTCTTTCTTCAACAACTGTCGTTTTTCAAAATATTTCTGTAACTAATCAATAATAATCTATTTTCTTTTTTACTATCTTGATTTTTTCCCTTATCTTTTAACGTGTCATTTTCCTTTTGTAATTCACTTCACTTCACTTTCTCCTTTGCACTTATACACCCTATTCTACTTTCTTTCTAGTAACTACTAAATTCCTTGTGGATCCGACTTTAAATTTGACATTTTTCTGACATATCCTTTTAAATAATCTACAAAATTGTCTTTAGATCTTAATATCTTTTATTAACTCTTATTCTACCTTATTTTTTAACTATTTAATCAAACTCTGGCATTTTAACTTTTGTTTGCTATCTACCAATTCTGCATTTTAATTAATTTCAACTATATTTTTCTTATAACATCTTGGCATATGCTCCAATTGACTAAAATGATAATAAATTTTATACTTAAATTTTGAAATTTGCCCTGATCTACTAATCCGACATTCTTCTATTGATTCCTCATACTTATTCAATCCTAACAACTTTTTTTTTTATAATCAAATATTTTCCCAATTTTGTAATAATCATTCCAACCATTGCCTTTACCGCTTTGTCTTTTAAATAAATATTTAATTTAAATTTTACTTTTCTCTCGTTAATCTGATTTCATCTCAATATATTTTGATTTCTCCGGCATGATGCCTGCAGTAGCCGCATTAGCTTTTTCTAAAATTTTAGATGGAATTTCTCCATTTTCCATTTTTTCAGTCTTGGTTTTAGGATTTCAACGTGATTTCAACTAAAAAAATATTGTTTGTTTACTGGCAACCTGTGGTGTAACCACAATTTAGGTTGACACTCGTTTCCTTTGTAATATTTAAAAATACATTTCATTTCGTTAAATTACTTTTTCTGACATTGACAACTTTCAATTTTAAGTTACTTTTATTTAATATTAAAACGAAATTATATGAAACTGTTGGATAAAATTTGGGAAAATTTCCCAGCGTGACTTATATATAACCGTAACACACTAGTACCATAAATAACTATTTCATTAAGTATTTGTAAGAATAACATTGTCTATTACTAATTAGATTCAGGTGGACGTCCGGACACTCTCTACGCTGGTTCCGCAGGGGGTTCTGTAACGAGGTTCGCGTCAAAATAAGAAAATTGGTGCATCAGAAAAACTTCCTTCTTTGAATTGTGATTGTCTCCAATAAACATTTTGTTAATGTTGACCCTAAGGTCTTGGTTTAGTTCGAATTTCGAGGTATTTAGATTTTATAAATATTTCGATAAAAATTTACCAAAATTCGAAAGTGTGATGAAAATTTTGGCGCTCTCCTAACTCTTGGAGGTGGTTGGGCTAAGGCTGTTAGTTTCCCTGCCAATCGGCGCTTCGAGGAAGGATTTTTGGGAAATTTTGGAAACATGCGTGAAATTCCGTTTTACCGCGCTTTGCCTTCCGATATGCGTCGGATGTGAGGTTTTCTCTCTATACGGTTTTGGTGGTTCTGGCGGAATTCGTGCATCGTTGATAACTTTTTGAAGGACTACCGAATTCTTTTCAAAACATGGGTGAAATTCGAGTAACCCTGTACAACCCATATCTTCTTTAGGCCAAAACCTGCCTAATTCTAACTTGATATCTTACAAAACTTAGAACGATACACCCTCCCCTTTGCCATCCTTCGCGTAAAATCGGTCTCCATCAATCCACCGGCACTAAAACTAATCCTCCGTCGAAAAATTCGCACAATGAAACCACTTAGCGGCACAAACAGACTGCGCCCCTCCCCCGATAATCCCATCAAAGAATCTCCATAAATCAAGTTATCCATCTATCAGGAGGTGTCTCCAGCCCGAGTGACCTGACACCAGACACGTGACCTACACGTGTCGGGCGCCCTCTGCCACGTCGGATTAGGCTAATAGCGTTGTTAATCCGTAAAGAGAGGCCCACCCAGGCTTGAGAACGATTAAGGTCTCGATTGCAGTTGTGTGTGTAATGCCGGGAGCTGGTCTCTTTTTACTGGGCTTTTCATTTGCGAATTTAGTACGGTGGAGACCGCGGTTTTATTAAGCGGGTGGTTTTCGGTTTATGCGACCTCATTTTTAATTCATATTTGTGGGTTAAATATTTCGACAGCACAAATAATGTCTCCCTTAACTTAACTAATATACCTAAACAAAATATTTCCAACTTGGCTGGAACATATGTCGGTTGTCATTTGTCATCTAGCAACCACTCTAACTAGAATACGTAACAGAATCAGATCCAGTTCACTATTATACCGAGCGATCCAGAATGATTCAAGCTCACACGTAAATGTTACCAAAGATATTAAAATTTACTTCCGTTTGATCAAAATTACTTTCCGTTTTCTTAGATTTTCGACCGACACGATGTGTCAATGCAGAGACGTCGATGCTTTTATTTGTGTTCGCCGATTGTTTTTATTTTAATTTATCGTTAATCTTATAAATAATCATTCATTCATCATGTTTTTCAACTGTTAGTTTTGTGGTATGGCAGCCAATACTGATGGTTTCTTCTACAGTGTAGGAAAGTACCGATGGTCTATCAGAAGTTCCGTGAGAGCGATAAAGTAAGCCATAGAAATCCATGTGATAGACAAGGATGGCTATAATGAAGGCGTCCTGTATATAAAGTACTGGAACTATTTTAGGTTAGAAAATGGTCTTTTCGTTGGTCCTTTCGAACATTTTACTTTTTATGTTGTATTTTTGTGATTAAAATGAATATGTGAGCCTGTTGCCACTGCGCTTAACCCGCCACTAAAGTAAATCATTTCCAGTGTTGCCAACTACGAAGACTGAAAATAATAGGAGAGCGGCATCATTCTGAATCTCTCGGTATTAATCCAAAGTAAACAGAACAGTAACAAAATTAATACGTGAACAGTTTAAAGTTAAGCAAAATCCGATCCTATTCCGAACGCTTTCGAGGAGCATTGGAAGTTAGCTTCCGCTTCAGTGTTTAGTGACGGTACAATTTATTTTTGTGTTTAAGTTTTCAAGGTTTTGTGTATTATTACGAAAAAGCATGTTCATGTACGAATCAAGAGCTGATAAGGTTAAAGACCACTTTTCGTCAGGAGAAAACGATGTTGTTGTAAGAAAACGATATCAGATAGATTATCCCGTGTGTGGGAAACTTTTAAACACCCTGGAAGAGGATTCTGCTAACAGTACTCGAAGATTAGCCACACGATTTCAAGTATTAGGTATACAAGAAATTAACAAGAGAGAAAAAAACTTAAATAAAAACTGAAATTGTAAGGCCACATACCAAAGAAAATATGAGCATTTTTGTTTAGGGGTGAGGGTATTTTTCTCACTTCTATAAATGCAATTAGTTAGTCAAAAAGTTACATCTATACAGTGTGTCCGGTAAGTACCTCCTAATCTCTCGGGAGTGTATAGGGGAGGTCAAAATAAAACTAGTCCTTCCTATAATTTTTTTCCTAATGTGCCCCCTAACGGAGTTATGGGGGTCAAAGGGGTACCTAGAAATTAACGTTTAGGGTTATAACTTTGAAACCACCCTGTATATTTTAATAAAATTTTCGTACGTTGTATTACACATGGAGCTCTACGATTTGATGCTAAAATCAACTTTTTGCTATTATCAGGTGTCCAGAAACGGACTGGCCCTATCACAATTTTTCTCAAAATTTTGACAGAAGTAATTTTATCAAACTGAAAATATTATTATTAGATACTCTGAAGGTTTTTCTTTAAAAATGGTACTCTTTATTTATTTCGAAAAAATGAACGGTTTGCGAGATAAATCGGTTTTGAAAAAAATTGGTAACAAATACAACAACAATTAAAATTTATTTTTTTACAATAAAATCATTCCCGCTAGTGCCAGCCTACAGATTCACCATAAACATTTACTGGTGGTGAATTAAGGGAATGAATAATGCCGTTTCTTGTAAAATCAACATCTATGACCAAAATACATCTACAAATTATTATTGCTCTTGTCTCCATGGAGTTCTTTTCTATTGTTTTCGTTGTTAGACCCTGTTGATTTTAAAGTACTTGTCAAAGGCGCGTGACAGAATAAAAATTCAATTTTATTGTGGTATTCGTTTTAAGCCGTTAGAAATAACATTTAAAAATGGAAGAATATTCCTGTGCAGAATATGCTGATATGCACCTAATTTATGGGGAAGCATTATGCAACTCCGTGGAGGCAAGAAGACTTTATGAGGAAAGGTTTCCGGGTCGACATTTGCCGAGTCCAAAAACTTTTGAAAGAGTTGATCGTAGTTTAAGAGAAACAGGTAAAAAAAAATAGTGAAAAACGTTAGTGAAACTAATTTCTTCCGAATCCTTTATTTAGGAAGCTTTTTGCCACGCCGTGGTGGAGCAGGAGCCCCGAGGAGAGTACGAGACCCTCATGTAGAGGAACAAATATTGGAAGACGTTGCTAATAATCCTTCAAATAGCATAAGGAAGCTTGCGGCGCAAAACAATGTTACAAAATGGGCTGTACATGAAACTCTGAAAGAACAATTGCTTTACCCGTACCACATCCAAAAAGTACATGCTATGTCTCCAGATGATTATCCAAAAAGACTTCAATACGCCAATTGGTTTTTACAGCATCATATTCGGAATCATAATTTTGGTACATCTATTTTGTTCACCGATGAAGCAGGTTTTACAAGAGACGGCATAATTAATTCGCATAATCTACATGTCTGGGATGAAGAAAACCCTCACGCTTTAGTTCAAACTCGCTACCAACAAAGGTTTATGGTGAATGTGTGGGCTGGCATTATCGGGAATCATTTGATTGGTCCATTTATTCTGGAGCAAAGACTTAATGGTGCTCTTTATTTGCAATTTTTAGAGGAAAATCTAAATATTTTGTTAGAAGAAGTGCCCCTTCAAATAAGAACTGAAATGTGGTACATGCATGACGGTGCACCACCCCACTTTGATCGTTTAGTACGTCAACATCTGACGAATGTTTTTGGTGATCGATGGATAGGTCGAGGCGGACCTGTATTATGGCCACCTAGGTCGCCCGACCTAAACCCATTAGACTTTTTTCTGTGGGGTCATTTAAAAAATAACGTTTATTCAACACCCGTAAATAGTAGAGAGGAACTTCTGCTGAGGCTAACACAGAACTGTGACCATCTCCGCAATAATCACGGAATATTATTTCAAGTGCACCGGGAAAACATTCGTAGGATTAGAAAGTGCATTGAAGTACGGGGTGCTCATTTTGAACATCTACCGAAGTAACATTTAGGTACCTTTGTTCATTGTTGAATGTTCTTTGTTGCATGTCTTGTAAGTAAGTTATTTTTCAAATGTTATTTTTAATTGGTCACTACTTGCTCATAAAGTATAGCCAACCCGTTCAAAGATTTCTGGACTTGATAAAGTTAAAGAAATTAAATGCATGAAATAATATGTAAAAAAAATAAATTTTAATTGTTGTTTTTGTTACCAATTTTTTTCAAAACCGATTTATCTCGCAAACCGTTCATTTTTTCGAAATAAATAAAGAGTACCATTTTTAAAGAAAAACCTTCAGAGTATCTAATAATAATATTTTCAGTTTGATAAAATTACTTCTGTCAAAATTTTGAGAAAAATTGTGATAGGGCCAGTCCGTTTCTGGACACCTGATAATAGCAAAAAGTTGATTTTAGCATCAAATCGTAGAGCTCCATGTGTAATACAACGTACGAAAATTTTATTAAAATATACAGGGTGGTTTCAAAGTTATAACCCTAAACGTTAATTTCTAGGTACCCCTTTGACCCCCCATAACTCCGTTAGGGGGCACATTAGGAAAAAAAATTATAGGAAGGACTAGTTTTATTTTGACCTCCCCTATACACTCCCGAGAGATTAGGAGGTACTTACCGGACACCCTGTATACTAGCTATAACATATTAAATTCAAACGGAACAAAGCGTTTTAAAATTGTTTGGAAAAAACAAAAATTTTTTGCCAACTTTAGCGCCATTAAGTGGCACAAGGCAGTAACTTAGTGTCGGTCATTTATTAATCACCTTGTATGGAAGAAATTTGAGAAATTGAGAAACTTGAGTTAAAAAAACCTCTCTCACCTCAACACCCTGTATTTCGGAATGGTCGAGTTCTCAGTGTAAAAAAGGACTAATTACCGTTTCGGTTTTCTGAGGTATTGCAGGATTAGATAGCGGTTACTTTTATCGTTAGCATTATTTGTCGGGACAGAAAACGCTTCCGTGAGCGAAAAAGTGAAAAAAGGGCGTCCAAAAATAAAAAAACCCGACGTGCCCGGCCCGTGAAATTATTACCAATAAATAACGGATGATTTATATATGGAAAGGCGCGATACAGATTTTCCAAGTTTATGCCTCGCCAAAGCCCTCTTGATCCCATACATCCAAAGAAGAACCATCATTTTGCAAACAATATAACGCGTGTCAGTTTTACTGGCTGGAAATTATAAGTTATGTCTTCTATAAGGGAATTTCGGGAGCTTATTTTATCGCTCGGGATCTCCTGCTATCCGCCCTTGTTCACGTACGCCCAGATCCCGGTTTATCTCCCCCGGAATGTGTTTTATTTCGCCGGTTACGCTTGACATAAAATTATAATAATATTAACCGCGCCGGAGGAATTGTTTTTATCAGCGAATTAAAATTAGTCGTCATTTCTGCACTAGCCATAAAAATTAAAGCATAAAAAAAAATATAAATTTCTCGGTTATTTTCCAAAAAATTCGTTTCAAAAAGTCCACGGATCTAGTTTAATTCAACCTCTTTATTCGAGCTTTGTGTGATGATGTTTTTTCTGCAAAAATCTTTTTTTTTTTTTTTCATAAAAAATGTTAAACAAGAAAAAAATAAAAAAACAAAAAAAATTGAAACAATTTCTATTCACAATAGTTCAAAGAAATTGTCCTTTGTTACAAAAAGTTGTAGATATGTAGAAAAATGTTTTTTTTTCATTTTATTCCTGAAGCTCGTTCGTTAAAATCTTGTTCAGAACAAACCGAAATCATTTCATTATTGATAAACAAGTTGTGATGAAGCATTTTTCTTAAACGTGCTTTATTTACTTCTGAATTGCTATTAAAAACGAGATTTAAAAAGTTCAAATTATTGCAGCAACACTCCTCTCTAGAAGACCGAAGGTAGAAAACTTGATTTTTTTTAACGATTAGGTACTTGTTACTTGCATTTCAATTCAGCATCACGATAAATTTGGTTGACCGAATTTGGCCCAAAAATGTGTCAAAAGATATTGAGGATAAACAATCATTTTTGATTCCGTGTATGTTTATTATTATTAACTTTTTCATTGAGAAACAGCTACATGAGAGATTTTTTTTTGTTAGAACAAAGAAGTATTTTTCATTAGTTATAGTCAGTTTGGAACTGAAAGAGAGTAATAAAACCCCGAGATAAGAACCGGCCATGGGCGTGGTAATATTTCGTTTCAGGTAATTACCGGGTAACACTAATGCTAACAAAAATGGGGGATTGGAAAATCGACTATCTACAGACTTTTAAAGGAAACCAAAAATGAACAAGATACTGCAAATCCCCCAAAATCATCTACAGGGAGGTCAAAAGTCGTTAAGGATGATTTCTTCAAAAATGTCATTCGCAGAAAAGTACACTCATTTTATTTTAAAAAAGAAATACCAACGCTAAACAAAATTTTAAGTGAACTTTCAGAGGACAACGATTTGCCAAAAATCAGTAGAAGCAAATTATGGGCCGTCTTACGAGAGTTGAATTTTTGCTGGGAAAAGCAGAACAGGAAGTCAGTTCTTATCGATAAAGATGAAATTATTTGTTGGCGAAGATCCTACTTAAGATCAATTAGAAAATTCCGTGACGAAGGGAGGAATATTTATTATCTAGACGAAACTTGGGTCAACGAGGGATATACTGTAACAAAAGTATGGCAAGATAAAAATGTAAAAAGTTTTCGACAAGCATTTTTGGATGGACTTTCAACAGGGTTCAAGGCACCTTCAGGTAAAGGGCGAAGATTAATAGTGACACATATAGGTAGTGCCAGTGGTTTTGTAGATGGCGGTTTACTTTTATTTGAATCTAAAAATACAGGTGACTATCACGAAGACATAACGCAGATGTTTTCGAAGAGTATTTTACACAGATGTTGGACCTTATTCCTCCGGGGTCTGTAATTGTCATGGATAATGCCAGTTACCATTCACGGCAGACCGAGCGGACGCCTACGACTGCTTGGAGGAAAGCCGATATAATTCAATGGTTATCCGGAAAAAACATTTCTTTTGAAACAAATATGGTGAAAAAGGAACTTTTGACACTTGTCAATCTTAATAACGATCAGAAAAAATATGTTATCGATGAAATGGCAACAAATCGCCAAATAACGGTACTACGGTTACCACCTTATCACTGTGAACTTAACCCAATCGAATTAGTCTGGGCGCAGGTAAAAGGAGATGTAGCGCGAAATAATATTAAATTAAGTGACGTGAAAATTTTGTTAAAAAATTCCTTGGAACGAGTAACTGCAGATAACTGGCAAAAATGTATACATCATGTACAAAAAGAAGAGGAGAAAATGTGGGAACTCGATAATTTAATTGACGTTACTGTGGAACCTATCGTCATCAATCTAGGAGACGAAGATAATTCATCAGAATATTCAGAGGATGAATTTTAATATACCTACTTTTTTATTTTCTTTATTGTACATTTATACAACACTACATTTACTCACCATAATTTGAATTTTCAAAATACATATATTTTTGTGTGGAATAAAAGTCTATTCATTAAATTTAAATAAATGTTTTGATAATAATATTGAATAATTTTATTTGAATTACTAAAAACCCTCTTAACCCGGTTATGATGCTTAAAGTAGCCTCATGTTTTGAAATGCTGTTTTTATATTGTTTACTTATAAGAGAAATGGACCGAGAAATTGAAGCGGCATAGACAAAGACGGATTGTCGGGGATTAAATTTTAGCTACCTGCTACAATTTAGTACAACCCGGTCACACAAAGTTTTTTTAAAAGTACACCTCATCTATACGGATAATACATAATATAAAAATATTGAATATAAACACCAGTACTACATTTATTTACGATTTACATACATAATAAGCTTTTATTACTTTCTTTCATTTCTAAACAGACTATAAGTAAAGTGTCTTTTTGACAGTTTGGAAACAGAACGTTTTATGACTATGCAAAAAATTCGTTGGATTGTTCTAGTTCTGTATCCCTCTTGAATGCGATCATAATTATCGAAGATTCCGTCTATCGGATATGCCGTATGGAATAGTCAATTGCCTAAGACAACGTCTTCCAGTAAACAACAGATGTTCTGGAGGTCTCGTCACAGGAAGTAGGGTCACCGCAATTAAAAACTACATAAACATATATTAATATTACCCTATTTAATAATCTTTTGTTCTGTTGGTAGACACCGCATAGGTCACAGTTTATTGATAACACCGATAAGTTGATGGTTGTCGAGTTATCTCCATTGTATAGTTTATTTTTTCGTAGCGTAATTTATTGAGCTTAATCATTGTGATAAACGGCATTGCAATACGAGAAATAATAACTTTAAGAATATCATGAAATATGTTTTATAATTTCTCATATTGAGTATGTAATGTCATTTTGACGAAAAACAAATAGAACAGTCTTCAACTACTGATATCGCAATAAAGGTTAAAGTATGATATAGCTTCTAGAAGCTCCCTCTTTTTCTTAAAGAGTCTCAAAAGAAATACCACCTAAAAATCACATTAGCGGTGAAAGGATCAAGTAGTCGTTGGAAAATAATTGAATGTTCATTGTTTAAAGTGCATATATGTCACAAAATACTTGTCATTACTCAATACGAACGTCAAACGTATAACTTTTGCGCTTACAAAATGTTTTCTCATTCAGAAAAAGTTGATATATGCTAATTTACGGCGAGTCACAAAAAAATTCAAGAAGAGCTGTAGAGTTATATCGAGAAAGGTATCTAGAACGCCTCATTCCTGATCATAGAACCTATACAAGATTGGAGGCGACCTTGCGACAAAATGAAGAAGCTTTTTCTGTTCGGAAAAATCAAATAATTTACCGAAGGGTAAGAAACAATGTTAATACAGCTAGACTGTTACCGTATTTCGAACAAAATCCACGCAATTCTATACGGCAGACTAGCCGGGAATTGAATTTGGATAAATCAGCCGTTTAACGAATTTTAAAGACCATGACTACAAAATTCACAATTTGGAGTATTGCCTGAGCGTCACATTGGAAATAGTCTTAATTGTATAGTTCAAATTGTAGTAAATATAGAAACTGTTGATCAGAACCATACAGAGAATAGATTGTAATATGTATGTAGTATGAAAGCGTTTGCCTCATTTTTTAAATTTAGTTATTGTTATCATCCATCACCTTTTGTTTTAACTGTATTAAAAATTATCGAGTTTAATCCTTTTACTTATTCTAATGACATTTATGCACTTTAAACAACGAACATTCAATTATTTTCCAAAGATTTTTTGAAAAGGACAGCCAGTGGCGTCCATAAATGTAACGAGATCATAGAAGGGGTCCAGAGAAAAAATAAATGTTAAGGTGGCTTTTTTATAAAAGCACTGTGTTTGTAAATTATATCTAAAAATTGTAGGTAGGGAAATTTAGCTTTTTGTAATTTTTAACTATATCTATTATTACAATAATTGTTATCTAATCTAATTTAGTTTTGCAATATTGTACATTCTGTCATTTTTATAGAATAAATCCTTGAACAAAAATAAGAAAATTTTGATAAAAATACAGGGTGATCTAAATTTCAATCGTTTGTTGAATTTCTATAAATAAAACAAATATGTTAGCACAATATTTTTGAAATACGGCATATTTAAAATGGTTCTAACTTGAATTAAAAAAATTTCACTACGTTTTCGGATTTATTTTCTTTGTATTTGCGTCTTCAGGTAAAGTATTTCTTTAAATATACAGGGTGGAAAAAAGTATAATCCAACCAAATGAGTCTCAAGATTATGTCCACTTTGGAATAGCCACCCTGTAGACATACAAATTTGTATACACAGCATCTCACAAACATAAATATTCTAAATAAAGACCTGATTAAAGGCGATAAAAATTAATTAATTATTAACAAGGGGCATGATGCAATTTGTTATTCAAATCGTAGAAAAAGGCCGCCGTCCTTATCACTCCCGAACGTTATTCTTGGAGTTATGAATGAACGACCCGCTTATTTTTAGAGCCTGATACGTAAACAGATGTTTCCAGCTCCCATATATAATAATTATTCATGGCTCTAATTAAATATCGCTGTCATAAATATCATGTTAATGTGCTAGATGTTTGTCTGGAAATTATAATTTAATTACCAATCGGCATCGGGTTCAAACTAATTTCCTTATCTCGGAAAAATAATACGAACGTTAATTATTGAATATAACTAAATGCTCGGCAGATAACGACCATTTATATTAATAATTAACTCGGCTGCGCAATTCTGCAACAAACAATTAATTAATCTCGAGCAAACAAATTGCTCATTTTTTTCTATAAACAACGACAATTTGCTAAATTTATAACTTTGGAGGCCGATTAACAAATGTACTTTATTAAAAACGTTACAAAATTGAAATGATAAATATAAGATGTGTCCTGTTAGGTGGTTTTATGAAAGATTGCTACACGGAGGTTACTTTCTTAACTGAAATAAAAATGTAAACAAAATAAAGCCATCGGCCATTCCCGTTTCGTCAAATTAATGTGGCAGTTTGTTTCTTAACCTTTTACCATCCAGTCGTATCATACCGGGTGTGACAGTAGCAGTTTCTCAGAGGCGGCAATACGGCACTGTAAGTGGACAGCGGAGATGAACCTCCGTTGCGCTTCGCAAGCATTCGGAAAAGGATCGTATTTTGCTTAAATTTGAACTGTTCACTGTTTAATTTTTGTACTATTTTATTCGAATTGCTGAATATGAAAAAAGTGTAGAAACGTACCGTATTTTCCAACAAACAAAAATAATGTCAATTACAGAAATGGGAAAAAACAACCCTTAAATTGACGTTTTAACTTGCCGCTCTCATTTTCTTTTCTCTCTTATCAATCTTTTGAGTTATTAGTTTTCGCGTAATTAATTATTTTACTAGTTATCGTCAATGCCTTTTTGATACAAAGTTTATTTAAAAAATTGATTTATTTTATAATAAAATAAATAAATAAATTAGTGAGAGTTCACTGAAACATCACATAAGAATTCAATTAAACCACCGCAAAAATAACATAGCCCCACAGAAAAAAAATCTGTGCTATATCCTTATGTTTTCGAAGTCGCTTAGTCCGAATCCGAGGTCCGTTCGACCTTGTCAGGTCAGGTTAAAGGTCATTTCAAGGTGAAACCGAGAAAATCCCCTATGGTGGAGGCAACCATGGTTATTATATGTTTTTGGGGCCGCTGAATCCGAATCCGAGGTCCGTTTGACCTTGTCAGGTTCGAACTCAGCAACCCCAAAAATATATAATAACCATGGTTGCCTCCACCATAGGGGATTTTTCTCGGTTTGATCTTGAAATGACCTTTAACCTGATCTGACAAGGTCGAACGGATTCGCACTCAATGAGCTCGAAAACATAAGGATATAGTGTAGTCCGATGCACATAATTTTTATTTTTCTTTGCGGAACTGTGTAATTTACAGCAAAGGAACTTCAGTGTGTTAAATGTCCATTGGATACAGGCGTATTCGTTGCGTCCTACGGTTCAGTAACACCCTGTATATGAAGGCGCGCCCTAAATATTTGGTGTTCCCCGCGGCCCAGATTACTTCCATCTCCTGGTGGTACGAGGCGTTCAAAAATTGTTTTTTAATGCGGGGTTCTGCTCTTAAAATAATAATCAGGGGGCCTTTTTTAATTTCTGGTCCAACAAAAAGCCGCCTGATTGAGCTGTCAGCCCGAGGGACAATGGGCGCTTTAATCACCTAATTACACGTCTGTACTCTTTAGTGTGCCGTGTTGTGGCAACTCAATTGTTTTCCTATGTTATAACTGACGGCCCCGGTTATTATTATTAGGATACGGATTTAATTTCGTTTCGGGAAGGGCAGGCAAAGGATAAGCAGGGGGATTATTAACAGCGCTTTCCAAAGTCGAGGAAACTCTTGTACAGAGAAGAGCATATTGGTTCTTCCCAGATAGTTTTCATTAAAAATAGAAGGATGCACGAAGAAAACGGTATCTTGACAGTTACAATTATTGTAGGTATACAGGGTGTTGTATGAAACAGGTATTAGCAAAATTAATTTTAAACAAAAAGTTACATAATAGGAATGCTACATAACTAGCGCCTTCTATGAAATATCCAAAAAATAATTAGACCAGCGTATTTGGCGTCCCTAAAAACCCCGGAATACCAAATTTCATAAAAATATTTCGCTCTGTATCTCGAAAACAAGAGACAAAAAATTGTTATTTTTGACGTACTATCACCCCCTGTATTTACGGGAAGTTTTTTTCTGAAACACCCTGTATATAAATAAATATTCGGAAGGTCCTAATAAAAAATATGTGAAAATTATAATAAAGAAAAGTTTTCTTCATAAATGCTTGAACCAAATTTTGCATGACATTAATTTAGCAAAAAAATGGTACGGCCCTGGATACAATTAAACAAAATTTCATATTTAGATGAATTAATTAATTCTGAACAATAGTTGTCTCTTGACATTTTTTTCATAACTGTTACGGTTGCGCCGTAAATAAGATTTTTATAGCCTACCTTACATTAACATTTGGAGTTATTGTCCAGGAAATGTTTCGGTTTCGCCAGTTTAATTCTTCCACTGACGTTGCGTAAACTTCATTTTTGACATAACCTCAAACAAAGAAGTCGAGGGGTGTGGGATCTGGTCAACGCGGTGGCATTGCTACAGACCCACCTTTTTTATGCATCTATTCTGCATCTAAATGAAAATTCATTTGTCTTCTTTGTTACTGAAATATAATTTAATACTTAAAAATTCCACATTTCAATTTAGGAATTACTACATTAATAAGGCAATTCAGGAATTGCCAAGAAGGTGGTTTTATCGTACCTACAATTTTCCACTCTTTTCAAATCCAGAATTAAGATGGGAGTTCCTACGTGAAAAATCGAAGTTAACCTTGAAAATTGTTTCCAACGTCAAAGTTAAAGTTATCGAAACAAGTCACTTCAAAATTTTGCAAGGTTTATCTGACACATTTTTCGCTAAACCTTAACTTTACGGGGTCATTTGAGTGGAAAGAATCAGTAAAAAAATTGACCTTCATGTGACCTTGGGTGGTCAAATGGACCCCACACATGATACATCAGCTGAACGTAGAATTTTCCGCTCTTTCCGAATCCGGGGTTGAATAAGGGTCCGTTTAAAAAAACTATGTTGACATTAAAATGACCTTCAAGGTCACAGACAAGGTCACGACAATATGTGCCCCTTGGAGACCAGTAACTTTCATCCGAACAATTTTTCACATAACCATGCACTTTGGATTTTAGAAGGGGTACACCCGGTATATATATTTTATTGAAAATAGGTCATGCAAATCGCTCCCAGACAACCATGGTACATATCTGCTGCAGCGCGATTCGAATCAACAGCTGCCTTTGATACCTCCACTACCACAACTCCTATTACTGCGTTAGTACATTTTAGAATATAATTTCACCCAATATAATTGTCAATCGCAAAGTCACGTCGACATAGAATTATATAAAAATAGTTTATATGCATAGAATTAATAGATTATTATTACAGTACTTATGTCAAATTTCGTTCAGTATGGGCTAAATTTAGATAAAACTGGAATAAAAATGAAATTAAACAATTGCTGTATCTAGAATGCTAAAATAGATGTAACTACTTATCTAATATTTCTAAAATGGTTAATTTTCGAGTTACTGTTTTTTTTTTCTAAATAGAAAATAACTCTAAAACTGTTGGTCCCACTATTCTTTGAATACACTTCATAATCTTTTGTCACAGCAGTATTAGGAATTGTTTCGACTTTACATTCCTTTCTACTATTCATTAATTTTAATACTAGCAACAGTAGTTACTTCATTATTCATTAGAATCCGATACCGCAACAAAACAAAACTAAAAACGTCCAGGCAACGAACTACCGCTTTGCATATAATGCAACCGGCCTCTTCCAGCAACAGAACAATTACCATTTCTATTACTTGGGAAACAGTTACCGCCTTGTTGCTAATTTATAATTTAATCTCGCGTTGCGGATTTCGCGTTGTACTTGGGCAATATCCAACAGCTTATAGCAAAAAATTCAACTCTTTATCACAAATAATTAACGAAGTCAATGAATCACACAATACAAATCGTACTGTCCAATAATGAGCGGTAGAAGAAAGAGAAAGAGGAAGAGACGCAACAGAAAAAGGAATTCGAGAAAATTTGAGTGATAGAAGAAGAAGAGACAGTACCATTGAAGATGGTAATGATGGTCTGATCTAACAGTGGATCTTAATACATAACACATAGATTTTTTATAATTATGATGCAAACTATTGCTTTAGAAACAGCTATGTGGATGACCAATTATTGAAACATTTGGGTGCTGAATGAAATAATGACCGTGGCGTTTGTTAAAAAAGTATGATAGGTGTTCAGCTCAATTCGTCATTTTACCATCGTTTACAAAGAAATGTGTAGTCTATACGTGTAAGAAAAATCACCAAATATCAAAAATTACATTGTTGCTATAATACTCTTGGTTTTTACAAAGAAGCATTTCCTGATAGCAAGACACATACTCAGAGGACATTTGCTATTTCATATATTATATCGGAAAAAAAGTTTACTACTAATTTTTCATTACAGTGTGACCCATTGGTTTTTATGCCACCCTATAAAATGTTTATGTATTGTGTGTTTTTAACCGGATTTTTTTTTATGATGTAGAGCTTCATGAAGTGTGCTTTGTGAAGGAAAATGAATGTGATTCCAAGGAATCCAAGGCGTACTATGTTCGGTTTTAAGAGTAAAATTTTAATATTTTATATTAGAGATTTTTTGAGAAAAAATAAATTTACGCCACTGGATTCACGATCCCCCAAAACGGGCGAATACCAAATTTTATCAAAACATTTTAAGGAATAATGATTTTGTAGCCAAATCAAAAATTCACAAGTCTTTATTTCAATAAATTATTGTTGATATCAAGTTGCCCATAAAGCAAAACAAAAGCAAAAAAATGAAATTAATTAAATTCTATTACTGTTGTATTATAATAATTATTAATAATCTTAGTTTTGACAAATTTAAGAATAAAGTAATGAAACCGAAACCAACAAAAGTTAAATAATTATATTATTGTTGCTTCTGTTAATCCACCATTTATTTCTATGCACTTCTCAATTCTTTTACCTATGTTCGTAATTACTTTTTGTATTTGGTTTGGGGTAATTTCTGCACTTGCATTATCCTAGCATGTGCATTTGTGACCTTGATTTATAAACTTTTTGTTTCAATAAACCCCAAAGAAAAAAATCTAATGGCGTCAAGTCCGGGGATCTCGGCGGCCACTCAATTAAAGGACTATTTCGTCCTATCCAACAATTCTCAAAATGTTCGTTTAACCATTCTGTCACCGCAGCAGCGTTATGAATAGGGCTACCATTTAGTTGAGACTTCAAATTAAGGAGATTTTTTAAATTCTTTAAAGGATTTTTTTGACCAAAGTAAAAATAATCAGAATGTCAATGTCGCATTTTCAAACAAAGTTTGGTGCCATTTTCAGTTGGATCTATTTTTACTACAACCATATTAGTTTACTAGCTATGTGTTTTTTTTCGGTGTATTTATTCCATAGGATCCGAATCCACCGCTTTCTAAGCCATCAGCTAACGCCGAGACCGGGACGTAAGGGGGCGCAGATGTAATTATGAACAGGTATATAATAACATATCAATCAAGAGATAATTGCAGGTCGTCCGGGATAGTTTGTAAGTTGTCGGTTAAGAGTTTAGATCATCAAACATCCAGCCTTGCGCGCCTTGTTCAGAAAACCGGTAGAGAAGTTCGGCGTCCCGTATTTAGGCAACAAACTGATTAATAGATTTTTTATTGGCCGGATGGGCTGATTATTTTGTTATTGCCTGTCCGAGGGTTTATTAATAATAAAAGGAATAATGAGGCGACTGTTTTTTTCTCGCCCAAGAACTAGGCACTCGAACGATGCTGACAACTCAATCTGTCGGTTGACTGCTATTGAGAATGTACTAAAGGTTAGCTGGAAAACGATTTCTTCCCCTCTAAATTATGAATATGGTGTTTCACAACGATTTGATAAAAAGTGGCATATTAAAACAAGTTCCTGGTTGTATGGAAAAAGTACATAATAAAAAATTTACGGAGTTGGTAAATAAAATCTGAAAATTTCCTAAATTTATAACAAAACTAATAGTCCAATTAAATAAGCCTTTAAATCGAAATTTTGGTCAATTTGCCTGAATTTTGGATATGAGTTAGTTTGAGGTATGTTATAACAATAAGTGACAGTAATTTTTTGTTCAACCCCCGGCCAAGAGTGAAAAAAGATAAAACAAAGGGGGTAAGGGTAAGGGCTAGAAAAAAAAGTTTCGTATAAAAGTTGTAAAGCATACAATTCTACATAAAAATGGCCTCTTGACTTTTTCTTGTATTATTAAAATTAACAGAGTTAGGGAGGCTACAAATTAAGGGAAGATTTCAGATATTTAAAAAATCGTAAGCAGAAAAATGAATGAATTTTGTATTTTTTTTTCGATCTACTCTAAAAAATATAACCTTTTTTCAGAGAACTAGATATATTTTTTAATTTTTAATAAGAAAGTTATAACAATTTCAAATTTGTTGTTCACCCCCTCTAAACAGAGATTTTAACGAAAAACCTCGCAACAGGTCAATTTAATTTTGTCAATTTGTTTACATAAATCATATTTTTAATTATTTTTGAGTAAATAAGATTTTTTTATAAATAAAAAATATAGTTTTTCTGAAATAAAAAATATGGGTAGCAACCCCCAAACACGGAATCACTTGCGAAATATTGCGAAAATATTTTTTTTTTATCATAAGTAATTTCCATTTTGTTTCGGGCGAACTTTGAGGGTGTATTTCACCCCGTAAATTGTTTTTCCGCCGATAAAAAAAATACGTACCTCTTTACATTTTTTAGAGTTTGAAAAAAAAAATACAAAATTCATTCGTTTTTCTGCTTATGATTTTTTTAAATTTCTGAAATCTTCCTTTAACTTCTAGCCTCCCTAACTCTGTTAATTTTAATAGTACAAGAAAAAGTCAAGATGCCATTTTTATGTAGAATTGTATGCCTTACAATTTGTATCAAAAACTTTTTTTTTCTAGCCCTTGCCCCTTCTGAGTTATCTTGAAGAACTTCTTTGTTTTATCTTTTTTCACCCTTGGCCGGGGGTTGAACAAAAAATTACTGTCACTTATTGTTATAATATACCTCAAACTAACTCATATCAAAAATTCAGGCAAGTTAACCAAAATTTCGATTTGACGGATTATTTAATTGAACTATAAAGCTTATAAAATATATATTGTCAAGATGAGTTACTCTATATTCTTATTCAGTCATTTCAGCGCCCACTCAGTGCTAGATACATTAAATTAATCAAAAGTAAACAAAACAGCAACAGAATTAAATCGTGAACAGTTTAAATTTAAGCAGAATTCGATCCTGTTCCGAACGCTTACGAAGAGCAACGGAAGTTAAAATACCGTGTTGCCGCCTTTGAAAACCTACCACTGCCAGTTAACTTCGCACCTGGCATGAAGGGATTAACCTGATAAAGTTATTTATTTCAGTGAATAGTGACGGTTCAGAAATTAAACAAAAAAAATTATGAAAATTTGTAAGTCATCTTTTGAATCTCCCAAAGTTTATTCTGCAATGCTTTGTCTTCTATGTATCTAAATATCCAAATTACCATACTCGCACGTTTGATTTTTCCTTGGAAATATTCTGCTACAAAAAAATTCTCTCTCCTCCAATAAATATAACATCCGCGCCCGACCGCCGTACGAAACTACGCCGGGCGTCGAGATTTCCTTTTTTACACCCCCATCACGTAATGCTCGGCTATATAGTGAGGGATGCGCGGGGGGGAGCGAGTGCAGGCCGGGCGAGATGCGTTTGTTTTATTGCGGGTTGAGCCTCAATAAACTGTCCCTGGCGTCCGGAGCCGAACAAATTTCTTTATCCCTGACCCTCGGCCTGATCCCAGGATCGTGGTTTACACCCGAGAAAATGATTTCGGGCTGAAGACGTTTGTATTTATCAGGCGATACTCATAGAAAATTTCACAAGATTGCACTACATTGCGGTGTTGGAGTAAAACTAGCGCTACAGTGCGCTACATTGCAGACTATATTGCACTACACTGCATTGTAGTATATGTAATGTAGCAGTATTCCCTACACTAGGCTACAATGTAGTGCAGTGTGGTTCCTATAGGAATATTTCAAGCATTTATTTACAAATTTCTTACTTTAAAATGTTGCATTTTCTTAAATGTTAAATACATATTTTCCATAAACAGTCACCACAAATTCTCTACAATGTCCATATGTATCTTTGAGCATCACAAGCGATAGTCATAGAAAATTTCACTATAATGTTACACTACCTTGTAGTATTGCATTAAGAAACTCTACACTACGGTGCGCTATGTTGCAGACTACATAATATTATATTGTAGAACAATGCGGCATTATATAATAAAAATTTCTTAGTATATCTAAAAAAGTGCCTTAGCAGGTTTTTAATATTTATTGTTATTAACTAAATTTATCAATAATAAAAGTACAACACTACTTAAATTTTTAATGGATGACATAAGATCTGCATTATGTGCTATACTTTCGTATTGCATTAATAAAACACTGCAATGCGCTACTGTAATATGGTCATATCTATACTACAATGTAGTGCAAAATAGAATACAGTGTAGTGTAAAGTAGAAATGAAGAAGTGTGTGACGAAACTGTATTTCTTCTATGTATCTAGTAGACATTTGTCAAATAGTTGTTCTTCGGCAGATTCATTTATCTCTTTCAACATATAAAAAAATATTTATAAAAACTCACTTTTCCAAATTCCAGATAAAAATTTTTTTGTAAAATTCATTATAATTACGTTTATCTAGAGGGTGTTATTGAATTTTGAAACATTGTACTGCCAATTTGTAGCATTATTAAATAATTGCCTTGTTCTGTAGTTAATTCATAGATACATTGTATTGCATTTAACATTTCTAATAAATAAGAAATTTTCCACAGTTTCCATGAGTCGTTCTGTACATTGTTGTATTCTTCAATGACTGAGAATTATTTATAATGTGGAGGGTAAGATTTCGAATCTACTGCATGTTTTTTGGGATAAAATTTCGTTTTAGTATATATTTTGTTTTCGTGTCTGAATTGTAACAGCAGTAGATAACAGAGAACAAATTTCCTTATAATGTTGCACTATATCGTAGTATTGTAGTAAGAAATCACAATACAGTGCGCTACATTGCAGACTATACGGCACTACATTTAATATAATGTAGCAAGATACTATACAAACATAATAAATAATTATTTTTAATGAAAATAATACAAATTTGTCTGATCTGTCTAAAATAGTACATTAATACGTTTTAATCGCTTTTTTTTATTTAATCTAACTTCTCAACACAAATGAGCAAAATCTCTGAGGTTTTTGTTGATGATTTCAATATACGTGCTGTATTAGTATTGCCCCTACACAGTGTATACATATATTAAAATGTAGTGTAAATTACACTGCAGTGCAATATAAAGTAGAAGTGTACACTACAGTTCGCTACATTGCATGGTTCTATACCATATAGCGCAAAGTAAATGCGCTATATTATGAGTTTTACTACAAACGTATTTGGTACAGCGACATCTACACAAACATTGTGGTACTTTGTTGCACGAAATGGGGTTTCAATTTCTAACCTTAAAAGAAAAAGTTCCTTTCGTTTCGTGTCTTATAGAATGGCCTGGCGCGTTCCGTCTCTTTTGCGCTGTTGTGCTGTGTGAACCGGCCGTGGGCCGAGCGCTTTGAAGCGGCGACCGAAGGATAAACCCATAGAATACCGTCTGAAACGGCGAGTCAATTGACACGTCACAATACAATCACGGTAATTCGTTGTTCGTTTATTTTATTGTTCCCAATGGCAGCGGGCCGGCTGAGTAGTCGGCGCAGCCTCAGGGCCGCCCCCGCGACCACTGCGGCGGTCCGCTGCAGAAATGGAAAGATTGTATATCAGAAAAATGAATATCACAATATATTGACGTTTGAATAGAAATGGGTATTTTAAAATCATACGCGCGGGCCGTATTTATTGCATTCGCCTTTGAAATAATTTATTGCCGTGGTTTAGCGTGAGTGACAGCGTAAATGGCTTATTTTGTTGTTGCGCAACGCCGCAACGACGGGTATTGTTCGGAGATGGGCTTTTTTCTTAAAATTCGCCTCCCCAGTACGGAGCCTTAAGCTGCATCCCCCCAGATTTTGCAAAAATTGCAAAATATTAACGAAAAATCACCAAAAATAGCGTAAAATACCCAAAATTCACGCCAAAAAAAATTTAAAATTCTTTTTCTGACGGTGATCAAGTGTTTTTCTTATGTATTTTGATGTATGGAATCCAAATATGAAGTCTTTTAAGCTGCGTCCCTCCAGATTTTGCAAAAATCGTAAAATATTAACGAAAAATCACCAAAAATTGCGAAAAATCGCCAAAAATCACGAAAAAAAAATCGACAAAATCTTTTCTGACGTTGATAAAATGGTTTGTTTTACGTATTTTGATATGTGGAATCCAAATATGAAGTTTTTTAAGCTGCATCCCCCTAGATTTTGCAAAAATCGCAAAATAATAACGAAAAATCACCAAATATAGCGAAAAATCGCCCAAAAATCACGCAAAAAAAACGCCAACATCTTTTCTGGCGTTGATCAAGTGGGTTTCTTACGTATTTTGATGTGTTGAATCCAAATATGAGGTCTTTTAATCTGCGTCCCCCCAGATTTTGCAAAAATCGCAAAATAATAACGAAAAATCACCAAATATAGCCAAAAATCGAAAAAAATCACGCAAAAAATATCGACAAAATCTTTGCTGACGTTGATCAAGTGGGTTTATTACGTATTTTGCTATGCTGAATGAAGTCTTATAATCTGCGCCCCCCCACATTTTGCAAAAATCGCAAAATAATAACGAAAAATCACCAAATATAATGAAAAATCGCCAAATATCATGTAAAAAAATTCGACAAAATTTTTTCTGACGTTGATCAAGTGTGTTTCTTATGTATTTTAATACGCTGAATTCGAGTCTGAAGTCCCTCCACATATTTTGCAAAAAAACGCAAAAAATAGCTGAAAATGACAAAAAATCCTATTAATGAGAGTGAAAAGATTTAGAAAGAGGTTTTCTAGATTGAATCAAGTGTTTTTCTCATATCTGATAGAATCTTTTTCCTTGTTCTTCACTGCAGTCGCCAACGTTATGAGGAGAGTAGTCAAGAAAACTGTTGTGCAGGAATTATTTTCCATAGACTATGGAGGAAGACGATTACAGTACTGTGAGTGGTTTATAGAAAACATAAATAACAATTTGTTGGACATGTTTTTCACTGACGAAGCATGGTTTCACATATCAGGTTATATAAATAGCCAAAATTATAGAACCTGGGCTACAAAAGATCGTCATCGTAAAAAATGCCGCCCCATTACCAATATTCGCATTACACACAAAATGGATGAGGGTTCAGAATACTTTTTGACTTTCCGCTGTAAAAACCACTAATTTTTCAAAATTGGGAAGTTATTGATTTGATACCGATTTTCGAAAATCGAGAATTCATCAGATCTCGACGTTTTGAGATCATGGGAAGCTAAAGTTCAAAAAACTACGCCGAATGCTGTAAATCCCATCAAAATCAGTTTCGAATTTTTTTTTTCTTTTGAAACGACATTTGAATTCCTAGTGAAATTGAGATTTGGTACAGCTATCTTGAGCATTTCGGAGCGCGTAGTTTGAACTAAAATAATTACCCGGTGAAAAAAATTATATATAATTATACAGGGTGGCCAAATGAAAACGAAACAGAGCCATTTTCAGGAACTGCGTCAAGATTGTAGAAAAACGCTCAGACCCGTCGATTTTAGATTAAAGGGGGACATTCTTTGCTGGTATTTTTGACTCCGTCACTTTCACCACCCAAGCAAGGGTAAGCATCACCCCAAAATATTTAAATGGCATTGGGGGTTGAGTAATATTTCTTTTGAAAGCTCTTACAATTCTCTTTACAACAGACTTTAAATTTTATAATTCCGCCCAATACTTTGACAAAAATTTACATTTTTAAAATAAAGGGTATTGCATATTTTATATTGTTATATAAATTATATGTACTTAGTTATAGATCATTTTATAATCATATATTTTTTTAGATAAATATATAAATTTATTGTATTTATTTTTATTTGTAAATGCACACCTTAGAAGAAATTATAAATTTTGTTCCATCATTTTGGGACACAGTGTATTGTTCTATGAAACTATAAAAAATAGTGAAATATATCCAACCCTTATTTTAGAACCATTTTTAGGGAAATTACATGATGATGGGTCGTACCAGCTACGTCAAATCGAATTTTGGTTAAAGGATATTATCTTAATTACGAAGTTACAGGGGGTTTATGTGTCATACAGCCTAATTGCTAAAAAATTCTAATATAGTCAAATTTTCACCCCCTGAGACGGCGATGATAGAATTTTTATTAGCAGGACGTTCTATACTGTAATAGCAATCCCACTAAACTTGGATTATTGTGCCTATTTCGGTTACGAAGTTGTGAAGTTTGCAATAAACAAGTTCCGGGTGCCGATTTGTTCCTTATTGACTGCATTGATGCGCATCGTTATCTCAATCACTCAGTTTTTTCGGACTAAAACTGATTTCGTCACGCATCTGGCTTTCGTGTCCGCGACTGCAATCCCGTGCCGGCAGGAGTCGCTCCTGCCGCCGCAGATAGCCCAGCCGATAGTCCGGGCTGGCAAAAAGCCGCGTGAAATAATTACGTGGCCCTTCACGAGACGCCGGGTGGCGCGGCGCGGCGCGGCGCGCGAGGTGAGTAGCTGGATGTGGGCGGCGCCCCTCGCAATCAATCACTCCGTATCTCCCGGATTGAAAGACATTGAATTAGCAGGAAATTGGAGCGCAGTTCTAGCCTCGGCTCCCGTGCCCACTCGTCATTACTCTTTGTCACGGGTTTTTTTCCAGGCCGGTTACAGGGCGGGTTACCAGCACGTGGCCCCGACACCTAGGCGACGATTATCCTGCGAATCGATCAGAGGAGGTCACGCTAAATAATTTTGCAGAAAGGCCGTTTTTCTGTCATTTATTGAGTGTTTAGTTGAGTTGAGGAAATAATTCAAAACTTAATTAAAAATCGCACATTGAAGAAAGCAAACAAATAAAAAATACAAATCTAACTCGCCATATTGAAAGAAATTAGGAAAACTTGAAAGGCGTTTTGCAGGAAATTAAATATGTAGAGCATAACTGACAAGTTTGTAGGGGTTTGAAAATCATATCAATCATCTTGAGGCAACAGTCAGGATTTACCATGTATCCCTGCTTCTTGTGTCTATGGAACACTTAAGACTGAAACAGTCACTACAAAAGGAAATACTTAAAGATGCATTTCCACCAAAGCAACATAGAGCCACTGTGTCGCCCATTGTTGCCGCGACAAAGCTAAAAACTTGCTATATGTTGCGTGTTTCTATTGGAAGCGGTAAACATCAAAGAAAAAGTGGTAACATGAGTCGACAAGTTTCAGTTGTGACGTCGGTGGAGACGGGCCACTCTGTTAGCTGACGCAGGGGCCGATATTGCCACCATTAAACGACATGGGGGGTGACATTCTAGTGCGGTAGCGGAGACATATTGAAGATTCTATACAAAATAAAATTGTAATTGTTACCATCTTCAGCAGAGCCTATGGAAATTGCCAATAACACAACGTGCGCAGTAACCTTAAACAAAACAACAGCAGTCTCACTAAACACCCAGAACTAAAAACTACTGTAACTGTACTGAAAGAAATGCGTTTTATTCTTTATTAAAATTCTATATATACCATTATAAGACTAAGTATACTATATATGACAGTTAAACAGGTGAATATTGGATATAAAACGCGTATTGCTAGCACAGTTGTATAGTGACTATAAACCTTATCCTTTATTAAATTATTGTATAACTAGTATACAACGTTTTTTATACCCTTTACGAAATAATAGCAATAACTGTTATTAAAGTGTTCCATATCGTTATTAGAACATCTAGTACTGGTTATAAGTTTTATAATAATAAATGTATTAAACTGTTGTATACTCTGTATGAGTTAAAAACATATGTCATTAAGTTTTCAGAAATTTTATTGGATAACTGTAATTACAAGCTAAGGTTCTAATGTAAACATACATAAAACATACTTTTAAGCATTAAAAATGATGACAAATCGCTCCCAAAACTGTCCAGTTTATTTTCTTAGCAACGATGCACCCGTATTTTCTTGTATTACATGAGAATTTGCACTATAACTCTTCCACCTTAAGAATGAAGCATCCCCAGAAAGGTTGAGCTTCTTTCCATATAATTTTATTTCCTCTGGTTGATTGACTTTATACCCATGCTCTTCTTTGTCACCGTTAACCTTCTGTTCCTCCATCTTATGTAAAACTTAACATCAGCGATTTCTAATAGGACCTACAAAATAATAATTTTTAAGATTTAGACAAGATTTACATTTGAAAAAACAAAACAATTACAAGCCATAAAACAGTTAGATACTTACATAATAATTTTCCATTTCACACAACGCGATATGATCATGTATCCCACAAAACATGTGCATATACTGTCCATTTTCATCAAACTAGACGTGTGTAAGTCGATGCACAGCGGACTGTCGGAAATTTTACGATTGTTGTATTTTCTCTTCTTGAGTAAAGATAATAAAGACGTTGTGGTTTTGTGTGTTTATTTTGACAATGATTGAACATGTATGGACAATAAAAGTGGACTGTATAAGATAGTTGAGTACCGTTCTGCTTCATGCATAGCATGCTACTGAAATCTTAGAAGGGATGAGCTCGTGCGGCGAACCCTAAATCAGCGGCTGGAATAGCCAGGTTTCTTATTGAGTCGGCGCACTTCGCTCTCGGGTCTGACATATGATTATTATTACAAGACTATGAATATAACTTAACAACGATCATAACCGATTATGCACCGAGAGGTGACGATCACTTAACCATTATAAGATGCGTTTTACACGTTAAAAACGGAAACATATTCAGTATAAGAACGAATAATTCTGTTAATACAATTGTTATATACAAATTCGGATACTGGTCTTTATACAACAAATCTTCCCTACTATACAACTGGAATATAAAGTCTATAACACCTAATAATGTATAAGTAATTCATTATAACCTTTATTTCATAGATGCATAAGGTGTATTAAGCACCTTCCAGTTAAACTGATTGAATAATGAGTATGGAGATGATTGCTTTTTTTTAATAAAAGTTGTATATTGGTTATAAAAGTTTTAATATGCGCTATACACATTATTCTAGATAAACAGTTTAATAAGCCCATTTCTTTCAGTGTGATAGTCCAAACGGTATCTGTTTCAAAAAGTCCATATTTGGCTGAATCGTATCAATCGTATCATGGAGATTTTTGGCTTTTTGGCTTTCAAATATCACTAGAAATGAAAATTTTTCTATGCGCGTAAAAAAACGTAGACTTAACTTTTGGCGGCACAATATGTCCAAGAAATTCGAAAAATGTCACATTTTTCTTCCTATTTAATTATGTATCTTTTCAAGAGTTGATTTTAGGCGAAAATGGAAGAAGAAAAAATGTTTGTAATTAATTTTTTTTACAAAATATGACTAGTTATAAATCGAATGAATCATGATTATTATTGTAAAAATCGAAAAAATCGCCATAAATTGGGTTAAAGAACATTACTTTTTAGGGAATTTTTTTGTGATTAAAGTATAATTCAAATATTATTTATTGTTTAAAATATAAGCAAATGAGAAATTAACTCATTACATTACTAATTTTCGACATAATTTGAAAATAATTGTTGTTTAACCAATTTTAGAATATTTAAATAAACTTGTTTTTGATCTTTGTTAAACGGTATCTATATAAGTTTATGCACTTACCTTTGATACAATAAAAAAATGAAAGAAGTTTAAAGATAAATAATTATCGGACTGTTGAAAGACCAATAATTATTAACGATAGGCATTTGAAAATACGCTAATTGTTTTTTTTTAATCGCGAGACATCGATTTAAAAAAAAATGATCAAAATCGGACCTCTAGAAGCTGAGATATTAAAAATTTTTAAGCGCGTCGCGGTTTTGAACTCGTCGATTTAATTTCGAGCAGGCCGAAGCGGCCGCGCTCTCTGCTTCCCCCACCACCACCACCCATACGATTTTCTTGAATTTCTCGCTTGTATAAATAACTTTAAAGGCGTTTTATAGTAGGTTGCCAATGAAGAAAAGTATTGCAAACTTAGACCTGGTAAGTACTCGGAATACCAAAGGTATTTTTCGAAAAATTAGCCCGGATGTCCTAGTACATTTAGTGTGAATGATGGTTAGCTTTGATCGGCTATAACTACGTAACTAATTAACCAATCGATCTGTTTTTTTTTAAAAGAAACGTATTTCCAATAACTTTTAAAACCTGCTTTAAAAAAATTTATTTGATTGAATATTCACAAAGTTATTTTAATTGATTATAAGTACATAAATTCGACCAATGTTTAAACAAGCGCCAGCTCCTAATTGACAGATTCGAATTTTTCAAAAAGTGTTTGAAAGCTTGAATTTTCAAGTATCTAAGGGCCTTGGTTTTTGCTGCGCAAAATTTTGAAAATTTGCAAATTTTTTTTCAAAATCTGAAAATCAACTCTTGAAAAGATACATAATTAAATAGGAAGAAAAATATGACATTTTTCGAATTTTTAAACATATTGTGCCGCCAAAAGTTAAGCCCACGTTTTTTATGCGTATAGAAAAATTTTCATTTTTAGTGATATTTGTAAGCCAAAAAGCCAAAATCTCCGTGGAAATACGGTTCACCCAAACCAAAACAGATAGCACTGGATCTGTCACAAATTTAACTCACTGCAATATCGGCACTTTCAATTTACATATAGTGCAAAATAAATTGTAACCGTCCTGTTTATAACAGTATGTACAACAATTTCCGAAATAATGACAAATTATTTTGACATTTGTTTTATGTTCTAAAACGAAAAAGACTTTGGCATTCTAGAACATAAGTATTTTGCAGGTAGGTTACAAAAAAGACTCACTTTGTCAACTGAAAATTTATCGAAAATGTCGACTTTTGATGACAGTGTTCGATAAATATGTTTTTTGGATAGCGAATACTAGGAAGAACGCTTTCATCAAGATCTGAATGAAATTGAAGTAAGATACCAAAGACGATTAGATGTTAATATGATCTTCTTTTTGTATTGTACAAATCGAGGAAAGAAAGTGTAGGACATAGTTTGGAGTTCCAATTTTCCATTCAGGATTATAGAATCATTTCCTGCATTTTTTCAAAGTACTTACATAGAAGGAGTCAGGAAGCTTAATCAGTATCAGATTCGTGTTCAGCGCTTCAAAATATGTTGTAGTAACATTTCGACCGATCAAAAAAACCTCTTCATTTAGCGCAAATTTGAAAAAAAAAATCTTTCGTTACCTTTTTTTCGTATTATTCGTGCGATTGTTCTTTGATTCGATTACGGACGGCCCAAAAGACCAATTAGTGCAGTACATTAAAACACATAAGATTAAGGCTATATTCGGTCCAAAAATTTATTTTCAAAACATTGTTGATGTCCATCAATCGGGTGCTGAAAGACCACCAACGATGGATTCGGATTCAGTGCGTCGAAATACACATAGATAGCTTAGTGGGCTGTCTCTAAGTCTGCCCATTTTTTTTTTGCGCTTGCTTTTGTTATTAGTCCTAAGATAAACGATAAACGGGATACTGTGATATCCATGGGTTAATTTGAACCAGCTACTACTGGAGTTCCTCAAGGCACAGTTCTAAGGCCACTGCCATTCAAAATTTATATTAAAAAGTTGTTTCGCTTTAAATTCATACTTACCATAGACGTTCACTTTTCCTTCTACCAACCTCAAAACAATAATGAAATAACTAAAGAACATTATCTATTTTTAATTTATTTTTAATATTGTCCCTGTTGTTATTGATACGGTAACTGCTAAAGGCGCGAATGTTACCACTATTGCTCGTTAAGTCGTAAAATCAGGCCGGAGTTACGGAATCCGCCCCCACCCGCCGATTTTAGCGATTCGGCGAATCTTGTTCCCGTTTAGCGCAGTCCGGGGAAAAATTTAAATAACCGGAGTGTTTTTCAGCTCGTTTCCCCTGATGGATGCGATGAATACGCAACGTGATACAACTGATAAACAGGTCCGCCCGTTTTTGATGTAAATATAAGAAAATCGGGATTCCTGGGGGCCGCGAACGGCCTGCTGCGTCGGCTGGAATAGATGGAAGTGGCACTACGTGCGCGCATTTGAATCGGAATCGCACGTTGAGCGGGCCGCCAGCTCGCGTTTTGGAATTGCATGCATTGGAATTTAAATAAAGTCGCGGTACGGTTTTCTTTGTTTGGGGGTTTGGAAATCAGGTCGTACCAACGAGTTATTGTCATAAATCATGGATAAAACACTTTGAAATGTTGATTTTAAAAGTAATTTGTCGATATTAAACCATTAAAAATTAAGCTTTTTACATTTTCTAAGAGAAATCCTTCATAATTTGTGAAAAAAACTTATAACAGTTATTTTGTGCTCAAGAAACATGTGCTGTTAATATTCTTTGGGTCAGAGAATTGTAGTGGCTTTACATTCAAGTATCTCAACAGTAAATCATAATAGAGGTGGAGCACCTAGAAAAAAATACTTCAAAGGGAAAAACTATTGTAGATGTTGATAATTTTTATAAAACTGCGACTCAGAATGTTGTTTATGAAATGTATAGAGACTACGATACTGTAATTTCCACAGAGAAACCAAAACTCCTTCTGTAAATCTTTATGTTCAGTTCTAAAGAGTCTGTAATTCCTGATAACAATAATAATAATGCCTTTATTTATATCACAAAAATTTTGTTGTACAAAGAAGTATTTAAAGGTTGGCGGTATTAACCGTACGGTTCTCTTCCATATAACCATCCAGGAAAATAAGGAAGCATTACATATACGCTATAGCAAACAAAGCAGCAAATATAAAAGAGAAAACAAAAACAATTATTTAAACACATAACGCACCCAAATGCACACTCGTATTACGACAAAAATTAAATCCAGTAATAATAAAAATAACACAACCAACTGACACAATAATTAACTAATAAAGACTTTTTTTAAACTGTGAATAGACTTGCGGGACCTGACATCATTAAGCGAAGAATTATAATTTTTTATAGCATTGTAAGAAAATGACCGGTGAAACAGAGCAGTCTTATGCTTTGGAACACAAATGTTTCAACGGTTACGCGTGGGCAAATGATTCACATCAAAGTTCGTCGTCATCAAATGAGCTTTGAGGTTAAATATTCAGGTTTATGATATAATAATAACTTAAAAGTCAAACAGGACAACTGGATCCGAAATCTAGCACCGAGGTTAAACCACTTCGAATTTTTTAAACTAGAAGAAATATGATCAAACTTACGAAGACCATAGCTAAACCTGACACGAGCATTTTGAACTTATTGGAGACACTCTTTATCCCTGAGGACCAAAGCAGGCCAATGTACTGCCATGCAGTATGCAATGGTAGATAATATCAGCAAATCACAAATTTTTAATTTAATTTCAGTACTAAGAAAATCTTTATGCATGTAAAGGACTTTTACCTTGCCAAAAGATTTCTTAGTAAGATAGTTGACATGCTTGACAAATCTAAGAGAATTGGCTACCCACAACCCAAGATTTTTGCAGTTATCAGTTGGAACAATAGTATGTCCATTCAAAATAATAGTAAAATCTGGGTTATTTGAGTTTTAGATTCATTTAAAATAAGATTATGAGCCAGAAATACCTCAGAGATAGAGTTTAGATCAGTATTGATCAGGGCTACAGCTGAAGAGATGTCAGAAGGACAAAAAGAAAAATACAATTGAGTGTCATCTGCGTACTGATAGGAAGGACATAACGAAGATTACTACAAAAATCGCAGTATAAACAGAAAAGAGAAGAGGACCCAGAACACTACCCTGGGGAACTCCAGCAGAGATAAGATTAAATCTGGATACGTCAGCGTTCAAAGTAACTCTCTGGCGTCTGTCCAACAGACAACTTTAAAGAAAGTGACAGCAATGTCACTAAAACCAAAATATTTTAACTTAATCCAGACTGTTGTATGATCAAATGGGTCTAAGCCCACCCTGTCCATCTCAGCCGGAGATGACTCCCAGCTCGTCCTGCCAAATAAATCATGGGAGGTGAGAAGAAGAAACGTTTCAATCAGGCCCCATTTCAAATTAAATTATTTCGCTCTCGCGGCCTCAAGTTTCGTTCATCTTTTTTTTTATTGGATTTCGGGCAGTGTAACTTTTTAAATTAAAACGTCGGCTGGGTAACAATTGAGATGCGCGTCGGACCCGTTTCCAATTAACACCTGGTTATAAGCCGGGTCTCCATGTCCCCAGAGCGGAGCGACAGCAAGTGCAGCCAGTTTTAACCAGACGAAGCATGAGAAAATTGTTTTGTTGGAGTATGCTACATTAGAATGAAAGAAACAACCTAATAAAAAGTCACAGCTTTAAAGCGACTCCGCCACATGTTAAGATATATAATATAAATATTTTTTTATTCAGATTTGTAAGTAGAGACATTAAGACATGATTTTTGTACCTAAAAATGAAACTACAAAAATTTTGGATGCTTAAAATCCGCTTAGTGGATTTTATTATTAAATTGTGTCTAAAAATGGAACTACAACAATTTTGGATGCTTAAAATCCGCTTAGCGGATTTTATTATTAAATTCTGTGTAAGACATTGTTAAAATCCGTCATGATTAAAATGCAATTTTGACAACAAAGTTTCGATCGCAGCTTTAAAGCATAGCCACGACATGTTAAAAAGTATGTAAAATAAATACAGACACAATTTTTTAAATTAATATCTGTATATGATATTACTATTTCTCTGGTAGAAAAAAACACATACATTTTATTATAATATTCCGTCTAATTCTTGTTGTAAACTCCGCTTGTGATTAAAATTTGTACAGATTTTTAACAATAAAATAAAAGTCATAGCTCTAAAAGATGCCATCACATGTTAAAGATATGTAATACAAACATTTGCACAATTTGTCTAACCTAACCTGTATGTAGTGGAATTAAGTTATTTACCTACTTTTCTATGAAAAATATTCAAACGGTTGGATGTTTAAAATCTGCTAAGCGGATTTTATTATTAAATTATGTCTAGGACATTGTTAAAATCCGTTATGATTAAAATGCATTTTTAACAACAAAGTTTCGCTCGCAACTTTAGAGGATCGCCACAACATGTTAAAAGGTATGTAAAATAAATACAGACACAATTTTTTTAATTAAAGCATGTGTATGATATTACGATTTCTCTGGTAGAAAAAATACACATAAATTTCATTATAATATTCCGACATCTTAAAAGATATGTAAAATAAATGCAGACACAATTTTTTTAATTAAAACCTGCATATGATATTACGATTTCTGTGGTAGAAAAAAATACACATAAATTTTATTTTAATATTCCGTCTAATGCTTGTTGTAAAGTTGTAAAATCCGCTTGTGATTAAAATTTGGACAAATTTTTAAGAATAAAATAAAAGTCATAGCTCTAAAAGATGCCATCACATGTTAAAGATATGTAATACGAACATATGTCTAACTTGTATGTAGTGAAATTAAGTTCTCTATGAAAAATATTCAAACAGGTTGAATATTTAAAATACGCTTAGCGGATTTCATTATGAAGTTCCTTTTAAGGCATTGTTAAAATCCGCTTACATATTATTATTAAAATGCACATAACAACAAAGTTAAAAGTTACATCTTTGGAGCGACGTTACGACATGTTAAAACGTAAGTAAAATAAATACTGGCACTATTTCTTTCACTCAAACCTGTGTATAGTGATATTAAGTTATGATTTGTCTGGTAATTAGGAAAACACTAAAAAATCCGCCTTTATTATTAAATTATGTTTAAAATTTTATTAAAATCCGCAAATTTGCATAGATTTTTAATAATAAAGTAAAAAGTCACAGCTTGCACGCAGTACTACGACGTATCAAAATGTAGGTAACACAAATATAGGCAATATTTGTCTAATTTAGACCTGTATACAGTGATATTAAATTATGATTTGTCTGGTGGTCTTCCGTAAAGCGTTAAGTACAGCTGGATTCAAACCAGTCCTACTCTGTCTCTTCTCCTTCGCCTTTTTCTTGTTGGCCCTGTAATAATATGAATATAATAACATGTTACAATAGTGGCGTCTTTATCTGAGACCGCGCACCGCCATTATCGGAAGATTTATGTGGACACTTCGTTAAACGCCGAGAGACGATTCATTTGTCCAACACGAAAATTCAATTAAATTAATAATATAACAACGAGAAGTGTTGGTAATGGCGAGACGTAGCATTTTGCGGAGGTCATTACGGTAATTATATGTATTGCGTGCAACGTGTCACTTTAACTACTTCTTCTGAGATGTACTTGGTATGTAACCGTCCGCCTAATTCATTAGACGGAATTTAATGTTATAATCCCCTTAATACGTCGTGTAAATCAGCGTAGATGGATTTTAATTTTAAAATCCGCGTGGAAGAGTTTGGATTTTAAAATCCGCATAGATGCAATTTTATTTTAAAATCCGCAAAAATGGATTTTGATTTTAAAATCCGCATAGATGGAATTTTATTTTAAAATCCGCAAAAATGGAATTTGATTTTAAAATCCGCATAGATGGAATTTGTTTTTAAAATCCGCATAGATGGAATTTGTTTTTAAAATCCGCATGGATGGAATTTGTTTTTAAAATTCGCATGTAAGGATTTACATAATAAAAGGCGAGAACATCAAAATAGTGTTCAAATATGATGGAATTTGTTTTTAAAATTCGCATGTAAGGATTTACATAATAAAAGGCGAGAACATCAAAATAGTGTTCAAATATAATTGATAATAAAAATATCGGAACAAGAACCTGTTATCTAAATATCATCCTTAAGGTATTTTTTCGAATTCATCTCGTCTAAAAGGCAGTACAAAATCGGGTCTCCTCACGGACTGCCCGATGCGAGCCATAAATAATTTGCAAACTGGGTCCACGACCCAGGCCACTGCGATGGCTATCCCAAATTGATAAGTAGGTATATAATAACAGCGTCAAAACACGTTGATTGAAATCTAGGCGTGTTCCGACTTGTTCCTGGAACCGAAACTTGGTATTAATTACAAGGGTGCTAATTCCACAACGATTGGCTCTGCTCGGACGCTGGGTGATGAGGGTCTACCTGCTCCACGGACCGAATACACTGCACGTCGCAACTTAGGGGCTCATAAGAAATTGACGTGATTTTGATTGGTTGCACTCTTAGAGTATAAAGGTGACTGTGCACCTCCATACATCTATAGGGTTGAACGACGAAATTCGAAACGTCCGCTGGGGACTCACATCACAACAAAATCTTACAAATGATATTGAGCATCTTTTACGGCATCACGCTTGCAAGTTTTTTTTAGTTATTCCTTAATCTTCGAAGAGCAAACTGATTTCCGTACGGATATTTTCGCACCTACCGCCGGATTGTATCGGGCAGTATATACAGTCGTTATTAATATAATGATCTATGTGTCAGTTCGTTAATCAATCTAGTTTCTATTATGCCCCGGCTAGGTGTTGATTAAAATATAAATTGTTTCCTTTTAAATGCAAATCAAGGTGCTAGATGTGATGTTTCTATTTAGCAGATAATTGGTATTGATTATTTTTATTGGACCTGGCATATTTCTGAGGTCTTAATATTGCGTGAGAACAGTACAGAGCTGTGTTGCTTGGGAGGTATCGAAAAGTTAATTTTATAAGAAGTAGTATCTGTAGAAGATATAGATTTCTTCGTTATTAACTCTTTTTTAATGAAAAATTTGGTTGCCTTCGTCAGTTTCCTTCCGAAAATAATATAACGAACTTTATTTTCAAAATTTATTAAATATAATCATATTAAAAGGTATTAAATTAATAATAAGAGTTATAAGTAAGGAAATAATGTGGAAACTTTACCGCAAACGAAACATAGAAAGAAAACTAAGGTTTAACAAAAAAAAAACGGAAATTTTAGAATTATTATTTGTGATTTATGGTTATAAAATTCATATGTGATCGATTTTTAATTTAAAAAATCGTACCATAGTACTTTAAATTCAACAATAATTTTTATATCGCTTACAATACTTAGAAAGTCAGTATGACAGTGACACTTTGTAAAGATTTACACCTATGTGATCCGTAAAAAACTTCAGAAATTTCGAAAAACTAAATTTGATAACGTTTTTGCTTTATTTTAATTAATTTGGGTATTCTAACATTCAATCGTCATTTACTCGAAAACTTTCCTATGAAGACGGCAACATTTTAATACTGTCGGATCGACAATGAAACGATCTTTCAGAATCAAGAAAAAAATAGGGGGTTGCTATTTAAAAAAATGTCGATGACGTCATTACTCGAAAACAAATGACGGTTGAAAATCGCCTTTTATGTTAAAATATGTATTTTTTAAATTAAAAATCGACTTATTCGAGGATTTTTCCCAAAAAAAATAATTTGTTTCTTTTTTTACTGAATTTGTTCCATATTTTAGGCGCGTACTGTATAAATAAAGAAAAAAGAACACAAATTATGCCACAAGTGACTTCAAAAGTTTCTGTTGGTTAAAAACTTATCTTATTTTATTGAAAAATCTATATCATAACGAATTTCATTAAAGTGCAATTAGGAAATGTCTCTAATAAATCAGTCAGGAGTAGAAAAAGTATGTATCTATTTTACAGAAATGTCAAAATGCAATAGAATCGGACGTATCCATTAATAATTCCTTAATGGACGTCTGATTCGTTTTTTTCCTAGAAATCCAATTTCCTCTGCAAGAACAATAATCGATAGTAGAAAATTTCGCGTATACGGACAACAATGCCGAAGGATAGTAGCCCTCCTTTTAAGGAAATCGTTTAAGTCCAAATCAACCGTTAATATCCAAGAGGATAATTCATTTCCTACGATTTAATTAATGTGACGTTCGGCGTTGTGGGGTACCCCGTGTATTACACCCAGCCAGGATGATTTGGCATGTTATTAGTTGGAAATCCACGCGTTAAATAATAATAATTTAATCATGGGACCACAATACACCTTTAACAACGCATCGTATTAATAATCGGCTATCTCGGACAACACTACAAATCGTTTAATAGAGACATCACCGAGATATCTGCTCTGGACAGTGGCGTGCGCCGGAATTCTACCATGGTTGCTTTCAGTTATATAATTATATAATTCTGCAATATGTTTGCAATACAAAAATACACGTTTTATGTAAATATTCTAAATTCGTCGCCAAAAGAGTTTATTAATTTTGCAAATTTGGGATAACTGGGAAATTTTTACCTGTAGAAATGTAAATGGCCGGTTAGTAAAATAATTTTACCGTAACTGGGAACAACGATGTGGACATGGTAGTTTTTTGCTCCCTTCGGGCTGCTTGATTAAAATGATTTGTTTCTTAAAGTTATTTCTTTGTTTCTACGTTTATTTTGTGCTTTTGCAGTCAAACACTAAGAAGGAAATGGCACAAACGTTACCTAAATATAAACATAATAAAACATTTTTATAAAAATTATTTTTAACAAAAGAAGTGGTATCTTTAAAACAAAATACAAAAAAATACATTAATCTCATAAGTCATAAGCGTAGGAAATCGCGTTGATCAAGTATCCCAAAAATGACGTCTGTTCCTGGGTTACTATAAAAGTAATTTCTTGATATTTAAGATATTCTTTAGTAATGAAAAATTTGAGAAATAAAATTTGTTTAAGACTAATTTTGATTATTTACAGTGAAATCTCGAAATTTTTTTATTGCAAACCTATTTCAGAATCGTTTGCATAGGTTCCTAGTGGGAGAAATAGAAAAAATTGAATTTCGTCCATTACGGCGCCATCTATCAGGAATAAAAAAAATGTTTCGGACAAATCCCACCTAGTCATAGAATTCGAATCTGCAATAAAATATGTGGGTTCTTATTTAAGATTTCCCCCTCCTCACCTACAAGGGACTATTTTTAGCATTAATGTATTTCTCCAACGGAATGATTAAGTTTTGATTATTGAAATTTTTTTGTAAGGTGCTTATTTCTGAGGTATTTAAAAGTTTTAGGTTAAAAAATACACCCGGTACATAAATTGCTGTTATAAATTAGAGAACGCCTTTTGTGACACATTGCATGTCTTTAAAACGTCACCACTTTTTTGCTTCTCGGTACCTATTTCTGCCCCTTTGATATTTTTTTTCATTTTCCTATCTGTTGCACATAAAAAAATATTTGGAAGTGCCGTTACTAGTAACCCATTTTCGAGATATTCACCATTAATGTTTCCAATGCAACGAATTTAAATCATTTGGTATGTACATATGTATCCTTTTCCAAGGTAGGCTTTGAAAAACAAAATTATTAAAAGATGTTTTTAAACTTAGCAGCTGTCAAATGAAAGAATAATTGAGAGTGAAGGGAAGAGTAATATGAAATTATATTTTTTGAAATGAAAAACAACAAAATACAACGAAATAACAACAAATAAATAATCAACAATTAATAAAAAAACGATCCATTTTCTATAACTGTTGGAAGTGGTTTCCATTTATTTCGAAACTTTGAAAACTTAATATTTTTTAAGTTTTTTTATAGCATTGTAAATACGTAAAAAGTAGGTATATACTGGGTGTTTGGTAAGTCGATGCATTCTTTGCAGGAGGTTATAGTACAAACGATTTGTGATATATTTCCTTAATATACCATATTCCGAAAACGCTTAGTTTCCGATCTACAGGGTGTTAAAGTTTTAATAAAAAAATGCAAATTTATAAATATTGCGGAAACCGCTCAGTATATTTTAATGAAGGCTTTGACAGTTAACAACAATACATGTTTTATGATAAAAATATTGTTTTCAATTTCACCAGTGGCGTGCACACAGGCATGTCACTAGATATTGTTAAAGGAAAAAATGGTACAGCACTTATTTTTCTTAAAATAAAGATTATTTTTGAATTCCTTGTTCAATTTGGAAGAGAAAAGGTATCTCGTCTGTTTTTTTCTTATGACGCACCGTTTGCGAATAAAAAAAAATAAAATCGATTTATTGCATGGCGTAATTTGGTTTCAATAATTTGAAAAATAGCAGAAATTATGCACTTAACTGCTTCACACTCAAACACACAAAGTGAACAAAACAATAATAAAAACGAGTGCACAGCCAACTTGCTAATTTCTGTTTAAATAGTGAATAGTGAATCTAAAAACTGATGAATTTTTTGTACATTGATGTTGTTAACTGCGAGGAATAATAATTTTTTGTAATAAAATTGGTACAAAAAAAGCTGAGTGCATAATTTCTGCTATTTCTCAAATTATTGAAACCGGATTACGCCATGCAATAAATCGATATTAATTTTTTTAACCGAAAACGGTGAGTCATAAGAAAAACAGACAAGATACCTTTTCTCTTCAAAATTGAACAAGGAATTCAAAAATAATTTTTATTTTAAGAGAAATCAGTGGCGTAACATTTTTTTCTTTAAAAATATCCAAAGACGTGGCTGTGCGCACGCCACTGGTGAAACTAAAAACTATATCTTTATCGTAAAATATGTATTGTTGTTAATTGTCGAAGCTTGTAAAATTTCATGAAAATATTCTGAGCGGTTTCCGCAATATTCATAAATTTGCATTTTTTTATTAAAGCTTTAACACCCTGTAGATCGGAAACTAAGCTTTTCGGAATATATTATATCAAGGGAATATATCACAAATCACTTGTACTCCTGCAAGGAATGCATCGACTTACCAAACACCCTGTATAAATTTCTACAAACTTATCTGTGTAGTTTCCTTCAAAATTTCTTATAACATCTAAAATTACTTGAATATCTACACCATTTTTTCCTCGTACCTACTATTTGCCATCCGACTGTCCATTCCAGACGCCACTGGCGGTCGGCACCGCGGCAAAGAGGTGTTGGGATGATTAACGCCGGAATGTGAATACATTAAATAATCCGGGGGGCAGGTGTGAACCCCCGTGGAGCCGCGCAGGGGGCAAACGGCTCTCCGACCGACCGACCGATCCGCTTAAAGCCGCCCGCCGCCTGGCCCAGACGGCCAGAGTTACGGTCACGATCCGAGCAACCCCGGTGCCCTAGGAAGGATTATTTCGTGGCTTTAGGAGCGGTGCGGGCTTCTATCCTTCTCGAAGTGTATTGTGTCACTTTACGCCGTCTCGATAGTGTTGTTTTTTGAATTATTTGTTACCCAACAAATTTTGTCACGTCTAAATAAAATTTCAAAATTGATGAAATAAACTCTTGCCTCAAAATGGATCAGTCAAGTGTTTTTTACGAAAATAGGTCTGCCTAAACAAAAATATAACAAAAAAAATAAAATAAACAAATCGTGGGAAGTTTTTACAAAAACGCTAAAACACGTCAATTAGTAAATAGGAATTATCGTTTTGTTACGTTGGTTAACCCTTTTTTGCGCTATGTTTCATAATCCTATGACGTCATCGACATTTTTTTAAATGGCACTAATTTTTTAAGCATAAATGGATAGCCCTTTTGAAGGGAAATGCGTCGATATAGGGTTTGGCCTACTTTACTTTGACAGGTGCGAAAAAAGCCAACGATTGGAATGGACATGGTTTGAATTAATTACAAACTTATGCGCGAACAGTGCTATAGCAAAAAATGTGTTTTGGTTGATTGTAGGTACATGTTTTTACGTAGATTGGGTAGGTACAATGAAGGGCAACTTAAAGTCCCCACTAGTTGGGTCACTCTCATTCTATCGCGCCCCACCACAAATAATTACGGAATGTTTCGGACTGGGAGTGGGGTATTGAGATATACTACACCGTGGCACCAAAAACTCTGATATATTCCATAAGGTAAATAATTAATCTGATACCAGTTGCATTTGATATATTTTTAAATATTATTTTATTAATGATATGTAATGTATTGTAACAATTTTTGGTTAGTTAAATCATTAAATTGAAGAATTAAAAAAAAATAAAATGTTATAAACGTTTACTATTTTAACCATTGTTCACTACATCCACATACCTGCATATTTAGTGTTTTCCTGTATTAGAGATATTCATTTATAAATGTTGTCTTAAATCAATACATACAGGGTGGACTAATAGTGATTATATTACTCCTATGTCATATAGATAGAAAATACATATTTTATTAGGGCATCGAGCGGTGCCTTAAAGAGGACATTTTAAAAATATTATGAAGTATACGGAGCGTTTTGGAANTCGAATGCTGGCAACGTAATTTTTGGCAATTTAATATTTGAAAAAGAACGATTATTCAAAGATACTGCATTTGGTTGAGTATCTTCAAATAAATCATGAAAAGTTGTCTTAATTGAATAGTACATTTTCATAAAAGTTTTTCTAACTTCTTTATCTGGAGCCAAATCAGCATTTTCAGTAACGGACAGAGCAGTAATTATAGAAGCGTGATGGCGTTCAAACTCTTCATAGATCTTCTCTATATCATTATATTGAATTTTAAATGAAGGAAGTGAATTACTGTCATCGATAGCTGTCTGTGCTAAATCGTATAATTCAGTCAACTGATCTATAGAGAGTTCACGTATAGCACGCGTTTGTTTGATTTTATTAGACATATTAAATGTAAAGTACAAATGCAACTAATTATTATAAATGGAAAAATGTAATAATTATAAATGAATTGAATACAATTTCAGTTGGAACGAGTTTAAATTGTAATATGAATTGTACACCAGCCACCCGGTATAAATGAAATAGAAGATAACAAAGGAATGTGGTAGGCCGCAAAAAGTTTATGATATACTTTAGGAATAAAAATGGACTTAAAATGTAAATGAATAGTTTTGTTTAATGATTAAATTGTTAAACAATTTGTCACAACAACAATAATGAAGTAGTTTTGAATAAAATAAATGTTTTAATCCGGAATCGAAGGTACCATGTTATAACGCCACGGTTATTCAAAGTGGTGGACTGTATGAATAAAGAAATAAAATGGTTGGAGATGGCTTACCTCCTTTGAAACTCCTATGTTCTTGAAGGGCCCTTCTGATGTCTTGAAAATGTTGATTCGGCTGTCTATTTATTTCTTATGGAGTTGGGAATCACACGCACTTGTTACTATGTCGAGTCTCTCGAATGAAATGAATTGAATTATATACAAAAACCATCTCCAACAAAAAACAGTACGTAAAAACAAGAAGGATTTTCGTATTTGAGTGAATAAACTCGAAACAAACATGTTGTTGCAACAAATGAAAAATAATAGAAAATTTATTTTATATATTTTAAAAAAAATGAATTGTAATTACAATATGTTAACACCCTTTTGCGGTGAAGTCGCAACAGTAGTAGTAGTAGTCGCGAGTATTAATATTGGGGAGTTTCATCACAACGTGACAACAGCGCTTAACCTGCTGATGCACACCGCGTGTGCACGCGGCAGACTTGTCCTACGGAAAAAATGTAAACGATTATTATTTTGAAACATTTATTAAATTATGAATTTGATAAAATATGTAATTAAAGTACCCAAAGATTCAGGTCGATCAAATAATCATACGTATTAAAAATAATTTAGGTACTTATTAAAAAGCAAAATTCAGTAATTTTTAAACGCACAGGTACAAAACAAACTACAACATATGCTCAAAATGTCCACCACCATTTTCGATGCACGGACACCTTCGAATCCAATTTTCATGCACTTGCTGGAAAACACCTCAAGAAAAGGAAATAGCAAAAAACACTCCAGATACCAACTGAATTTCGTAATGCTGGACTGCTTATTACATCGTATTATCCGCCGCGACATTGTCACATTGCTCGATATGAATTTTAGTGAATTTGAAATTATTACAACGCTGATTATTTTTTAGTATTAAGCATAAAGAAGTTCAAAAAAGTGATAAACATTGTGTTTTATGGTATTCTAAGCACGCAGTTATGTCAGTATTCCTTAATTAATCCAACTTTTATACATTAAATTGGAGGTTTTGGTAATTTTTTTCTCGGAAATGGTTGAGTTTAGCACCCATGTCATAAGGTTTTTTTTGTTTATTTTTATGTATACTATTGCCTGTTAAAATTAAGGCGGAAAAAATTGTAACGCCCTGTATAACTTAGTATTAGATACTTCCGAAATATACTTTTGCTTTTCCGTTGAAATGCTTTTTAACTTTATTAAAAGATGAAAACTGTCAAACTTACTTCACTTAACAATGAACAATTTGCAAATTTTTACTATGAAAGCAAAAAGAACTTGATGTGAACTTATAACAGTCAGTTATTATTTTTTATTTAAGTCTAAGTTTATCTGTGACACGTGACAAAGTAATTTCAAGAACATGTAGAGAATTTGCTGTTTTGCACATTGTCCATAAATAACAAACAAATTAAATAATCCTCATTAGTGTAATTTAAACGATCCCTAGGCATTTTTATTTATATTTTCAGGAAAAACTATTAAAAACACAACAATAATTTGACAACTAACTTGACAAATGCCAAGTTATTTTAATTGTTTTTGAAGTGTTTCTGGTCATGGCGAACTTGACAACAGGTATGATTAGGGTTGCCAGATTTATTTCATGACTGAAAAAAATGAAATTGTTTACGAAGAAAATGAGCTCTAAAAAAAAAAGAAATATATAATCCTAAGTTCTGCAATTAGACAAATCGATGTCTAAAAAAAAAGGAATATGACTGGAGGAAATGGATTTCGAGGGTGGGTAGGGCGTTAACACGGAGCCCAAAGATGTACCATCAAAACCCGAAGACTCCGGGTCAAACCCGGAGATCTGGCAAGCCTAGGTATGATATGGGAAAAACTGTCCAAAAAATAGAAAATTGCAAATATCTCTAAATGTAGTAACGGTAACCCTAACAATGCTTATATGGCTTGAAATGAAATTTCAATTTGCATACGACAGAGTAAAAAAAATACAGGGTGTTCCATTAAGTTAACAAAGTTATAGCTGTTTGAAGTTATCAAAACGTAGCAGCAAAAATGAAACACCTAGTATTAAATGTTTTAATTTGTTGGTATACGATAATTTAGCCCTTTACAAGTACCAAAAATCCACTTGATATCACTGTCCTGAAAAGAGTTACTAGCATCTCCACGGACCCTTGCATCTGTCAAATTTTTTCTTTAAAAATTAATATCTCAAAATCTATAACTCCTAGGTATAGGGAATATTTAATTAAGTTTCATGTAGAATCCGAAAACGTAATCAACACAGCCTTTCGTAGGTTGCCAAATTTATCGGATCAATATTTTCCGATATATCGATACTGGCGATTTCTGGTAGGATACCCTATATTGCCATATTTGCGATAAACACATTGCATATAATGCTCAAAATGGTGTCCCTCGCTGGCTATGTACAAATATACTCTCCTGTGCATATTTTCATACTCATTCTGCAGCTGTTGTTCTATTATATTGTCAATTTCTCGAATAATTACTACTTCTAATTTTTCGATGTTATGTATTGCTGATTTAAAAATAGTATTTTTCAGATAGCCGAACAAAAAATAATCTAAAGGAGTTAGATCTGGTGACCACGCTGGCCACAACCCTTATTATCATTAAAATTCTTCCAAAAATTGAATTGTTGCTCTTGCAGAATGTGCGTTTGTCCCATCTTGTTGAAAATAATTTACTTATATCTCATCATCATGTAACTGTGCTAAAAATGGTTCTAAACTAAGGGTACAATATCTTTCAGCATCTATAGTTTCGTAGAAAAATATAGGCCCTATTATACATACGTCTTCTTGACATCGCTACCCAAACGTTTACTTTTAAGGGGTCTAATCCGGTTTCTAAAATTTTTGTCTAACGACAAGTCTAACACATTTCCAAAAGGAATTCGCCCCCCAGTTTTTTTTTTAATATAAACTGGTAAACATTATACGAATATGTTTTATAAGGTATTTACTTTATTCGATTTCTGTATTAGAAACGGCCCTCTCGTAGTCCACTTGTGTCCACTTGTGTTACACCACTATGACAGCAGCCAGCCATTTTCAGTCGCCAAATTAATTTCACGCAAGGGTTACCATTCTCTCCCGCACGGCCCGATAAAAAAAATGAGTTTAATAACTAACATCGACCCATCTATTTACGTAACCATATAAATATATAATTACGAGGGCAATAATACCCGCCCACAGGTCAATTCGAAGGCTCTCTAACGAAAGTTGCCCCAAACGACAATAATTTGGTGGACGCTTAAGCAGGCTACGAGGCACCAACTTGTAATTTATTTACCGTGTAATTTTCCCAACCGATCACCGCAGTTGAATCCCGCTAATAACTTAATAGAGCCGTTAGATAAGCTGTCGAACGAACAACAGTAATAATACCTAGCACAGCCTACATAATAATAGCATACTGTACATTCCTCCACACAAGTATTTGACTTCTGGGCTGATTGTTCTGGCAGAAAAGGGGGAAAGGACCGGCATAGGGGTAACTATGCATAAATGGACCTTTATTTTACGTGATTTAAAAGATTTTTTAGACAGTGTACACACCTCTTGTAAGATTTTACACGCTAATCGCCAATTTAAAAAGTCACGTCACTTAAAACGTGACCTAACAAAGCCTCTCCATATCTTTTTAAATATCGAAATTTCAATTACTGTTTCATAATGTATGTAAGAAAATTTCACGCAAATTTCACTCCAATTTACTCAATAATGTATCAATTTCTAAGCACATCTGAATGAGTGAAATTTTCACTCTATTAGTATGAGTACAACTGAGTGAAACTATTGCATCAGAAATGAGTGAGTTTTACTACAAATACGAGCTACTGCTAACTATCAATTGAGCGACTTTTGACTCTATTTTGAGTATATAAAACCAATTTAGAGTTGACTTTTTATTTAATATGATTTAAATTTAATTATTATTGAGTAATTTTTTACTCAGACTTGGTTTTTAATTAACTAAATATTGAGTGCAAAAATAAATCACTCACAAATGATTAATTAGGATATACAGTGTTGGAATTAATTAATTAATTAAATATACATACAAATGAGTAAAATGATCAAAATGTCCAATATTGAGTTAAAATGTACCTACTCAATAATTTCACTCAAGCGATTCACTCCCAACCTTTATTACTTAATCGTTTTAATGTTATTTGAAAATACAACTCTTTCAACTTTCATGCCACCTAGCGGCTAAACGAAGCAGCTTAGGATAGATGTAAATTCAGTTAAACCTGCTTATATTGATACCAGGAAACTATGGAAATACATAAAATATTGGGACATACCCGGTATAGAAATTATATACCGTACGCGCCTAAAGTATGGAATAAATTCAGTAAAAACGAAACAAATTCTTTTTGACAAAAATTCTCGAACAGGTCGATTTTTAATTTAAAAAATACATATTTTAGCATAAAAGGCGATTTCCAACCGTCATTTATTTCCGAGTAATAACGTCATCGGCATTTTTTTAAATAGCAACCACTATTATTTTTCTTGATTCTGAAAGGTCGTTTCATTGTCGATACAACAATATTAAAATGATGCCATCTTACATGGAAAGTTTTCGAGTAAATGACGATTGAATGTTAGAAAAACCCAAATCAATTAAAATAAAGCAAAAACGTTATCAAATTTAGTTTTTCGAAATACCTGAAGTTTTTTATGGATCACGTATGTGTAGATCTTTACAAAGTGTCACTGTCATACTGACTTTCTAATTATTATAAACGATATAAAAATTATTGTTGAATTTAAAGTATTATGGCACATTTAACTGTCACACAAAGAATTGAAATTTTAATTCTTATCGGATGCGGGGATAAGACGCAGCAGGAAGTTTGCGATTTATTTAATGAAAAACATCCAGATCGCCGTATCAGCCAATCAACAGTCAGTAAGATAGAATCTAAATTTAGAGAAACTGGCAATGTTGTAGATATTCCAAAACCTGGACGTCCAAGCGTTAGTGAAGAT
>NW_019416260.1:1032956-1047478 GCF_000390285.2 Anoplophora glabripennis | reverse complement strand
CGTTCAAACTCTTCATAGATCTTCTCTATATCATTATATTGAATTTTAAATGAAGGAAGTGAATTACTGTCATCGATAGCTGTCTGTGCTAAATCGTATAATTCAGTCAACTGATCTATAGAGAGTTCACGTATAGCACGCGTTTGTTTGATTTTATTAGACATATTAAATGTAAAGTACAAATGCAACTAATTATTATAAATGGAAAAATGTAATAATTATAAATGAATTGAATACAATTTCAGTTGGAACGAGTTTAAATTGTAATATGAATTGTACACCAGCCACCCGGTATAAATGAAATAGAAGATAACAAAGGAATGTGGTAGGCCGCAAAAAGTTTATGATATACTTTAGGAATAAAAATGGACTTAAAATGTAAATGAATAGTTTTGTTTAATGATTAAATTGTTAAACAATTTGTCACAACAACAATAATGAAGTAGTTTTGAATAAAATAAATGTTTTAATCCGGAATCGAAGGTACCATGTTATAACGCCACGGTTATTCAAAGTGGTGGACTGTATGAATAAAGAAATAAAATGGTTGGAGATGGCTTACCTCCTTTGAAACTCCTATGTTCTTGAAGGGCCCTTCTGATGTCTTGAAAATGTTGATTCGGCTGTCTATTTATTTCTTATGGAGTTGGGAATCACACGCACTTGTTACTATGTCGAGTCTCTCGAATGAAATGAATTGAATTATATACAAAAACCATCTCCAACAAAAAACAGTACGTAAAAACAAGAAGGATTTTCGTATTTGAGTGAATAAACTCGAAACAAACATGTTGTTGCAACAAATGAAAAATAATAGAAAATTTATTTTATATATTTTAAAAAAAATGAATTGTAATTACAATATGTTAACACCCTTTTGCGGTGAAGTCGCAACAGTAGTAGTAGTAGTCGCGAGTATTAATATTGGGGAGTTTCATCACAACGTGACAACAGCGCTTAACCTGCTGATGCACACCGCGTGTGCACGCGGCAGACTTGTCCTACGGAAAAAATGTAAACGGCTATTATTTTGAAACATTTAGTAAATTATGAATTTGATAAAATATGTAATTAAAGTACCCAAAGATTCAGGTCGATCAAATAATCATACGTATTAAAAATAATTTAGGTACTTACCAAAAAGCAAAATTCAGTAATTTTTAAACGCACAGGTACAAAACAAACTACAACATATGCTCAAAATGTCCACCACCATTTTCGATGCACGGACACCTTCGAATCCAATTTTCATGCACTTGCTGGAAAACACCTCAAGAAAAGGAAATAGCAAAAAACACTCCAGATACCAACTGAATTTCGTAATGCTGGACTGCTTATTATCGTATTATCCGCCGCGACATTGTCACATTGCTCGATATGAATTTTAGTGAATTTGAAATTATTACAACGCTGATTATTTTTTAGTATTAAGCATAAAGAAGTTCAAAAAAGTGATAAACATTGTGTTTTATGGTATTCTAAGCACGCAGTTATGTCAGTATTCCTTAATTAATCCAACTTTTATACATTAAATTGGAGGTTTTGGTAATTTTTTTCTCGGAAATGGTTGAGTTTAGCACCCATGTCATAAGGTTTTTTTTGTTTATTTTTATGTATACTATTGCCTGTTAAAATTAAGGCGGTCAAACTTGTAACGCCCTGTATAACTTAGTATTAGATACTTCCGAAACATACTTTTGCTTTTCCGTTGAAATGCTTTTTAACTTTATTAAAAGATGAAAACTGTCAAACTTATTTCACTTAATAATGAACAAATTACACATTTTTACTATGAAAGCAAAAAGAACATGATGTGAACTTATAACAGTCTATTATTATTTTTTATTTAAGTCTAGGTTTATCTGTGACATGTGACAAAGTAATTTCAAGAACATGTAGAAAATTTACTGCTTTGCACATTGTCCATAAATAACAAACAAATTAAAGTAATCCTCATTAGAATAATGAACGATCCCTAGCCATTTTCATTTATATTTTCGGGAAAAACTATTAAAAACAGAACAATAATTTGATAACTAACTTGACAAATGTCAAGTTATTTTAATTGTTTTTGGAGTGTTTCATGGCCAACTTGACAACAGGTCTGATACGAGAAAAACTTTCCAAAAAATAGAAAATTGCAAATATCTCTAAAAGTAGTAACGGCAACCCTAACAATGCTTATATGGCTTGAAAGGAAATTTCAATCAGCATACGACAGAGTAAAAAAATACACTTAAGTTAACAAATTTATAGCTGTTTGAAGTTATCAAAATGTAACAGCAAAACACCTAGTATTAAATGTTTTAACTTGTTGGTATACCTACCATACTTTAGTGTTACCTAGCCCCTTTACAGTTACCAAAAATCCACATGATATCACGCTCCTGAAAAGAGTTACTAGCATCTCCGCGGACCCTTGCATCTGTCAAATTTTTTCTTTAAAAATTAATATCTCAAAATCTATAACTCCTAGGTATAGGGAATGTTTAATAAAGTGACCCTTAAGTTTCATGTAGAATCCGAAAATGTAATCAACACAGCCTTTCGTAGGTTGCCAAATTTATCGGATCAATATTTTCGGATATATCGATAGTGGCGATTTCTGGTAGGATACCCTATATTGCCATATTTGCGATAAACACATTGCATACAATGCTCAAAATGATGTCCCTCGCTGGCTATGTACAAATATACTCTCCTGTGCATATTTTCATACTCATTCTGCAGCTGTTGTTCTATTATATTGTCAATTTCTCGAATAATTACTACTTCTAATTTTTCGATGTTATGTATTGCTGATTTAAAAATAGTATTTTTCAGATAGCCGAACAAAAAATAATCTAAAGGAGTTAGATCTGGTGACCACGCTGGCCACAACCCTTATTATCATTAAAATTCTTCCAAAAATTGAATTGTTGCTCTTGCAGAATGTGCGTTTGTCCCATCTTGTTGAAAATAATTTACTTATATCTCATCATCATGTAACTGTGCTAAAAATGGTTCTAAACTAAGGGTACAATATCTTTCAGCATCTATAGTTTCGTAGAAAAATATAGGCCCTATTATACATACGTCTTCTTGACATCGCTACCCAAACGTTTACTTTTAAGGGGTCTAATCCGGTTTCTAAAATTTTTGTCTAACGACAAGTCTAACACATTTCCAAAAGGAATTCGCCCCCCAGTTTTTTTTTTAATATAAACTGGTAAACATTATACGAATATGTTTTATAAGGTATTTACTTTATTCGATTTCTGTATTAGAAACGGCCCTCTCGTAGTCCACTTGTGTCCACTTGTGTTACACCACTATGACAGCAGCCAGCCATTTTCAGTCGCCAAATTAATTTCACGCAAGGGTTACCATTCTCTCCCGCACGGCCCGATAAAAAAAATGAGTTTAATAACTAACATCGACCCATCTATTTACGTAACCATATAAATATATAATTACGAGGGCAATAATACCCGCCCACAGGTCAATTCGAAGGCTCTCTAACGAAAGTTGCCCCAAACGACAATAATTTGGTGGACGCTTAAGCAGGCTACGAGGCACCAACTTGTAATTTATTTACCGTGTAATTTTCCCAACCGATCACCGCAGTTGAATCCCGCTAATAACTTAATAGAGCCGTTAGATAAGCTGTCGAACGAACAACAGTAATAATACCTAGCACAGCCTACATAATAATAGCATACTGTACATTCCTCCACACAAGTATTTGACTTCTGGGCTGATTGTTCTGGCAGAAAAGGGGGAAAGGACCGGCATAGGGGTAACTATGCATAAATGGACCTTTATTTTACGTGATTTAAAAGATTTTTTAGACAGTGTACACACCTCTTGTAAGATTTTACACGCTAATCGCCAATTTAAAAAGTCACGTCACTTAAAACGTGACCTAACAAAGCCTCTCCATATCTTTTTAAATATCGAAATTTCAATTACTGTTTCATAATGTGACATCTATGTAAGAAAATTTCACGCAAATTTCACTCAAATTTACTCAATAATATATCAATTTCTAAGCATACCTGAATGAGTGAAATTTTCACTCTATTAGTATGAGTACAACTGAGTGAAACTATTGCATCAGAAATGAGTGAATTTTACTACAAATACGAAGTGCTAACTATCAATTGAGCGACTTTTGACTCTATTTTGAGTATATAAAACCAATTTAGAGTTGACTTTTTCTCTAATATGATTTAAATTTAATTATTATTGAGTAATTTTTTACTCAGACTTGGTTTTTAATTAACTAAATATTGAGTGTAAAAATAAATCACTCACAAATGATTAATTAGGATATACGGTGTTGAAATTAATTAATTAATTAATTAAATATACATACAAGTTAGTAAAATGATCAAAATGTCCAATATTGGGTTAAAATGTACCTACTCAATAATTTCACTCAAGCGATTCACTCCCAACCTTTATTGCTTTAACTCACACCGATTTTTTTTAGTGTATATGGAAGTATTGGTGTACCAAATTTCAATAAAGTCTTACAAATCGTTTCAATGTTATTTGAAAATACAACTCTTTCAACTTTCATGCCACCTAGCGGCTAAAGGAAGCAGCTTAGGATAGATGTAAATTCAGTTAAACCTGCTTATATTGATACCAGGAAACTATGGAAATACATAAAATATTGGGACATACCCGGTATAGAAATTATATACCGTACGCGCCTAAAGTATGGAATAAATTCAGTAAAAACGTAACAAATTCTTTTTGACAAAAATTCTCGAACAGGTCGATTTTTAATTTAAAAAATACATATTTTAGCATAAAAGGCGATTTCCAACCGTCATTTATTTCCGAGTAATAACGTCATCGGCATTTTTTTAAATAGCAACCACTATTATTTTTCTTGATTCTGAAAGGTCGTTTCATTGTCGATACAACAATATTAAAATGATGCCATCTTACATGGAAAGTTTTCGAGTAAATGACGATTGAATGTTAGAAAAACCCAAATCAATTAAAATAAAGCAAAAACGTTATCAAATTTAGTTTTTCGAAATACCTGAAGTTTTTTATGGATCACGTATGTGTAGATCTTTACAAAGTGTCACTGTCATACTGACTTTCTAATTATTATAAACGATATAAAAATTATTGTTGAATTTAAAGTATTATGGCACATTTAACTGTCACACAAAGAATTGAAATTTTAATTCTTATCGGATGCGGGGATAAGACGCAGCAGGAAGTTTGCGATTTATTTAATGAAAAACATCCAGATCGCCGTATCAGCCAATCAACAGTCAGTAAGATAGAATCTAAATTTAGAGAAACTGTCGATGTTGTAGATATTCCAAAATCTGGACGTCCAAGCGTTAGTGATGATCACAAACCGAACAGTTTGATAAGTATGGTAGATAATCCTCATAATATTTCACGATTGGTTGCATTAAATTATGAAATTAGTCAGACCACAGTGCTACGTATCCTGAGGAAGGAAAAATATCATCCCTACAAAATTCAACTTGTGCAGGAACTCAATGAAGACGATCCCGACTGCCGTAAATAGAGATTTACACCGGCAAATAGTTTTTTCAGACGAGGCCACGTTTTGTCTCAATGCGCAATGGTACAGTGAACTGTCAAACTTGCAGGTATTGGAGACGGGAAAATCCTCATTGGATGGCAGAGACACATACTCAACACCCACAGAAATTAAATGTGTGGGCTGGAATAGTTGACAACAGAATAGTATCTTACACCCCCTGGACTATTTCTTATGTTGCTACTTAAATTCCAAAGTGTACGTTAATGAAATACACAGAGTTACCTCAGAAATAATTCATAATGTGCAAGAAGAATTTCTACACAGACTTGCGTATTGTCAAGAAGTCGGTGGGTGGCAATTCGAACACTTAATTTAGGTAGAAAACTTAATGAATTGTATTTGCTTGACATAGGAATTGTTATTTTTTAATGAATAAAATTTACGTTTTCTAACATTCAATCGTCATTTACTCGAAAACTTTCCTATGTAAGATGGCAACATTTTAATACTGTCGGATCGACAATGAAACGATCTTTCAGAATCAAGAAAAAAAATAGAGGATTGCTATTTAAAAAAAATGTCAATGACGTCATTACTCGAAAACAAATGACGGGTGAAAATCGCATTTTATGCTAAAATATGTATTTTTTAAATTAAAAAGCGACCTGTTCGAGGATTTTTCCCAAAAAAAATTTAATTTGTTTCGTTTTTACTGAATTTATTCCATACTTTAGTCGCATACGGTATATTAACAAAATGATAGTAAATATAACGTTTTAAATAAAATGTGTTGTGACCAAATTTTAGTATATTATAATTTTATATATTATAGCCAGCAGTGCTACAATTGTATACGTTTTGATTATAATTTTTTTCCTTGTAAAAAATGGCGAGAGTTTTATAAAAGATAACAATGGTAATTATGTTAATATCCAATGAACTGGTGTTACTAACCATATGCAGTGATGATCCACTTCCATATTTTAATCAATATATTTCAAATAAGACTGAAATGATATAAGGATATAAAGCTGCTATACAGGAAAGGGTGTGTTTATTGCCTAAAAACTATTATAAAAAGTAATTTGGTGTGGGAAACAGTGCATGAAAACGCCGATAACAATAATTATAACAATAAAAATTTTAAATGGGTTTTGTTATCCGCCACAAGGAAGTACTTGAGGCCCCTTGTTGTGCACATTATAATTAAACGATTTTTTGGTATTAGATGAGTCAGTATACCTACTTAAGTAATTTTTCAAGAATTAAAAATTCTATCATGATGACTTCTTTAAAGTAAAATGCAACCTATTATTGTATTTTTTAAGCACGAACTACTTGTTAATTGGGTCTACAATTTGCAACAGTTGTGCCAATACGACCACAAAAAATTACCGACCACGACCGCCCAAGAAAAACCTATCTGAACAATGTAATTCCTACAATCATGCTCTATTCTAACAAGATCTAATATCGACGCTTTAGGCGGCCTCTACCATACTTAGCTTTAGTAGATACTACAGAAACAAAAATACTTGCGGTTTTGAAAGAACACAGCCAACCGCCGAGACATTTGTTCAATAGAGACATCACAATTACTGAAATCTACACTATGTAATATGTTCCACCAAAATTGTTGTCTAATGTGCATCTAAAAGGAGCCGTCTGCATAATTGGCTTGTTTGGAATTTTAATAATTCCGGGTTATTACGTCTTATTTTACGAATATAACCTAGAAGTGACGACCATTAGGCAAGTCTTTAATATTCGGCATGTTGTAGCCACAAGCCAACTGCCAAATTAGGTGACTATTTATTTACATTGTAATACCTATGATGGTAAATTTGTATAATAGGCAATTTGGACATTTCTTAAGAATGCAATGATCACATTCTGTAAATCAGAATAAGGATATTTACAAATACATCTTACATCTTTGTTCATTAATTGTACAGGGTGTTTTGTAATGAATGGGCTGTATTGTAACGGTACATCTTTTGGAAGTTCTATTTTTCTCATCAGATCATTCTACTCCTCCTGATTAAATGGATATGGACATTTTGTTTCACCTGTCATCACATCTATTTCAGTCTTATTCTCTGCTTCAACATTATCTCTGCTTCCGATTATCCTTTCTTCAGACTCGACCCTAACAGGAACTTCATCTCCCGAAGAACTGACGACTGTTCTATCACCATCAATCTCTTCTTGCTTGCATCACTGAAGAATTACTTGGGTGTAGTACATTTTCGATCTATTTTTCGCCTAGAATTTGAAATGACCAAACTGAGGCTTCAATCAGTTCCTTTATTTTTTCAAAATACTTATACAGGATGTCTGTTAAAGAATGCGCCAAACTGTACCACTAGATTGTACGACAAATATTAATAAGGAAAATTCATATACAGTGTTGCTCATAAACGCTTGGTTTTCGAGATACAGGGTGTTGAAGTTGAAAAAATGAAAACGATTTTCAGATTGAAATACGTTAAGGGATTTTTTTCTAATTTGATATGAGGAGTAAATCATTTACTGCAATTTCACGTCAATGCAATAAACCAGTGGCGTACAAACTATATTTTCGAGGTCATTTTCTAAAAGATAAATGAACAACTACAGAAAAAAATTGTACCTACAATGGTAAATCGTATAACTAGTAAATCTTATAAGGGGCAGAGACGAACCGTATTTTATCAAATGTTATTAAAAAATGCAGTCATAGGTGGCTCATGTCATTTGTTTAAAACAAAACAATAACAGATGACACATATTGGTTTTCCAATAATTACAGTTTTATCAGTTTGCGTCTTTCAGTTTAACTATACTAGTTATACGATTTACCATTGTACAATTTTTTCTGTAATTGATCATTTGTTTTTTTATAATTTATTGTTTGTTAGTTAGCATGTGGTGTGAATAAAGTCATTATAACAATATTTTAAAAGAATATTTTGTCTCGGTGTGATTTAGTTAAAATAATATATTTTTAGATCAGTGCTTAAGCCTTCAAAAATGGTAAAAAGTGAAAAAAATTTATAGAGGATGAAACCCATTGGAAAAGGAAGAGAATATAACAGAAATGAAAAGAAAACTAATTTACGGGCGATCTGAGGTCGGGAAGGGGAAGGGGGTGAGTTTTTAAGGGTAAAAACGGTTTATCTTGATTTTCGGAAAAACTACAAGTCTTATGGAAAAAAGTTACATGACAAAGTTGTAGGTAATAAAAAGATCTACAACTTTTGTATTTACACTTTTTTCACATAACCTCAAAATTTATGTGAAAATTTCAAATAACCAAGTTTTTGGTTTTTTATTTTTATCTTTTACAAACAAATTTTTTTTTCACGAAATTTGGTGAAAATTTACCTATTTATGTCCCAAATACGCTGTAATTTTTTTGATTTGAAATATTTATTTTTTCACCTTATTTTTACTTAATAACGAAAAAGCACCCTAATTTTCAATCGAAAATTCTCACGTCAAAATATCTGCTTTTTTAAAAACGTCGGTGGGCTTTTTCTTCGTTGAAATCTCTACTTTCTGATGGTGTAAAAAAAATATACATTACTATGGTAAGTTTTCTCAGGAAATGCAAAGAAACGAACTAGAATCCGAAATTTTTTTTCTAATCATTATGTACAATTTTGAGCTATTTATTAAAATTTACACTTTAATTACTCGAAAAACGTAAGATTCCATGTTACATTGATAAACAAAAAAATTACAAGTCGAAATATACTATTATAATTAACAACCAAATAAGTTAATAAAGTTAATATTTAATAAGACATCTACAATATTTTGAGAAAGTTGTAGAATCTTATTTCGTTTCTTTGCATTTCCTGAGAAAACTTACCATAGTAATGTATATATTTTTTTACACCATCAGAAAGTAGAGATTTCAACGAAGAAAAAGCCCACCGACGTTTTTAAAAAAGCAGATATTTTGACGTGAGAATTTTCGATTGAAAATTAGGGTGCTTTTTCGATATTAAGTAAAAATAAGGTGAAAAAATAAATATTTCAAATCAAAAAAATTACAGCGTGTTTGGGACATAAATAGGTAAGTTTTCACCAAATTTCGTGAAAAAAAAATTTTTTTGTAAAAGATAAAAATAAAAAACCAAAAACTTGGTTATTTGAATTTTTCACATAAATTTTGAGGTTATGTGAAATAAGTGTAAATACAATAGTTGTAGATCTTTTTATTACCTACAACTTTGTCATTTAACTTTTTTCCATAAGACTTGTAGTTTTTCTGGAAATCCAGGGAAACCGTTTTTTACCCATAAAAACTCACCCCCTACCCCTTCCCGACCTCAGATCGCCCGTAAATTATTTTACCTTTCGTTTCTGTTATATTCTCTTTCTTTTCCAATGGGTTTCATCCTACTATAATTTTTTGGTTTCAAAAATTATCGACCCTGGTCTATTTCCTGTTATATCTCATACATTGCATATTGAAGTCGACATATCTCGAAAACAAGTAAATATAGGGAAAAACTTTATATTACAAAAAATACTCAAAATTTAACGATCTTTCAGATGGACGTCCGTGGGAACAAAAAATTGTTTAGTATCGCCACGCTATCTATACAGAAAGATTTGAACTAACAATTTGAAGCTATTCGAGGGACCTAGCAATCCCATTTTCCGGAACTAAAATAAATTTCTTCATTTCGAAGATATTGGCAACGGGAGTGTTAAATGGCACACCCTGTATATACATTTGAATAGAATAAACTAACATTTACGGCAAATAATTCCATTTAAAACTATCTGTGCAGTATAATTCTATTCTAAAAATAAAGAATGACTTGTGTGGTAGGAGGGCCGGTATATTGTCATCTTCGAATGACAAATCTCACTTGATTTCTCGATGAAATCTGCGTTAGGAAATCAATGACAGCGCGCCAAATCGACTCGGATCGCGCCGTCTGTTAGCTGTAATTTAAAATCATCGCATACGAGGTGTAGCCGCCCCCCGGGGACGGCGCGGCCCGCCAGATGGGCCACCCCGGTCCCGCGGGGCCCGAAATTAATGAGAATTCTTGTTATTGCCGTCCCGGCGACCGGCGGCGCATCCCTGTTTTGATTCGGAGATCATCAGTCGGAGACTTCTGTTATTGGGGATTAGTCGCGTTATTTCGGCGTACATATTTTAACGCCCGCCACGGGGATTAGGGGTTGTTAGGGGGGTGTTTATGGTCGGGAGACGGCGGGGTGTGATGCGGATTGCATCTGCGAAGATATGTGAAACGTAAATAGAAAACATGTGGTTCATTTTTTTCATACAAATTATATTAATGAACCAGTTGCCGGTTCCAAATTTGATTAAAGCTAATTTAATTTTACAATGTCTTGAAATTATACGTAAGAAAGTTGATAATAAGTTGCTTTGACTAAATCAACTACTAGTCCTATTACAGTTAATATAGTGTGCAAAAACCACAAAACATTGCTTATAGCACACAGAAATGAGATAGAGATTGTACGATAGTAAACGACAATGCAACATGTGACGTGTCGATAGAACGGTGTGACGTCAGAACCAATAGGAAACCGCTCTGCTACACGAGACAAATTTTGTAGCACTAATTACTTAATGACAAGTAGGCATCGGAAACTTTGTGGCGACAACCAAATCAATAAACAGTAGTAATCTGTATTATGCTAGTAAGCGGCAATATGCGTTGTAGTAACATAAACACGCTGATATGTAGTCAAGCCGCGTGTCGTTCTATGAGCACGATACACGATGCTACTGACTGCCATAAAAACACGTGCCGTACACTGGACCAAGCAAAGGTCTTATGGCACAGTTTGATACATTTATTTTCAGCAGGAATTTCACAGTACGTAATGAATTATTGAAATGGATTTTTCTAGAAAACGGCTCCTGCTATTAAAATCTAACAAGAGTACCTTTTTTCGGTTTAGGAAGTACAAAAAATTGCGTACAAAAAAAATTGTAAAATTTGTCCCATGATCCCGCATATTCTTACGCGTCCGTAGCAAATTTTGATTTTTGCATACCGATTATTAAGCATATAAATAGTAATATAACCACAAAATGTCGTAATTTAATATTATTGAAATTTTTATTGAATCTAGATTTTGAGATATTGTTGTTGAAAGTTGTTCATTTTGACATAGGTTTATATGGCGAAGATGGACGGTGCAGCTCTTTTTTTGTCCATAACTGAGAAAAATATGTAGACATTGTTAAACAAAACTTTTCCATAGATAGTACACAGTATTATCTCATTCATTTTTGATGTAAAACTAATGTACATTTTGAACATAGTACAGCTGTATTAATTAGAAGCAGAAACCAATAATTGCATTTCTATCTGACTTGAGGATTAATGTGGCAACGTCGCAATCAGCTGACAGCAAGGAGGGAATACATTTGAAAGACTTGATAAAAACGAAATTGATTTCAAACATATACATTTTCCTAAATCCCATGTACATTGTTATCAACAATAAATTATCCACAANTCAATAAACAGTAGTAATCTGTATTATGCTAGTAAGCGGCAATATGCGTTGTAGTAACATAAACACGCTGATATGTAGTCAAGCCGCGTGTCGTTCTATGAGCACGATACACGATACTACTGACTGCCATAAAAACACGTGCCGTACACTGGACCAAGCAAAGGTCTCATGGCACAGTTTGATACATTTATTTTCAGCAGGAATTTCACAGTACGTAATGAATTATTGAAATGGATTTTTCTAGAAAACGGCTCCTGCTATTAAAATCTAACAAGAGTACCTTTTTTCGGTTTAGGAAGTACAAAAAATTGCGTACAAAAAAATTGTAAAATTTGTCTCATGGTCCCGCACATTCTTACGCCTCCGTAGCAAATTTTGATTTGCATATTATACCGATTATTAAGCATATAAATAGTAATATAACCACAAAATGTCGTAATTTAATATTAAGCCGTTTTGAAGTTATGCAAAAAAAACTGTTTCCTGAGTCACCCCTTCAAGGGGCTGTATCTCCTTTAGGGGCCGCCACTGACAAAAACTCTGCTAAAGTTTTTATCATATTTCGACATGTTTTATATACTTTCCAATTTTGAGTACTTATTTCGTTAACACCTTGTATATTCTTATAAGAATATAGCAGTTATAAGAAGGCAACGATGATGCCACTTTTTGTTTGAATAAAATGACGTTGAAGAGAACTCATTGCAACTCACATTGCAGCCGTCCTAATATTTCGAATCTCTAATGATAAATTAGTTGCTCTATCCAAATTAATGTAGCCTAATTAGATCAGTGTTGAAGAAATGTTAATTTTCCTTGGCTTTGAGACTTTCTATAGTTCTGCAGAAATCGTTGGAAATATTATCACTTCCCAATGTTTGAAAAGTGTTATTTCTGTATTTAAAAAAATAATAAGTTTCCCACAGAGAATTATCAACTAATTATTATTATTCCTATATATCAACCAAGCTTCTTCATTGTCCATATGACTGGACTAAAGCACTTGATCATTCTGAGTCAGTTGAGTTTTATATATCAATTATAGTAAGACTTCGTTGGAATGACAATTTTGTCAGGAAAAAGTTTAGTGTCAGACTTAATGATTTGTATTCTGATACTCTAGCTAGACGTGGTCACTGGTATTCCTCAGGGATCTATGTTGGACCCACTACTAAGCACCTAATAAATTTTTAGACCCCACTCATCTCGCTGGCTAGACATTTCAAATCCGAACAGAATTATAACTGATAAACGTTTTTAATCTACAAGGTAGGAAAGTACCGATGGTCTATCTAAAGTTACGTGAGAGCGATAAAGTAAGCCATAGAAATCCATGCGATAGAGAAGGATGGCTATAATGAAGGCCTCTCATAGTCACCGCCCGTTTCGCCCTTCCACAAATAAGATCCACTTCTTATTTGTGGAAGGGCGAAATGGGCGTTGACTATTAGACGCTTTCATTATAGCCATCCTTGTCTATCACATGGATTTCTATGGCTTACTTTATCGCTCTCACGTAACTTCTGATAGACCATCGGTACTTTCCTACACTGTATGCACCCTTGCAGATAGACTTTTATCGTCAGTTGTTTATAGCATCTTGTCCTACAATTCAAAAATTCAAATTCTTCGTTTGTAAAGTACTCTTTTATCCTCGAACGACCTGAGCAATACTTTTCGATCTTCTATCTTCTGATTAACCAACGGTAACCAACAAAGGTCTGCCATCTTATTAACATCCCGTCTGCCCTGGTGTCTTACTTCAATTTCTTTCAAATCCTTATAAAAGCGTTCTTCCTATTCCCCGCTATAATCACTTTAGTTTTCGGGAAATTAGTTCCGGCTGGAAATTCAAGCTCTGTTTCGAAGAGTCTATGAACAATTTCCACTCTTCGAATTCGCAAACGTTAGGTTTCATTTAATTCATCGAATTCGTTCTTGTGAGATTACGAAACTCTTCTTTATTAAGGAGGTACATCGGGTTTTCTCAAATGCACAGATGTACTTGAAATTTATATAGCGGATTAGCCAGTGCTCCCTCTGTGCGTCACATTTTTTTGAAATTTTTTTTGAATCTAAATTTTGAGATATTGTTGAAAGTTGTTAATTTTAACATAGGTTTATAGGGCGAAGATGGACGGTGTGGCTCTTTTTTGCCCATAACTGAGAAAAAAATGTAGACATTGTTAAACAAAACTTTTCCATAGATAGTACACAGTATTATCTCATTTTTGATGTAAAACTAATGTAAGTTTTGAACATAGTACACCTGTATTAATTAGAAGCAGAAACCAATAATTGCATTTCTGTCTGACTTGAGGATTAATGTGGCAACGTCGCAATCAGCTGACAGCAAGGAGGGAATACATTTGAAAGACTTGATAAAAACGAAATTGATTTCAAACATATACATTTTTCCTAAATCCCATGTACATTGTTATCAACAATAAATTATCCACAACAGATGATTTTTTGTAATGTTTTTAAAAAACTA
>NW_019416260.1:946709-1032469 GCF_000390285.2 Anoplophora glabripennis | reverse complement strand
CCCTTACGATACCTTAAAATCTCCACCACTGGCACGTCCAATGAATTCGAGAAGGGTGCGAAAAAGTAGCTATTAATAGTGGTAATGTGTGTACAAAAGCTCAGTCATGTAGTTCAAACGATTCCTAAGATATTGGCGAAAAACTAAAAAAAAATTAAAGTTTTGACACCGTGTATCTCGAAAACGAAAGCCCAGAGAGAAAAATGGAAGAGGAAAAAAATGTTTCTTTTTTCAAGAGGAATTTACAGTTTTCCGTTGCGACACTTATTTAAGAACACTCTGTATAATTTAAAACTACTTAAATATGATATTTTTATGTTGCTAATTAGTCAATATTCATCCTTCTGCGTTCTGTTTCACCATCTTCTATTTTAGTTTCACTCTCATCCCTGTCCGCTTCAACATTGTCTCTGATTCTTTCTTCTTTGGACTCGACTCTAACGTCATCTGCTGAAGAACTGACATCCATCAATACTATGAATTTGGATCCCATACGTAACTTCTGCAGACTCTTTGAAAGTAGTAAATAAAAATTAATTAAATTTATTTAGCTGCAAAAACGACTGTCATATATACGTTTCTAAACTAGCACACCATTATACGAAACGAGCACCTAATAAATTTGTAGACCCCATTCATCTCGCTGGCTAGACGTTTCAGATCCGAACAGAATTATTACTGATACGCGTTTGTAATCTAGGCACCCATGCAGATAGCCTTTATCGTCGGTTGTTTACAGCACCTCGTCCCACAATGGTGCATGTGTTTATTGTTTGGGCCAGCGCCGCGCCGTACAATACAATGTTATTGAATAGGATCCACGTTAATAAAGTCATTACAGGCTATTATGTAGATAATTATCTATGGCACTCATCGGTGCGGACTTCGTTCGTGCATGTATTTAATTAGATACAAGCTCTAATATCAATTTTAGATAATCATCGTCCAAATATTAAATTGTGCCCGTAAATGGTTACGCCCGGCCGAAAAATAACCTCGTCGGGCACACGGGATGATTCACGGTGGACGGCTCGTCGATTTTTAATTCCGAATTAATACTTTTCCTTAATTCTAAACCGCTAAGTAAATTTAGCTATACGGCGATAGAGTCTGACGATGACCCCCAAATTTTTTTTTGGGGAGTTACTATTTACAGTACTGCAAGAAAAATTGACAGGTTCTATAAGGATTTGGTATATAGTCCAGGCTGTAGAGCATTCGAGGCGAAATATTATGTAGAATAAGAATAAGAGTTTGCCTATTTCAAAAAACCATTGTTAAATTCAGGGGAACAACAAACACACAAAAAGAACGAAAAATAACCCGTTTTTCGACATATTTTTCCCTGTAACATTGAAAGTAAGCCCTAAATTAAAAAAGTCATTGTTTATTTTTTGTTTATTTGACGATTCCAATAACTGCGAATCAAAAAAGTTGAATTTTCCATTAACAATGGGCGAAAAATAGTAGAAAATCGTATGTATATTTGGAGCAATTTTTAAAATAAGTAAATATTTATTGATTGATTGATTGATTGATTGATTATTGATTTATTGATAAAACTTTGTGAAAAAATAGTAAATCATGTCTACCCTAAAAATTTTTGATCAATCGCGTGGTTTTCGATTGACAGGCTTTAGTCCAGTTGGTACAGGTTCGGCCTGTGTCAAACCTTGATAACCCGGAAATAACTACACAGGCCTACTTTAAATGATGAGTACAATAACAGGCTAATTTGCTGACAAAGTATTTTATCAGGAAAAAAAGTTATTAACAATTTAATAGTAAAAAAAAACCTTCGAAAACTATAGTTCAATATATATACAATAATGACGCTAAAGCCGAAAATCAGGAGAGCAAAACTTTTTGTTCTATGATGCGTTATACATTCATCGGCATCTGAAACTCGAAACTTTGCCAAATGTGTTCGAAGCTTTGCTGACACTTGAAATTTGGTACACACATAGTGTAAATATGCAGAAACCAAAAGCAATTTGCAAAATTCAAGTATCTTCATTTTTGCAGTTTTGGCAAGGTTTTATACGTCACCCTAGTTTTATCCGTCACCGTTTTTTTAATTTTTGGACGTATATTTATGTATATTTATAAAATATTCCATTACGGTAGATTAGCCAGCACAATTACCTACAATTTAAAAAAAATATATATTCTCATCATTTAGATCCTAAGCTACTTAACATTTTGTGCCCGTTAGCCATACTCGTACATTATTCAACATATCGACATAAAACAAAAATTTACGTGTAGGGTAAAGCTTTAACTTTAAGTAAACAATTGTTTAAATTTACTGTTGCATATTTCTAATAGTATACAAGCGCCGAAGAGTGGAGCTCGCGCTCGAAAATGAAAAGATAAAGGTTTACCCCACACGTACGATTTTGTTTTATGTTGATATGTTGAATAATGTACGACTACGGCTAACAGGCGCAAAATGTTAAGTAGCTTAGGATAGGATCTAATCTATGAAAATAATTATTTTTTTAATTGATCACGTTTATGTATAAATTTATCTTGAGTATTTTATAAGGTTTGTTATTTATCTTAAATGTAACAAAGAAGAAAAATGTGTTTTTATTTTTTTGCAATGTTTAGATTTTAGTACTTAGTTGGTTTTGAAAGATGGAACCTTTCAAGGCCGGCCGAGATGTTAGAGCGTAAGACGGTCCTGTCGTACAAATCTGGCATTTCATCAATTGCCACAGACCTTTTTTAAGAGACCTGCAACATGTACTTTCTATACCCTCTGCACCCTGCACGGTCAAGTAAAATTAGTAAAAAGCGAGATGTATACGAAGGCCTGTTGAGGCAACATGTCTCACGACTTTGTCAAAGATTTACTTTTTTAATTATATATACAGTCCACTCCATAAAGTTTATTTGAATATACCTATGTGAATCAAGTTTTATGCAATCATAGTGGCAATACAGTGTTTTAAGCCATCATAGTGGCAGTACAGTAAACGAAGCTGTACAGTGCTGGTTAATCTACCGTGATGGAATTTTTTATAAATATACATATATACTTTTTCCAAAAATTAAAAAAAACGGTGACGTATAAAATTAGGGTGGCGTATAAAACCTTACCAAAGCTGCAAAAATGAAGAAAATTGAATTTTGCAAGTTGCTTTTGGTTTCTGCATATTTACACTATGTGTATATCAAACTTCAAGTATCAGCAAAACTTCAAACAAATTTGGCAAAGTTTTGAGTTTCAGATGCCGATGGATGTATAAAACCTTATAGAACAAAAAGTTTTGCTCTCCTGCTTTTCGGCTTTAGCGTCATTATTGTATATATATTGAAATATAGTTTTCGAAAGTTTTATCACTTTTTGTTTATAATTGACATTTTTACAGCTACTTTAAAAAATTGACGTTTTATACCGTTTTTTCAATCTCACGGCTTTGTTATTGCAAATTTCGTAATCGGACCACCGCCATTTTGTAGCTATTTTTATTACGAACAAAATCATGTCCTAAGCATTTTTTCGTACAAAGTCATCCCGCTGTGTTATTTAAAGAAAACTACTAAAAAAAATTTTTTTTCACGTTTAAATTGTTAATAACTTTTTTTCCTGATAAAATCCTTTGTCAGCAATTTAGCCTGTTATTGTACTCATCATTTAAAGTATTCCTGTGTAGTTCAAGGAAATGTCACCAATAGTAACTTTTCGATCTCTGTCGACTGGACTAATAATTGTTAATTAAGAAAATTTCAAAAAGTTTATCGCGTACCATGGGTTTAAATGAAGGTTTAGAAAGGGCACACAATTTGTTAGAGATACCCGTTGTCATGATAAACAACGATCAATACTAAAAATACCTATTTTTACACTTTTATAACCATTTAGAATTTTCTTTTAATTTTTCAACATTCTACTGTATAAGCAATTATTTATTGCCCAGGGAATTCTCTATGCGATCGACAAAATCTTGCAGACATAAAAACTACGTGGTAACCCCTTGCTTTTTAGCCAAATACGACAGCATTCTACTGTGTAGATTCTGAGATATATGCAGAGGCGTAAAGTTAATAATAATTTATAGCTTACGTAATCGAGCAGTCGAGAAAAAAAATGTTTTTATAGCTAACTACAAGTACTTTCATATTCCTTTTATACATTTTCTGCAGGAAAAGGAAGATTTTCAAATACCTTCCACAAGGGATGATGAAATTGATGTTGATGATGAAAATGATAACGATGATGAAGAGGCAGATAGCCATGAGAATTGTATGAATCATTTGAAAAAAGCGAGGTTTGAATTGTAATATTTTAAGATATGTAGGTTCGTAATTTTTATCTATTGTGATAAAATCAAATTACGATACGATTTTCTACTATTTTACTCCCATTGTTAATACAGAATTCAATTGAATCGCAGTTGTAGTAACTTTATAGAAAATCGTCAAGTAAATAAAAAATATAGAGTGACTTTTTTGATTTAGGGTTTACTTTCAATGTTACAAGGAAAAATATGTCGAAGAACGGGTAATTTTTCGTTATTTTTGTATGTTTGTTGTTCCCCTGAATTTAGCAATGGTTTTTCGGAATAGGTAAATTCGGATTCTTATCTACATAATATTTGGGATTTTTCTGTACAACAAAATAGATGACTTCAAACACAAACGCCAAAGGCTACTTTTACTGCTTTATCGCCTGGACTAATAGACAAACACTTTGATGTATACGGTATTTCATGTAAGGCACATTTAGTCATAACCCTAATTTTAACTTGTTATACAGTAGCTCTCCTAAATGAGATGTAAATTTATTAATTGACAGTATACAGGGTTTTTCTGAAAAGGTGGAGGGCACGAATATGAGCAACTTTTATTAAGCAACTAGTTGTCTAAATGCTTTTGTTTCTGAGAAAATTGATTAAGAAAATTAACCATAAATGTTAGCCGATCCTGTGCATCTTGTGCACGTGCGTTGTGTGTTGCACTCTTACTTAGCCAGCGTATAAAACTAAAAGTACCATGTGGCATGTACTACAAGAACAATTGTCACCCCCATATCATGAACGAAGGGTTCAGGCATTAGTAAATAGCAATGATTTTCATCCCCATGTGGAATTTTGCCAGTGGTTTCCACATCAAATTAATGGCATCCGAATTTTATAAACAAGGTACAACAAGTATTATTTATCAGTCTCGGACTCCATTGCCAGCCCTCGCTCCGCTCGGGCGCAAAATCGTCCTCGACTGGTAAATAATACTTATCTCATTTATGGAAACAACTTTGAACGATTTTTGTAGAGCATATCATCTTTTAACGAGGGTATCAATTAAATCCTTGAGCAGCTCTGCCCAGTGCCCACTTCATGTTACTTTACGGATCCGCACACGTACGGCGGAGGGTGCGGTACATCATTATTATGCGAGCCGTTCCGAAGTGCCCCGTGTAATTCATTCTTTATTACCTGCCCCATTCGGCTCCGAATTGGGATTCAATGAAGTGTCGCGACAAGACAAAAGCCATGTTTAAACATCACATTTAAATGTAGATACGACTGTTCGGTATGAATTGTAATGTAACGGGGGTGAAAACGGCGGAGCGGGCACACGCGTTGAGGGGGCGATCTGACGTGTGCGGTCTTTTTGCTCGGTTACGGCACTCCTGGGACCGCCCGCATTACACCGATTTGAACAGACCCGAGCGTATATCGCGGCGGCAGCGAATCGGAGGAAATCTGCGAACGCCGCGTCTTTAAATAGTCATAAAATCATCCGTAAGGTCCGTATAATAAAATAATAACCACAACTTTATTCAATTGGTAATTGGTAGTACTTTTCGTGCCATGTGATTGTCGAAGATAGGCAACCAACAATGCTCGATTGGTAGTGTTAACTAAAAATTCCTAAACCGCAGTGGAGCGGCTGAAAGGGTAAAGTTAGCATTCTTTATACAATTTAGGATGATTTTGCTTTGTTCTTTAGAAGTTTCCGGAATATTTCTGATGCTATGTTGATGTATTTTGTCGAGGAATATTTATGCATTTCGAACCTGACGAATTTTATTATGTGCATTCTAAAGCCGTTTTAACGGTACATAAGACGTTTCTGTTTTTTATCACATGTTTATAGAGGGTCGCTGATATACAGGGTGGTGCAGTTGCCGATGCGGAAACTTCAGGGACCGATAGAGATTCAAAAAATAATATGAGTTTGCTATATAAACTATATTCGAGAAATGCTTTGTTAAGGAAATACACTGTTCAAGATTGGTTTAAAAAAATCAAAGAGTGACCGCAAAAAAAGCCATTTTTCCGCCTTTTTTTGAGACTTTGATAGAGGCAACAAGGAAAATCCTAAAAATATTCTAAAAATATCCAAATACTCGTTATGAAAAATGAAAATGAGCATCACTTTCAATTTCTCGAAAATTTTCGAAAATCACCGTTATTTTGGGGTTGAAAAGACAAAAAAAATGAACAAATTAAGAATCATCGGCAGTCGTAAAACCCCAAATATTTCTATGTTGTTATCAAAAGGGTATATGGTTGAGCTTAGGGGTGGTTTTACCCTCATTTAGGGGTATTTCCTTCGGATCTAGTGATTGTGGGTTATTAACGGTTCAATTAACAGGTATAAAAGAAAAAGAAAAACTTTTAATATATTTTTTGCATTTTTAGGCGTTTAGGGGATGGTTTCACCCCTTTAGGGATATTAAGGGTTGATTTTCAATCCGGACAAGACCGTATCAAATACGAAATTAAATATTTTCACGTTCATAATATTATTTTGATAACAACATAGAAATATTTCGAGTTTTACAACTGTTGATGATTCTTAATTTGTTCACTTTTTTGTCTTTTCAACCCCTAAATAAGGGTGATTTTCGAAAATTTTCTAAAAACTGAAAGTGACGCTCATTTTCATTTTTCATGACGAGTTTTTGGATATTTTTAGAATATTTCAGGATTTTTCCTGTCGCCTCTGTTAAAGTCTCAAAAACAGGTGGATTTTGCGGTCAGTCTTTATTAGTAGTTGCCAAACGGCTGAAGATATTTCAATGAAATTGTGTAGACATTAACTAACATCGAGGGAGCACGTTTTGCAATGAAAAGCATTATTTCTAGTTTTGCCAGTGGCGTCCGTAGTAGCACGTTACTGGATATTTCTAAGGAAAAAATTGGTACGCCACTGTTTTTTCATAAAATAAAAATCTCCCGATTTTTCTGTACGAATCGACGTTTACGAGTAAAAAATCAAAAACCCTTTTCAAAACGCAATGTAAATGTAATGTCATCTTTTATGTTAATGAAACTATAGCAGAAAAAAACAGATTTAATTAGTGGTGCACAACAGCAACAACAACAACAATAAAATAAAAGAAATTGCTCGAAATGTAGTCCCCACATCAATACATTTTTTACTTCGTGTAACTAATGAATTTATTGCAACATATACCTCATTTGGATTTCGCTGCATATCATTACAGGCTTGCTCAATCCTTACAACTTAATCATCTCCTATTAATACTGGAGAAGCGTAAATTTTGTCTTTTACAAGTCCTCAAACGTAAAAGTCCAGTGGATGACGATCAGGTGGCCTAGGTGGCCAGACCACTGGTTTACCATTAACCACGTCGTGATTCATGTCATTCCTCCCTAGACGGCCAATCCAACGTTGCAGATAATTAAAATAGTTCTGAGTTTAATCTTGGGAGAAAATGTGGACCGCAAACATTATTATCAAAAATTCCCAACAAAACATTTACGGAAAATGCATTTTGAAATGATCGTGGCCAAATTTCTCGAGGATTTTCGTGTGCCCAAACATTGATATTATGCCCAGCGAGAGCCTCAGATTGTCATCAAAAGTACGAAGGATACAATATATTTTAAAAAACCCTAAAATGTTTGTTTCTTTTGAATTGTCGATAGCCATTTTACTTTAGGAGATAATCCACCGTTTCCATACATATGAGCGACCCTGTATAATAGCTGAGTTACTATTTCAATATTTCAAAACACATGGAAAACTTTTTTTATGTTTAGCAAAGTTGGAACCGGTAATATTACAATGGTTTTACTAATTTTTTCTAATTCGACAACTTCATCAGCTGAATCAGTGTTCGACATCTTAAATTGAATCAAAGCTATGTAGGTACAACATTAAGAAAATAATAAACTGCGAACGATACACACGAAATGAAAACGTTGCGAAGTATGCTTCGTCGACCAATAGTTTCATAGCCACGTACTTGATCATTGTTTGCAAGTTCGGAATGCATAGGTATTGATTTTTACACATGATACGATATGACAGTAAGGTGGTAGAGTGGTGAAAAATAAAATGTTCAACATATATTCTTATGCTAGAAACGATAGAAAAACTTTATATATAATAACACCTCGTTTTAACTGTGAACATTTTAAACGAAACGCGGTGATATGTCCCCATTAGTCCGGAGCGATATCCACTGTTAATCATTTAACATTAATATAATATATAAACAGGGCAAAACACGGCGATAATAATTGTCCATTTTTTCTCATTACCCCGCGCCATCCCTCATCCCGCGACGGGCATAACGCCGACAAATACGCGCCTATATATAACAAAATGCACTTTTGCGGTCGCGCGCTACAAAATGCACTCTAATATGAATTACGGCCGCAAGTCGGTCGCGCAAAACAAAATAATTCGTTTTAATTCGGACTAAAAAATGACGGCATTAATTCGAATCGAAAAATGGTAACGCCGAACGACCATAAATTATATTAATTAGGGAGCGCGAATGACGACAGGCCTCCGTTAATGAATGGGACACTAAAAGCATTTTTGTTAGGGATGACGCGCTACAAGGTTTTTAGATTTGACGCGGGGCCAACCGCCTTCGAGGGAATTTCCGGCGACAAAAATTAATTAGATCCGTGTAAAAATCCTGGAATTATTAATAATCCCCCGGCTGTTACGCGTAGGGCGTTAATTTTGCGGTTTGAGGACGTGTTTTTTATTTGCTGCGATCCGTTTTACGAGGGCGAAAAACNATTTTGTCGAGGAATATTTATGCATTTCGAACCTGACGAATTTTATTATGTGCATTCTAAAGCCGTTTTAACGGTACATAAGACGTTTCTGTTTTTTATCACATGTTTATAGAGGGTCGCTGATATACAGGGTGGTGCAGTTGCCGATGCGGAAACCTCAGGGACCGATAGAGATTCAAAAACTAATATGAGTTTGTTTTATGCAACAACTTGACTTACTGGAACTTACAACTGGACTAGTTTTTATAATGAAACAGATGCTAACACCTTGACAGAGAAATTTATTTCTTTATTAAAATCTTTAATTGAAAAACATACAAGCAAAAAACATTTAAAAAAATTTAACATAAAACGTAAACAGTGGAACAAGAAATAGTAAACTCAGTTAATGAAAAAAATAGATTATATCAAGAATTTAAAAGAGAACCGGCAAATGAGCAAAAAAAAGATAGATATATTGAGTACAGAAAACTTTTAAATAAACTGATTAAGAATGCAAAACGCGATTATTATAATAAACTTATAAATATCAACAGAAATATGCCTAAAAACTTATGGAAAGTGGTAAAAAACATTTCCAGTCTTGAACCCAAAGTGTTATTAACTAATAATAATGTCATCTGTGATACTCTAATTTTTTTACTAATGTTGGAGAGTGTTATGCCAACAATATTAAAAAACCTCATACACCCCCACCGCGCACTGAAATAAATCAGAATTCTTTTTTTCTGCCTCCTGTACATCAAATGAAAATAATAACAATTATCGATTAATTAAAAAATAAAATGTCACCAGGTATTGAAAATATAAAGACAGAAGTGTACAAGGAAACATCTGAAATTTTATTAAAGCCAATATGTCATATTATAAATAGAATCTTTATAACCAGTAAAGTTCCACAACGGTTTAAAATAGCAGTTGTTACTCCTATATATAAAAAGGGTAATCTAAAGTGTGTAAATAATTATAGGCCAATCTCAGTTATATCAACGTTATAGCGAAAATATTCGAAAAAGCTTTAAAAATGCGAATTGTAAAATTTTTTCATGAAAACAACATTATCTCAAAGAAGCAGTATGGATTTAGAGAGGGTTTATCAACTAATGATGCTATCACAAAATTAGTAGAAGAAATTACAAAGTGTTTAGAAAAAAGTAAGCCAACATTATGCGTATTCTTAGATCTTGCTAAAGTTTTCGACACTGTGTAGTCACACTCAGATGCTTGAAGTCCTGGAGAACGCCAAATGAACTATTTAGAGATTACTTGTCAAACAAACAGCAAGTTGTAAAAATTAATATTATGACTAGTACATAAAAAATTGTTAATTACGGCCTACCCCAAGGGACTGTGCTGGGACCAATTTTGTTTACATTATATATTAATAATATCCTTACTTCTTTTACATCCGGTCAAATATTTAGTTATGCAGATGACACTGTTATTTTATATAATGACGAAACATGTTAAATTTTAAAAAATAAAACTGAAATAGACCTCTCAATGATTTTTAATTAGTTTAGCCACAAATTGTAAATGGTAAACTACGAAAAAACATTTTTTATGCCATTTTCCAATAATATAAAATGTCTACCTAAATATCACTCTCTGTTACTGAAAGATAATATAATATTAAATTCTAAAAGTAATTTTAAATACTTGGGAGTCACTATTGATTCTCATTTACGATGGAATGTTCATTCATGCAAGTAACATAACCAAAGTACTAAGGCAACTTTTGTATCGTTCTAAATACCTAAAAAATATTTTAGATTTATCATACTTAAAAATACCATATTATGCATTAGTCCAATCAAGACTACAGTATACAATACTGAGCTGGGGTAGTGCTACATATTGTCACCTTAGGCAAGTTGATATACTACAAAAACGCATAATAAAGATAATTTATAATAAAAAGCTAATTTACCCATCTAAGACAGTATTCCTAGAAACTAGAATACTCGATATTAGACAATTGTATATGCACCAGATTATTCTTTTTATCTACAAGAACAATAAGTTTGAAAAAGTCAGTCATTGTTATTGTACAAGATTTAAAGGAAACAATAATGCAAAAACTGAACTTTCACAAAGAAATATTAGTCTACGCTGTCATATTCACCTTTCACAAAAAATCTTTAATAGTTTGTCACAAATGTATAAAATTTATTTAGAAAAAATAAACTCATTAAACATGATAAAAAAGATGTTTAAAAAATATATAATTACATTAGGTAGAACAGAANGATTTTTACACATGATACGATATGACAGTAAGGTGGTAGAGTGGTGAAAAATAAAATGTTCAACATATATTCTTATGCTAGAAACGATAGAAAAACTTTATATATAATAACACCTCGTTTTAACTGTGAACATTTTAAACGAAACGCGGTGATATGTCCCCATTAGTCCGGAGCGATATCCACTGTTAATCATTTAACATTAATATAATATATAAACAGGGCAAAACACGGCGATAATAATTGTCCATTTTTTCTCATTACCCCGCGCCATCCCTCATCCCGCGACGGGCATAACGCCGACAAATACGCGCCTATATATAACAAAATGCACTTTTGCGGTCGCGCGCTACAAAATGCACTCTAATATGAATTACGGCCGCAAGTCGGTCGCGCAAAACAAAATAATTCGTTTTAATTCGGACTAAAAAATGACGGCATTAATTCGAATCGAAAAATGGTAACGCCGAACGACCATAAATTATATTAATTAGGGAGCGCGAATGACGACAGGCCTCCGTTAATGAATGGGACACTAAAAGCATTTTTGTTAGGGATGACGCGCTACAAGGTTTTTAGATTTGACGCGGGGCCAACCGCCTTCGAGGGAATTTCCGGCGACAAAAATTAATTAGATCCGTGTAAAAATCCTGGAATTATTAATAATCCCCCGGCTGTTACGCGTAGGGCGTTAATTTTGCGGTTTGAGGACGTGTTTTTTATTTGCTGCGATCCGTTTTACGAGGGCGAAAAACCCCCTAAATAATTGAAGGAGGGATGGTTTTGTCGGTCCTCGATCGTGGCCCCACGTTGGGCGCCAGGACACGGATTTTGCTCGTTTCCGCTAGGTCTCGGTGGAGATAACCTATTTGCTTCTCTTGTAAGCATCCTTTTTCATCCTCGGAGCTAGGTCGTCAGACGCCTGCTCGCTGGTAAAGAGGTTCCTCAGTATTTCGTGTGATTCCCTTTTGACGTGAGACCTTGAGGTCGCCAACAAAGGAAAATGAAATTTCCGATCCTCCGCCATTATTAGATCGATATGCTCAGGTGGAGAGTGCACGATCTAAATTTGAATGGTTGTGTCGAATTTTGGAAACATAAGATCTGTTTTATGACGGCGAAAAACACCCGAAATAATTAAAGGAGGGATGGTTTTGTCGGTCCTCGATCGTGGCCCCACGTTGGGCGCCAGGTCACGGATTTTGCTCGTTTCCGATAGTAGTCCAGTCATTGAAGGTAAAACGTTGCGTTATTGTATAATTTTCCTAAACAGCACCGATTTGCACCAAAATTTGGATTTAAGTTCTACTTACTCTCTACTTGATCCTGTGCCGGGGGTTGCTTTTTATTTTTTAGGAATGAAAACTACTCTTATTCGAAAATAATTAAAGAATTGTAGATTCGAGCGTGTAATAGGTTGAAATCATCTTTAAATAAGTAATTATGATGAATTGAAAATTGTCAATCCCTAAAAACCACCCCCTTTTGAAAGTAATCATTAAAAATAATGTTGAAAAATATTATTCAGCAAATTGGAATAATTTAATCATATGGTGATATTAAATTAAGATTTCTTTACTGCTTTATTATTTATTTATAAGTTTCAACTCTTATAAAAACCACCCAAAAAATTTTTTTAGTTCAAAATATAATACAATCTTTTTATTATTTAAATTGTAATGCATTTATTTTATCAAACCTTAAAAAAAAAACTACTGATTAAAATTTGCTATCAGGGAAAATAAGAATTTTATTTTTCTATGGATTTTAATTTTTTTATTTTTTTAACAATTTTTTTTTATTGCAAATAACATAAATAATTAAAAATCCTCTTCACTCTCGTCTTCCTTTTCTATTCCAAATATTCTATTTCTATTCCTAAAATATAGCTATAATGTGTATTCATAAATGCTTCAATTTACATGTTCTGATATCTGCAAAAATATGATTGATTTTTTACCCATAACTCTTTTTTTATGCTATCAAGCCCTTCAAAAAACCATTTTGTTGGTTTTTTCAAGGGGCAAATAAATTAAATTTTCTTTCAGCCTTTATTTTTGTAAGGGTTTGAGCTGAAAGGTCTTGAACAAGTTGCTATTTACGAACATATGCAAACTTTAAACGGTCATATCTTACTTAATTTTTATCCCACAGAAAAAAAAATTCAAAAAAGCGAAACCTACAATTTTGTACTCTATAAAATTTTGCGTATCGTTAATAAGCTACAGCCACACACAAAAAAAAAGTTGGGTATACTTTTTATGCAACATATATTTTTCGTAGTAATTTGGCCTCCTGAACACGAATCTGGGGTCAGAATTGGCCCATCACGTCACAATTTTTTCCTAACCTCAAAAAACTTGTGAAAAATAGTGAAAATTGATGAAAATTTACTGGGAAAATTTGGAAAAAAATTTATTTCCACATCAAATAGTACATTTTTATGTAAAAGACTCTGCTGAATTCAAATCCACTGTCAGAATTGAGCTAGAACGTGTGGTTTTTTTTCTGACCTCAAAAAACCGAGCAGGAATCGCTATTTTCAAANTTTAGCTCCCTTATTAAACTCTAACAAAATGTAAAAACATGTTATAAATTAAATATTGCTGAATTTTATATCCTAGATTAACAAAAGATATATAGGGTGGTCTAGTTTCCAATGCGGAAACTTCAGGGACCGATAGAGATTTAAAAAATAATATGAGTTTGCTATATAAACCATATTCGAGAAATGCTTCGTTAAGGAAATACAGGGTGTTCAAAATTGGTTTCAAAAAATCAAATTTATTAATTGTTGTCAAACGGCTAAAGATATTTAAATGATATTTTGTAGACATTAACTACCATCGAAGGAGCCTGTTTTGCAATGAAAATCATTATTTTTAGTTTTGCCAGTAGCGTCCGTACTAGCACGTTACTGGATATTTCTAAGGAAAAAATTGGTACGCCACTGTTTTTTCATAAAATAAAAATCAGGTCTAGATTCTTCATTCAATTTGGAAGAAAAACTCTTTCGTAGCCACGTACTTGATCATTGTTTACAAGATCGGAATGCATATTGATTTTACACATTATGCGATATGGACAGTAGGGTGGTAGAGTGGCGAAAAACAAAATGTTCAACATACAGGGTGTCCCCGGTTTGGGTTGCCTATACCTGAAATGGAAAAAAAAATTCAATTGTCAAAAAAAGTCATTGTTCATAAAAATTTTTGCTTGTCCAGAAACCCTTGGCAAGATAGTCATTTGTTCAATTTAATGTACAGGGTGTTTAAAAATTTGGAAAAGGTAAAAACAGTGAAGAGTAAAGTACCTTAAATCTTAACGCTACGTGAAAAAGTAACGGGGAAAAGTTGCTTGGAGTTCAATTTTATGTTTAAATATGAAAGCATGGCATTCTAGTTAATACTCGACATTCTGGGATATTCTAGGATTCTACTTATTTTTTAATACTTTCGAAGAAGCCATTCTATTTAAAAAATATTGCTTTATTGAAAAACAGATACACATGTTTGCATATTAATAATTTATTTTTTATACAGGGGGATCAAAAACTTCAAAAACATTAATCCAACATTTATTTTGAGAACACGGCAAAATCAGTATGTACGCGCCACTACAAAACTATTCTACATGAAGTCCGCCAAGTTCAACAAACCTCTCCAATATTTTTCTAAATGCAGCGTAGTTCGAATGTATCATTTTTTTATTTACTTGGGCAGCAGCTTCAATTATTCTGCTTTTTAAAAAATCAACATTGTGTTGCACTGGTTCTCTGTACAGTCTTTCTTTCAAGAAGCCCCAAAGGAAATAATCAAGCGGCGACAAGTCAGGGGACCTTGCTGGCCAACAAATAGGACCATATCTTCCTATCCACTTTTCTCGAAATTTTCTGTTAAACCAATTGCCGACTAGAATTGTTGAGTGAGCGGGACATCCATCTTGTTGGAAATACGCTTTTTGTCTATATTCTAAATGTTCTTCTAATTCTGGCCAGAAAAACGTGTCTAGCATCTCCAGGTACGTATATTGATTTAAATTTGCTATTTGAGGTTTTTGATCCCTCTGTATAAAAAATAAATTATTAATATGCGAACATGTGTAGATACACATGTTTTTCAATAAAGCCATATTTTTTAAATAGAATGGCTTCTCCGAAAGTATTATAAAATAAGTCCTAGAATATCCCAGAATGTCGAGTATTAACTAGAAGGCCATTCTTTCATATTTAAACATAAAATTTAATTCCAAACAACTTTTCCCCATTACTTTTTCACGTAGCGTTAAGATTTAAGGTACTTTACTCTTCACTGTTTTTACCTTTTCCAAATTTTTTAACACCNAATTTTCCCAGTAAATTTTCATCAATTTTCACTATTTTTCACAAGTTTTTTGAGGTTAGGAAAAAATTGTGACGTGATGGGCCAATTCTGACCCCAGATTCGTGTTCAGGAGGCCAAATTACTACGAAAAATATATGTCGCATAAAAAGTATACCCAACTTTTTTTTGTGTGGCTGTGTAGTTTTTGAGTTATTCGAAGAAAAGAAAATTTTTTCCAAAAATACAAAAATTCTCTTTTCAGTTCAAGCTCAACTTTTTTCAAAACTGAGCACTTTAAGTTTTTTCAAGCACTTTAAAAAAGGTATATGAGTATTCCCTGAAAAATGCATTGCTTTTTGGTTATTTCACATTAAAACTTTCAATTTTGGCGTTTGGCGAATAAGAACTAACATTCAACAAGCTATTACTCCGTTTGTATTTAGTCTACAGACACCACAAATGCACCATTCTTTTTGTTTTTTTATAAGCTTCATTTTTTATAAGAATGATTTTTTGATAAAATACTTACTTTTTGGGATATTCGCGAAAAACCGTCTGAAAAAGTGTTTTTTTGGTAAAAAAATTTACACTTTCACTCGCGAATAAGTCGAAAAGTATCGACTTTCAGAAAAAACTTTATATAACAAAAGTTGCTTAGAATTAGTCAATAATATATCCATTCCCGGAGTTATCAACTTTGAAATGCACGTCTGCGGAGTTTCGTGTGAAATTTTCGAAAGATCGACTATTTTTTCAATTCGTACAATTCCTCTTTTTTCTTCGCGAAGCTGTTCTGAATCTTGTAGGTATCTGGTGCGGCTAAAATCGCACCCTGAATGCTTATTTTGACTGGATTGCTGAAGGAATCGGAAACATAGGCGAATTTGATATAAAAAATAAAACGCTCCGGTCCTGGCAGCCCATTGGCCTCCTTTGTCCCCGCATCCGTTATTTCCGCGCGAACCCGATAATTCACGCGGCCAAAAAAAGTCCTAATGGCGACCGTTTTATTGTGACAGGGGGCGATTACAATTTAAACGCATTTCCGGGCGCGACGTTAATTCCGCGCCCGGGCCGGTTAATAAATAAAATTTTTTGCAGTTTTTGCCCGGGCGCCCCCATAAATCCGGCCGGGTAATGGAGATAATTCTCGCGAGGCGTGCGGGGTAATAGATCATCGAAATAGATATATAAATTTGCCGTAAACTATTGGTCCGCCGTATGATATAAAATACTGTCAGAGTTCAGAAATCCCGGCGGCCCCCAGTGCGACCAACATAACTAACCGACCTCGGGCGATGCGATACAGCCGATGGACCCGACGTATTTATGCCGGATTCGAAATTCTGCCCGTATTTATTGGTCGAGTCCGTATCGAGCAGTTTTTTCGTCGGAATCTGTAATAATAACACAGGCCGACAAAATTAAAAAAAAAAATTCCAGAGATCACACACTACGCTTCCGAAGGCATTTGGCGCGCTGAATCCGAATCTGGCCTCAGAATTGATCCATCACCCTAGGTTTCCGAGATATTCTAACCTAAAAGTGCAAAAAACACGTACTTTTGCTATATTCAAGGTTATGTAACTTGGCGAAAAAAATTTTTTTCTTAAAACTGAAAACATCATTGGAAACGACTATCTTTCCCCTTCAAAACGCATTTTTTTATTTGGAAAAAGCTCTATTTTTCGCGGAGATATCGTCAATTTAAGATGACCAGTATGGCTATATTATTACATCATGGCTAACCCCATAACACTGAGCGCTGCTAGCCCTAATTGTTAGGAACGTTAACCCCAAGCCCTATAACCCCACAACACTAAGCGGAGCGAGCCCTCATCGTCAGGAAGGTTAACTTCAAGCCCTATAACCCAATAACACTAAGCGCTGCGAGCCCTAATCGTCAGGAAGGTTAACCCCAAGCCCTATATGTCTGGAAGGTTAATCCCAAGCCCTATAACCCCACAACACTAAGCGCTGTGAGCCCTAATCGTCAGGAAGGTTAACTTCAAGCCCTATTACCCAATAACACTAAGCGCTGCGAGCCCTCTAAGGCTCGTAGCGCTTAGTGATATTGTGTTATAGCCATGGTTTAATAAGGAAGCTATACTGATCATCTTTAATCGACGATATCTCCGCGAAAAATAAAGCTTTTTACAAATAAAAAAATGCGTTTTGAAGGGGAAAGATAGTAGTTTCCAATGATATTTTCAGTTTTGAGAAAAAAAATTTTTTCGCCAAGTTACATAACCTTGAATTTAGCAAAAGTACGTGTTTTTTGCACTTTTAGGTTAGAATATCTCGGAAACCTAGGGTGATGGATCAATTCTGAGGCCAGATTCGGATTCAGCGCACCAAATGCCTTCGGAAACGTATTGTCTGATCTCTGGAATTTTTTCCTTGTTGGCCTGTGTAATTATACAAGAAAGGATAATAGAAAGATAATGTAACTATACATGTCTAAAAACGCCTTAAACTTACGTTTGACATGAGTACTATGGAGAAAATTTCACACCTTTATTTTGTAACAAATCAAATGATGACATTTTATAAATTATAACGTTACCATGGCAAGGAAAAATATTCGGGAATAGAGTCGCAGAAGAGAAGCTTCCATATACTTTCAGCTTTCAGCTTTACACTGAAAATTTTTTGTCATTTAAGATGACATTTGTAACATATATTGAGATTGTACGTAATTCATTTATTTTCTTCCCAATTTCTATTCGTACATTTAGTCCAGTCCAATTAGAATATCAACGTAAAAAAATTATTAGTAGACATTTTATTACACTTTATGAAGGGTATGTAAAATAATAATATCAAAAAACTAACTCGAATGAAGTTATGTTAAGTTGGCTAATAAAGTGGCAACAAGAAGTTTTTTCACTTTTTCTACTGCCCATGAAAATCTAGACGATCTATCGAAAATTTATTTTATGTTGTAAGCAATTAAATTATCTACAATTTAAGGTACCTGAAGTCATATTTCTCGAATTTGTTAATTATAAAATAAAGGAAAAATCAGTGTACTAAAATTTCGCCCTATTTATTAATGAAAAGACGATCAAACCAATAACATGTGTGCCAAAGGCCGATTCGATTGACCGTTAAAATGTTGCTCCAGGTATTTGATAATTCTTTTATCTATTCCCACTATAGTAAATAGACTACTAGTACGTTGTTTTTAAGGATGTAAGTGGATTTTACCGTATAAGTGTAAATTGCTATGTACAACGGAAGATAAGTGAGGTAACTTACCTCCCTATAGAAAAAAGCGATTTCGAGTTGTAAATGCATATTTTATGAACAAATAAATAGTAATATTTGATGAACGTTACATTTTATTAATTATTATGAATGAATATTTATAGTACCTAATTGTACAGTTACTACATAAATATATCAAATCTGCATAATTATTCCCCTCGCGTTTACTAATTGTCACATTTTTCTCAAAATGATTTGACCCCTCCATTTCAGTCACCGTTGTTCCAATATTATGTGATTGATCCATTAAAACAGCATGCTACTAGAACCTAGAGTTGAAATGTCATCGTAAAGAATCCTGTTGGCTATTTCATTTTTGTTACTTAAACTGTCAGCAACATAACCTTCTGCAATTGTGGCTGATTTCCACCCACCATGTCTCTTGATTGCTAATACATCAACTCCTGTATTAACCAGTAACGTTGCCGATGTTCTTCGGAATGAGTGGCCTGTATATGTTTCAGGATGTTCTAGTTTCAAAAACTGTGCTGTCTTATTAGGAATCATAGGAAGGGTATTCTTGCCGACTGGTTGGTTGTAACATCTACCTCCTCGATAGCGAATAAAAAGGCGTGAAATTTCAGATTTAATTTCCAATCTAATGTTGATATATTTCTAGGTGAGAAACAGAACCCAGACGAGAAGTCATTGTAAACGTACGTGACATATATTATATGTATGCATTTCTTGTAACTGTTCTACTGAGGAGACCCACATTGTTTTAATTACACTTATAGTTTTGTCGATTACTTCTGACGATGACCTTCTTTACCGAAACGGGACATTTTTGAAAACTACACAACAATTTCGATAAAAGTTTACGCCAACTAAACAATTAATGTTAATGTAACAGCGATATAAAATCTGCACGGGTGGCACGGCGTCTTTTTTTTTGCATTTTAATTTTAATGATTCGTCTTCAAAATGTCAGGATTTATTTTTAATTCACAATATTGGTGTGGAATTTTCTTACAGAATACCACACGTGTTTAAATTATTCTGGAATGGCTTGGTGGCAACAGAACAAATGTAATTTTTTTTAAGGTAGTTCTTTTTTTAATTTTTTTTTGTTAATATTTATTAATTATATATACAAGAGGAAAATTAGCGAAAATAAAAGAGAAACTCGAAAAAAGTTCTATCCGCGAGATTATTGTAAAATTGTCTAAAGGAACATAGTACAAAACATCTCTCATCTCGTGAGTCAAAAAATTTTATTAGCTAACTTTTCTATTTAAACAAATAAGTGAGGAAAACAGTTTTTTCACTTTGCAGGGTAAACCATCAATTTTAGCGAAAAGTGACTCACAGACAGCTTGTAGGGAATAAAATTATCTACAAAATGAAATTTGTTAAATTAAAATCGGTTAATAAACAAAAAAGTTATTGCAAAAAAACAAGAAAAGTGCCCATTTTTTCATTTGTTTATAACTATCGCATTTATTGTTAAAATTTTATAAAACCTATGACAAGTTGAGGGTTTTGTCATACTTTAAAAGTGTGCCAAAAGTGGGCGCTGTAGGTGCAATAGTTTTCGCACAATTCAATTTGTTTATAACGGAGGCTCCAAAAGTTATGAACTTTAAGCCTCTGTACAGGCGTTAATTTTCAACCAAACATGATTCTGAAAGCGTCATTGTAATCTTAAAGACGTAATTAAGCCACCTATTATAAAATATCACCGTTGAAAATTAACGCCTGTACAGAGGCTTAAAGTTCATAACTTTTGGAGCCTCCGTTATAAACAAATTGAATTGTGCGAAAACTATTGCACCTACAGCGCCCACTTTTGGCACACTTTTAAAGTATGACAGAACCCTCAACGTGTTATAGGTTTTATAAAATTTTAACAATAAATGCGATAGTTATAAACAAATTAAAAAATGGGCACTTTTCTTGTTTTTTTGCAATAACTTTTTTGTTTATTAACAGATTTTAATTTAACAAGTCTCATTTTGTAGATAATTTTACTCCCTACAAGCCGTCTGCGAGTCACTTTCCGCTAAAATTGATGGTTTTCCCTGCAAAGTGAAAAAACTGTTTTCTTCTGAGTAAAATCTGGAAACAAAAAAGATATCTTTCTAGTAGTTCTTTTTACATTATGTTTTTTTAAACATTATATTGTGCTTTTTGTCTTAACTAACCCAGCTACTGAAAAATTAGCCCTTTTCCGCAACGGCCCGCCCTGTCTCTTAATTCTCAAGACGCCCGACCTGGAAGTTTCCGGCAGAGTGCATCCGTGCGCCCGCAATTAGAATCCGCCCCGGAGAAATTTATGAATAATACAACTCCCGGGCCCGTCCCGAAAATTTCCACGTCGCCGCCATATTTTTCCATTACATTATCTATATATATATGTCGGCGGAGTAAATCAGCGTTATCAGGGCCAGCGGTGGATGCCCTAAACGAGGAATAACTGCCACTACGTGACGTACAGTCTAATGCAATTTTAAAAAACCCCCCGCCGCCCGTTATTCATCTCCTAATTCTATAAGGAGCCGATATCGCGCCGATCCTACCAGAAGGATTCCTCCAAATGCGACAGCGGTGCCCCCTGGCCTACCTACTTTGGCAGCCTTGTGACCACGTGATTTGAATGTAACAAAATGGCAAAATTCATCGAAGTCTAAAATATGTTATACATTAAATATTTATTTTACCTTTAATGTTCTCATAAAAATGAAAAAAAAAAAACAACTTTCGCTAGCAATACAATTCATTGAATAAAATATGGTATAACTGAAGGAGAAATGCGCAAATAGAGACCAAACTTGTGGCGAGACAATTCATGGTTCTTGCACCATTACAATGCGCATCAGATTACTGTCCTCCATCACCCTCCCTACTCGCCAGACTTGGCTCCATGCGGCTTTTCCTTATTTCCGAAATTAAAATTAGTGCTAAAAGGACTATTGATGACGTCAGAGCAAATTCGTCATAGTCTTTAAAGCCCATTTCGAATTAAGCTAACCGGGACTGCTTCGTGAAATAGAAACACTGCTAGGAAAAGTGTGTAAATAGGGGAGGAAAGTACTGTGAAGGGATAAAATCCTGAAACTGCAACTGATAGACCTTTTAACAGAAATCGTGCAGTAAGAACCTTTGCCGCACAAACTCTTGTAAAAGACAATTTTTTACATTGAAAATTATGTATAAAACACACTTTTAACACGATTGTAGGTAAAATAATATTAAAAGTTATCACTTTCTTCGCGATCATCAAAAAATTTTAAAAAACGCTTTATTTAAAACATACACGATACGATTATCATTTTATGGTCGCTCGTGTGACGTCACCAGCTCAATCGGTAGGCTTTGTGACACGATGCAACACTTTATCACAGTAACGAGTAACAAAATAAAACCCGTAAGTTCTTCAACGAAAGGTTAAAGCAATCTGGGCACTTCGCCTATCAGTATATGAAAGAGGAGATTATTCGTATTTCGTTGTGAAACATTTAAACTTGTTTGTGTCCTTTGTATCCCCTGTGAAAGTTAATGCGACGATTCGTAGTTTCATAACGACCTTAGACGGTCTTAACGGGCCTGTTAGTTAGCGTACGCCTGCTCCGGACTATTGGGCCAATCTGCAACTGCTTACAGGACGCTTATTACAGTGTTTATCATATAGATCGGGCGATACTAGCGCCGGACTTAATTACCTCGGTGTGATACAGTCTATATGGCGGTGCGGTTAATCAGAGATACGTGTACAGGGTGGTCTCCGAATCCGGAGAGAGTTGGAATAGAATTAATTAATGATATTGTGGGGAACAACTACTCCGCAGGCTACATGCCTCGACCAGCATTGAACTGCACACTAAAAGTATCTAGTTAATAGCTAAATAGCTTAATTTGTCATTCAAAATCCTACAAATTTAGTTTGAAACATTTTTGTCGAGTTATACAGAGAAAAATGAGTTTGACCCCCAAATAACCCCAAGGACATAAAGCAAAAACATTCTGGCCCTATATTCAGACGCAATATCGATTGTTAGCATAAAAATTTGGGCTTTCAATTTAATATTTTCAATTTGATCTTGGTTTGACCTTGAAAATGTCAGATCCAAGGTCACTAGCGTATTGACTGGTTTATATCTTTCAAGTTTTATTCTGAAAGGTTATCGGAGGTTCGATTATTTTTGGGACACCCTATATATATTTTTTCACAAATAAAAGCGAAGTGTTGGCTTTTATTTATTAGGCTTTCCACCAAATGATGGGATTCGAATCGACGAAATCTTAGAAATCATTAAAGGAAGACGGTTTTCGAGTTGGATTCTCAACACTTTGTCATGTTACAGTCGGATCCCGAAATAATAAGCAGTGATTTCATTTGTTTAATCCGGCTCACCATCTTTAGTAATCAACACAAAGAAAAGTACGAGCCGTTTGTACATTCTTCGTAAAAAATTGTGTGTATTGCCGCGTTCTCCCAGAGCAGTTGATATTGCACAGTTTTAGGATATTCTTCTGTTGCAGCAAATTCTAGACTCTCATTGATGTTTGGTGTGTGACGTCAATTGGGTTTTGTTTATTCGGCTCCGGGCAATTCTGTCGGCACAGGCAAATAGGCGAAGGCGCGGGAGAGGTCCGAGGATATATTTCCGTTAATTTAATTGTGATTGTGATTAATTTATTAGTGATTTTAGGTTTGTGTTCTTAAAAATGGAGAGTAATTTAAGCTAGATGGTAGATTTCCGTTTTATAAAACGAAATCGAAAGAGTATGCTGATAGAAAAAGAGGAAATTGTGATATGGCGAAGAAACTATTTAAGACAAGTATTAAAAGGTCGAAAACTAAATCGTAGAATAGATTACACGGACGAAACATAAATAAAAGGTCATACGGTGACAAAAGTGTGGCACAATGGCAATATCCAAAGCAGACGGCAGGCATTTCTGGAAAGATTTTTTACTGGATTAGTCGCTTTCTGGAAAAGGGCGGCGCCCAATAATAACGCATATTGGAAGTACAGCAGGATTTTTGGAACAGAATGTGTGTTCAGTGTATTATTTATTATAAGTGATAAAATGCGCGTCAGGTAGGACGCCACTCAACAATTGTGGAGAGGATGACAGGTGGGTCTATGAGCTTTTTAAAGTAAATATTCACCGTGAACTTATTTTTTATAATTTCCTTTTCTTTGACCCCTTCTCAAGTAGTACGCCTATGGAATCTTGTCCCCTGCACCCCTCACCACCGTTGCTCGCAAGGGCGTCGCCAAGGGGGGCAGGGGGGGCAGGGGTGGAAGCTGCCTAAGAAAATATTAGATATTAGATATATTTTATTTACTTAAACTTTAATTTTGAAAATTAAAACACTCCTTTATTATTTTTTAAACAATTTAGTAATACATTAGTATAAATATTTGTTGACAAAAGAATTTAAAAATATAAAATTTTATGTCAAAAAGTAAAACATTTCCATGTTTTAAAAATTTAGCTCTGGAATTTTAAAATAAAAAATAAGAATAAAAGCCTGACTGAAATACTATGGTACAAAATCATCTCAATGGCCTAACAATGATGAGTATACACAGAAAGTGGTCGACACGTTTTCAAAAAATCCGAAAAGATTATGTTTTACCTAATTTTCGTTGAATTTCTTTATTTTTTTGTTATTTATATATTTTTTGTTTTTTTTTGTATTAAAAATACCAGTGTTATTCATTTTCGTGATATTTTCGGCCACTTCTGGATCTTTGTTTCTAATTTTAGGTTAGAATCAAAGACCAATATGAAATTTTTGGCATAGTGTCGATCGACAATATTAATTCTTTAATAGATCTAATAGTTACAGAACTGTGGAGTAAATTTTACCGCTCTAAAACACTACACTGCCTGCTGCCGTAAAAGTACATGTAGCTTAAAGGACCTGCCACCTATTTCGCCGCACTAATTGGCCTTTACCTTAACCCTCCACGCTCGGAACCGTCCCCGAAAGCTTCGCCGGGAGGCACTCAGCCGTTCTGTTTCCATGGCGATTGCCAGGATTTCATTTAAATTGTCACCCGTTTCGCCCGCCATCCCCGCCGAGCGGCAGAAGCCGTCTCCATCAATCTCCAGAGAAAACTTCTGGGACTCCGCGTGCCGCTCCCTACCGACGGTGGTGCCGGTTCCGGGTAATTCACTAGGATTTAATTTAAATTAGTTTTCGTGGCCGGGTAGCGGTAACATCAGAATCGCACCCGTGTTCAATATGTAAAGGATCGCTCGGGATTTCAGGACCGTTTTGGCTCGTCTGGGAGGAGAGGTGTAATTCTCCGGGAGTACTTTATGAATAAAGTAGATAATGTGGATGATTTTGTGGGGATGTGTCGAGGGGTGCGAATTCGCAGTCTGTCGTACGGAGTGGAACGACATCTACTCTTGCTCCATTTCTATTTGATAGCTAGCTTCAGTTGTACAACTTCATCCAATGTTTCTTCTCCTTCTTTTTTAATTCCTACGTTTCATTTTTGTCTATGTCGTTTATCAGATCATTTTCTATTAATTTTCGTCGAAACAACGTCAACCAAACAATAATAACTCGCCCAATTCCCTGTTTAACTAAATATGACCAATAAACGACCAATGAAGACCAAATGTCGTAAGAACGTCGTCGCGTCGATATGAACTGTCTACTTGTTTAGATTACTGTCGCGGTGATTTCTAATAGTGATATTGCCTTCAGTAAATTTATAACATAATCATATATGACCAATAAACAACCAAGGTTTACGAGACGTCGCGAGAACGTCATCGCGAAGGTTTAAAGTACTTGGTTTTTTAAATAGTTGTAAAGTAGCAATATCTAATTCCATTAATCCCTAAGTAAATTCGTAGCTATGTCACATAAGGCTGGCAAAGATTAACGCTAACAACGTCATAAGAACGTCATCACATCGTCTAAAACTACTTATTTATTGAAATCGTTACTGGTTCCAATTTCTAATGAAACTGCTGTTTTAAGTCAGTAGACTTAACCAAATATGACCGATAAAAGTCTAACTTCAAAAACACAATGGCGTAACTGTCATATGACAGTCCGGCAAAGTTTCTTGGTTTCACCAAGTGAATTTGGTGCCCTATCGAGTTTAAAATCAGTTTGTAACTGCACTAAACACAACTATAACGTTTAAAAGACGCCGGTAGCGACATCAGTATTTCAATTTGAGCTATTTTAAATCAGTTTGTATTTGTGTTAAATAAATATTGAAGAATTAGCGACTAATAGACGTCATCAAAAATGCGCTAGCAACATTTTACTTAACCTTCTAATAACTATGTGGCTGTAAGTTTGCTATATCGAAAAAACAAGAATTACCGTCTAACATACGTAATAACAAGGATGTTACGTTAATTTGAGCTAGACTTTATTTAGATAATTGTCGAGTGACACTTTCTAATAAAAAAGTATACCTAGTTATTTCCACAGAGTGAATGACTAAACGCTGCGAATTAGTTTTAACTTGCAAAGCTTTTCATAGTGGAGTCAATATCGTAAACAAATTTTTATGTTTTTATATATTTTTTGCGAGAAAAAAATTATTGAAATTGTAGTATTTTCAACCTTTACATTGCTGGGCTACTGTAGTCTCGGGCGATTCCGCATACTGAAATTCGATTTTAGTATTATCGCTGTTGCGATAGTGTTTACATTAGTTTTTCAAGTGTCAAACATGGCATACGTGTATAGTAACTCGGAGTTGATGGATATCGTTTTAATTTATGGTGAATCAAGGCAACATTTGTGTCATGGTGAAGCATTTGTGTTATGGTGAAGAAAGACAACATTTTGTGTTGGTTCGTAGAAAGTTGGCATTGCATTTTTGGATAAATTCCTAACGCCGTTTTTATTAATAATAATAAACTTTTCTTGGAAATGTAAAGAACATATTATTACAGGCGCCCAATCATTTTTCTTAATGGCTTTGGCCCATTCCAATTTCATTTCCATCCTCTTTAGGAAACCTGAGAATAAAAACAGGAAAACGAGTAATACAATTTTATTCAGTAACTAATCACCTGTAATTTAACATTAATGTATGTTTATTATTGAAAATTTTTAATAGCCATCATGAAAATAAACACCAATTGTGACAAAAAACTAATTGTAAATAGCTGATTTCTAATACGTTAATGACATGAGCACTAAAAAACATGAAGCCAACACTGGAAATAAGTGCATGTGAGATGGCGAATGCTGCGCGAAGCCGTCGAAATGCCATACAATATTGTTATATTATTACTTACCTAAATAATGAAATTTCAGCACTATTGTGATTAGATCTGCTTTACAATCGTCAACGATACACTGCCCCATGATTGCACAAATAAAAACAATATACTTAATAAAATAGCCACAATGTTAACACAACGAATGTCTAACAGCGACTGAGAGCGCGAAGCTGGCTGGGCTGAGGTTGGGCTGACGGTTGACTTCGCCGGCTTGCCTCTACAATAAAACCATAAACCTGTTGGAATCTTTACGGCGCTGTGGTATGGTGGCAGAAAACATAACAGACCACAGCGAGGGAAAAACTGAATAGAATTCAGAGATTGGCCTGTTTAGGTATAACGGGGGCGATGGCATCGACCCCGACAGCTGCACTAGAAGTCATGCTAAATCTGCCACCGCTGCATATAGTGGTGGAGAGAGAAGCGCGGCTAGCAGCATATCGACTCAGGAATAATAATGACTGGAGGGGTGGTTCCCACTCCAGGATCAAAGATACATCTATGTCGGAACCAATTCTTGGGATGGTATCCGACAAGATGGTTCCAAAGTTTCACTTCCACAAGCCATTTGAGACTCGAATAGAGGATCAAAGCGAGTGGGAGGAAAGGTTTAATACCCTGGAAAGGTGGAGCCTAGTATGGTTTACAGATGGCTCCAAAATGACCAGAGGGACGGGTGCAGGAATATATGGACTCAGACCCAGATGGAGTGCAAGCTACAGTCTGGGGGAGTTCCCTACTGTATTCCAAGCAGAAATCTTCGCGATAATGGCGTGTCTGGCAGAGAATGTACGTAGAGGTTATAGACGTAAACTCATATATATATTCTCTGATAGTCAAGCTGCAATTAAAGCTTTAGCCGCACACAAGGTAAGTTCAAAACTGGTGTGGGACTGTTTACAAATGCTAACTGAACTGGCCACCAACAATACAGTCAGACTGTGTTGGGTGCCAGGGCACAAAGGCATTTGTGGAAATGAGAAAGCGGATGAACTTGCGAGGAAGGGATCCGAAACAGTGTTCATTGGCCCGGAGCCCTTCTGTGGCACATCTCCCAGTGTGGTCAGGCGGGCTATGGGCAAATGGACAGAGACAGAACATAGGAAATACTGGACTTCAAGGCCAGGACATAGCCATTCCAAGGAGCTTATGGAGTATCCTTCGAATGGAAGAGCGAATGAGTTACTGAGCTTGAATAGAATCCGGCTCAGGAGAGTGACAGGACTCATAACGGGACACTGTCACTTTAGGAAACATCTACATAGACTAAAGCTTGTAGACAGTCCGGTCTGCCGAGGATGTGAATCGGCGGATGAAACTTCTCTGCATATCCTGGGCGAGTGCCCGGGATTTGCACGTAGCAGAATGGCGCTCCTTGGGAGACCCTATTTGGAACCCAAGGAGCTGAGAGAAGTGTCAGCAAGGAAGCTTTTGGACTTTGTAAAAAGGACAAATCTACTTGCTGAATAGGACTAGTAGTGGGACGCACAATAGGCCTAATTAGGCCGCAGTGCTATGGGACTTTTTAAAAGACCAACCACTAGATGAAGATGAGATGAGATGAGATAAACCTGTTGGTTTAAGTTTTATTGGTTTAAATTTTATGGGTCTGGGTTTCGTGGGTTTAGTTTTGTGGGTATAGTTCGCTTTTTTCAATATTTCCTATGAATTTCGGCGACTTCCCTTTGGTTTCGCGGACGCGCCCCAGAGCAGGCGGCGCGCCGCTGGCCGCGCTTAGCAGTAATGCACATTCTGTGTCGAGTTAAAGTGCCAACTTGAACCGACAAAGCGGCCTCTAAACGAGTACAATGATTACGGAGCGCTCCGCTACACGCCGCCTTATGGGCAGACGGTGTTTTCAAATTAATATTGTATTAGGGCGGATTTTTGTGCCTTTATTCTTCCCGTTACACGTTCATTTAATTAGCGGATTATCGCGGGGCCGCGGCCTGTTTGCGCTCTTTATTGTTTTTTCGTTTCCAGCGACATATTGTTCGAGATAGCGACGGGTGTGATTGATTGTGAGGATGAGTGCAATTATTGTTGGGCGCGAGATAACGGCGAGCGGCTTAACTGAACTCGAAAATAATTTCGGGGAAGACATGCGATTAAATTGGCGAACAGCAATGGCGGTATGTCCGCTTTTTGTTTTCCATTGCACGGTAATCCGATATTTTAACGATAATTCGCGTGTCGCCGTGTGATCGCTAGCGCGAGTTATCAGTGTTGTATTTCCTAACAACGCACTTGTAATGAAACACTTTCAAAGTCGGAATAGTCGGGGAATTTTATGCAGCTGCATTTTAAGGAAAATCAGGTGCTACGAAAAACTGCAGTCAATTTCGTATCATTGAGATACATTGTTTCAGCAATGCGAAATCAAATTCTGTGAATTATCCTCGAATTATTTATCGATTCGTTTTTGTTTTTAATTAATGTCAAAAATTTGAATATTTAACATAGGTTTTTATGGGAAATCCTATGATGCATACCCTTACAATTGAATTACGTCTGAAAAAAGGCAAATGGTAAGATGAAAAACATATAGATGAGAGAAAGAAAAAACCTGTAAAATGTAAAAAGCTCTGAATTGTCGTCCGCCAAGTAATAAACAAGAAGGAGTAACGGCAACAGCGCAATAGAGTATGAATGAGGATAGGTGGCGGGAAATTTAAATAAACGTTTCGATACACAAATTAGTCATTAGAAATCGATTACGTTCAACTTGTTTTTATTTGTATAATTCAATTTGCAATAATAAAATAAAATGGGAAATTTTCAAATGAAGTATGTTTTTTGCAATCTTGTTTCATTTATACAGGTAAAGTACGATAAACTTAATACAAGAAGTAACAATACAGCAGCATATAAACTATGAAATATTTACACTTTGCATCACAGCACATATAACAATCTTATGCATTTTGACAAACTATGACATCTTTAATATTATTTTTCATTGTCTACGCCTCCGTTTCCTAGTAGATTCTTGTTACCCGATTTTTCCGATGCCTCGGCTAGTAAGACTCCTGGGGAGGCGTAGAACTTCGTATTGCTGTCTTTTTTTTGTAAAAAAAAATTACAGAAACTTTTAAAAATGGTTTGATACTAAAATAATAGTCAGAGATTTGGTTTACCGTGGCCCGAGAGTCAGTAGTGGATTCGTAATTATGTGACTGTCACTATCTTAATTTAATTGATGACTGATGACAGCGATGTCGGTGTGTTTCGCTGTCTGCGATGATTTTTTGCTTATTTTACATTAATTTTAAAATCTCTGGTTCGGTGACATCATTTTAAAATTAACATTTCAATTATTTCAGTATATGTATGTTTTAGAATATTTTTGGCTGCAATAACATCGCATCACAGTATAATACCTCATATATCAAATTGTATTATACTTTCACAAATACAGTCGCTTTAAACCTTTGTCTTATAAAGAACATTTGTATTCACAGAAGTGCATCATAGTAATACGCTACTTATGCATGTAACTAAATCATATTTAAATTTTTCCACGCGAATCACTTCGTGGTCACAGTTTGTAGATGATCTAAAATACGTAAAAGTTCTTTGCAAAAAGAGCAGTGTATGCTTTCTGCCATGTACTCAATGTCGATTAGCTGATGACCTCGAACGGTGTGCGGAGGTTCTGGCTCCACAATTTTCTCTTCAACAGCTTTTTTCCTGCTTTTGCTATTTTCTGTTCTAATTCTTAAGCGCTCATACTTTCTTTTGGTCACAAATTTTCCTTTCAACGGACTTTGTTCTTCGTCCGACATTTTAAAGATTAAAGCAATCGGTTGTGCTAGCGATCGCATAGCATAATGTACACCTATGTACATGACAAGGACTGCCAACTTACAAATAATAAACTCAACATACTCGTGCGTTGTTGCCAAGTTTCTTTTGGTATTTATTTATGCATATTGGGTAAAAAATAATAATCAAGAAATGGAAATATATAATTTTAAGTATATTAAACCCGATTTTATTTAATATCTACAAGCAAGTATCTCAATGTATTTATTTTCTAGTATAGCCCTACCCCCCCTCGTCCCGCTTCATACCCCCGATGAAGCACCCGATATTCCTTAAGGGACTGTACCTTAAAATTCAATTGTAAAAGAAATCATTTTATTTAACTTTTCATTCTAAACAATACTTACTACAAAAAAAGATAAACCGATCTATACAGGAGGGCCTTCCCCGTGCAATATTTTTATACATATACGTTTTTCCCAAAAAAAAATAACATGCACAAATATCTTCTGAATAAACAAAGATATTGAAATATTTGTGTACGAAATATATGAATTAAATGCCATTCAACAGAACAAAAATTATACCACGCCACTGAAAAAAGTTGTTTTTACATTCTTGATAACCAAATTTTATGTTGAATGCAATTTATTGATCCTTGACTTTTTTGCGCAGCTTTGATAGCTGAATAATCATTTTGATACAAATTAGAAATTCGTAAAGATGATACATTTAGATAAATGCAGAATTTATACAGGGTGAACCTTAAATGTGTACATATAACATTTTACCGCTCTTATCTTGTCACTATTCCAACAAAAAAAATAGTAATGACCAAAGTTCCAAAGTTTTATGAAATTTTCCTACGATTTTAGAGAAATGTATGTAATTGGCAGTTGATTTTTGAATATATATCATATTTGTTTTTTTTATTCTTCCTCGTTTTTCTGATTACAATTATGTGTACCTACATTCGTCATATATTTGTTTTGATATACTGCACAATATTTTGGTTTATTTACTGTTCTGTATTTTAAAAGATATTTCATAATATCCTTGTAGGGAAGGTTAATGTCCACCAAAAATAAACTCACACTAAGCAACACAACAAATAATTTCTTTTGCAACTATGTACTTAAGTATTAAGGAAAAATTTAACGATGTAAAAAAAGGAATCGATGATACCAGATAACGAACTGTAAGCTACTCTGCAACAGCGCCGCTAAAAGCGTTGCGTCACTTTGTTATCTCACATTTATACCCAAGAATTACATTCCCAAAGATCGACTAATTTTATGACCTATATTGAAAAAAAATAATACTATCAACGAGATGGGAAGCAGGGATTAGTCGATCTTTGTTTATTTACTTTATCTTTCAGAATCGCTCACAGAAAAAATTTATTTAAACAAATATTCTTTGTTAACACAATGGTGTTATTATAAAACAACCTTATATAGTAATGTGTAATGTAGTATCTTATTTTTAATAAAATATTGAAAAACATTAGCCTCGTAGAAGAAAAGCATAAATATGCACTGGTTCTATGGAAATCTTGATTTTATTCATTCTGGAGGGTTAGACAATAAACCAAAGTAATGTGCAAACTATCAAAAAATATGTGACATACATATATCACTGTAATCAAAAAAAGAAGAGGATTCCAAAAAGTGGAAATATGTATATAAGGTGTTTTTTTTTCTGAAAAGTCAAAAGTTTGATTTAGATTTTCGAAATGCAACAATCAATTATTTTTTATATATTTCTGTAAAATTGTTAGATATTTCTTAAAACTTTTGTCATGAGAATAACTCTGTACATATATATTTTAACTTTGGGTATAATTAACCACTAAAATGAGATTTTACATTTCGAAAACGGCAAAAACATAACTTATTCAGTGACGGGTCATAATTATTTTAGTAATACGTAACTGACAAAGACCATATGCGCTACTGGTTTGAACTGAGACTTTATTTTAAATGATATTTCATCCATGTCATGGCACACTTAAAATTTCGGTTCAGGATCTTCATTTGCTCAGAAGATATTCAAAATTATAACTTCTTTTTGGAAATATCAACACCCTGTATATAAAACGACGGATTTAAGCACAAAAGTGTGTAAGAGGGGAATACATATAATATAAAGATGTATAATTAATTTAATTTATGACATATCATATATTTTTAAAGGTGTTTTTTTATTGTCATGTAAAAATTCCATGCTTCTACATTTTTTTTGAAAGGAAAGTAACAAATTCTCGACCACACCCTAACGTTCATTAACTATTAATATTTTCAGGATTTTAATTATTTCGAATCATTTTAAATTCATCCGTTTGTGGCGCCACTGGGGAAACTAAGTGATATCGGCCCGGTGCGGTTCCCCTTACGCCACAGAACCACGGAGGGGGCATCTATGGGCGTTCCCTAACTCGACCCGGCCCCTTTGTATCTTAGCAACGCTTCGCTTTGTCTCTACTCGCACTCGCCGTAGCTTAACAAGCTGTACACTTCCCCTTCGACCCCCACCGAATCTCCCCCCACCACGTCACCCGGCGATTATGTCATATTATTTTATAAGAATTCCCATTTAATTGGTATATTATGTTGGGGCTAAAATACAATTAATACTTTTTAAAATATCGGTTATTGCTCTATTAAGGCTTCTCCCGCTGCTTTTCTAATTTATTACGTGGATTAGAGCGGTGTTCCTTAACGATAGGTCTTAAGTGAGCTTTCCTACGAAGATTGTTGGGTCTACCGGCAATTTTTTTAATTGGATGTATTCTAGATATTTATAATTTAAGGAAAATTATAATAACTAATACCTCGGACCGCTGCTTTTTATTTATTCATCAGAAAATTGATTTTTTATATTTATTATATCTATTTATGTACTCTATTTTAAGAATATCAGCTACTGATATAATTTTTTAAAATTATTTGTGATCCAAGCTCATATAGTTTGTTTCTAATTAATGTCAGCGACAACATATTAGACAAATTTACAAAGGCTACCTTTAATACATTTTTAATACTATTCAGATATATTGTATAAAGTTGGAAGAATTTAAAAGTTAGCAAAAACGTAAAATTCTATATTTCTTAGTACGTCTTTCCCTTTTTCCCAATATGAAATTCTTTTTTTTAATCAAGTAAATAGTCCAGTTATAATTAGTTCCCTAAAATGCACTTTAATTCTTTTGTTCGCCGCCGCTGGGCGCCCTGAATTTGCGTATTAGTGCACTATCAACGTTGCCAGCTTGCTTTTAACTCAACCTACATCGTGGGAAGTGACAATGAAAAATAATTTAGTAAAACTGATTGCTTTTGTATAAATTTAACAACGTGTCACTTTAAAGTCACCACGAGCAAACAGAAGGATATCAGATAGATTACGCCGACTTATAAAAATTGCAAACGGAGTCCGCACCCTGAGGTCCACCTAGTTAAAGGTGGTAGTTAAAGGATTTGACAACAATGCACAGCCCAATTCCCAATTGTGCGTGCGGTGAGACTATTTGAGGTTACACTAGCTTGTCCAGCGGCGAGGTATGAAAATTACTAAAAAAGGTTAAAAAATAAAGTGTTCACGATGAAATTTGAAAAAATAAACTACGGAGGTACGTTTCTAAAGGTCAAAGGAAAACTCTGTATAAATATGAACCCCACTCAAAGTTACACCCTGTATAATAATGCTACAATTTAATGTCAAGTGTTACCTAGTTAGTTTTTAAAAGTAAATAACATAATGTATTGTTCGCATTGTTATACAGGGTGTTTCAGAAAGACCTCCCGTAAATACAGGGGGTGATAGTACGACAAAAAATAAGATTTTTTTGTCATATGAACTATGTCTATCTTCTCTTGTTTTCGAGATACAGAGCGATAAAATAAAATTGTTTAAATGGAATTTTTACGAAAATTTCCAAACGGTGCGAAATATTTTTATGAAATTTGGTATTCCGGGGTTTTTAAGGAAGCCAAATGCGCTGGTCTAATTATTTTTTGGATATTTCATAGAGGGCGCTAGTTATGCTACATTCCTATTACATTTTAAGTTCTAATTTTTTTTAAGGTTAAGTTTTTTACCATTCGGGACCCATTTTCTGAAAATAAAGTACTCTTGTTAGAACTTCCTAATGTGGACGGTTTTCAAGATAAAATGCTTTTAATTCAACTCTTACAATATCACGGTGTTTAAAATGTCAAAACTTATTGATGGATGTCTCATAAATAACGCATACATTCTTAGTAATATTTTAAAGTCTAACTAACTTGATAACAAAATTTTAGTGATTTTTAGTGAGTTAGTGAGTGTTTTAGTTAGTAATGTCTAATTACAGTCAGTTCTAACAAGAGTACATTATTTATTTATACAGGAGGAGATAGATTTATAGTTCATATGACAAAAAATTCTTATTTTTTTTTGTCGTACCCCCTGTATTTATAGGAGGTCTTTCTGAAACACCCTGTATATAATTATTTATTTATTAGGTATGTATTTTTACCTTCGTTCATTATTAATTACTGACTTATAATGATTAAATATTATTTTTTACATCAATTTAAAATTTTAATACAATAGGTAGTAATTTCAATGTTTTTAATCTCCACATATTTTTTTATCATATTTTAAATGGTAACTAATATGTATTATTAGTATATTGTGGTTATTATGTGGATTTTATTGTCATATCTTGAGGATATCGTAATACATACTCAGAGAACGCCAATAATTAAAATAATAATGAGAGTAATAATACGTTTACTCAGCTATTTTGATTTTGTTATCGTTATAGGACTTCTTTCATAGTTTTTGTGAACAATAAGGTAAATTTTCAAACATTCAAATTGAATATTTAAGCTAGAAAGGTAGAAAAAAGTCACAGCAAATCTAATTTTGATTTTTAAGATGTTACTGTTACTGATGACATATTTAGATACTTTTAATTATAGTTACTAAACAAGTAAAAACTGATTTCAATTCACCAATTAATTTTCTGCATTATTTCCACAAAATATAAAAAATCTTATGAGTTTTCGATAAAACTGTTCTAAAAATATCAATAATAATACTAAAGAAAGTTTCTTGAAAATTATTTCTTCATTCCTGTCTTTTAACTTGACTTTAAATGAAAATGTCGATGCTTCTTATTATATTTTAATAAACAGGAATAATTTTTTTAATTATTCAATTATACACATCCAGTTTAAAGGATTGTGATGCCATCTACAGTCTACTGGATATGACTAATATTTTCTCTTTTGTTTTGGATGCCCTGACATCTGTTGGAGAGTAGTAGACCTAAATAAAGTAGATCTAAAACAGGGCAAAGTTAACCTTACGATCATTTTATTCTTTTCATAGAAAACTATCAGAAATTTCAACAATAAAAATTTAAAAGTGATATCCTTAAGAACAATTCACATTGTACAAAAAAACATATATAAAATTGATATAAGTAAATACTAGTGACTTATATAGCCACTGTAGTAAATATTATTACAACGATATGACCACTGATCAGCCACCTCTATGCTTTGCTGTGCAACTAGTAGTCTCAATTATGACCGCGAGATGTCAGAACAAACATTAAAGATCTCTGCTTCAATTACAAACAAATGATAAAGTATTCTGTAGTTTGTTAAATTTCAGGTAACTGCTATAAGTAATGCCACTTGAGAACCATAATTTTTCCTGCAACTTCCTCTATTTAGCTTTAGATTCCAGTATTATTTCTTTAATAAGAAATGTGGTTTTTATTAAATTTAACTTCTTATAAAGCAGATGATAGACAATATTTTACTAAAATAATTAGTTTTCATGTAAACAAATTAAGAGAATAGTTTTTGTCGGACGAAATTATTTTTGTAATGTTTTGGGTAAATTTTAAATTTAAACTAAAGCTCTTGTAAGAATTTTTCACCAAGGTAGGAAAAATAAATAGTTTTATTGTGATCATTACCTACTTACGTCTAACAATAATGACGTCTAAACAATGTATGATTATTTTTCCTATAAAAATACGTACGTCCTCGTATCCTTCATCGGTCGAAGATCGGGAAAAGCATATTTGCGTGATTATTCACACCGCTTGCAGATAGAAACGTGTATTGCCTACATCCTAAGGAACTCTGTGATTAATTTGTAATAATTAATAGCAAATCGGCGAACAGAAAGTAAACATCCTTCGATGGTACAACAATACTAACGTGGATATCAGTGGTAACAACGTGTCAGTCAGTCATAATCAAGACCTGGTCTCTAGTCAGAACCGGGTGCTTCCCAACTGCACAGAAGAAGTCTCAAATCGAAATAGTAAAACAAAGCGTTTCTGTCAAATGCCGAACTCGAATATATGCGCGGAAGAGAGAGTCGCGTTCTATTCGGAGGAAGAAAAAAGCGGACTCGTACAATTTTGCTTCCTTAAGAAAGTACAAGCCTTCAAATAGGACATTTACTTCGTTTGTATTCGTTTACGAACCCTCTGTATACATAAAATCAGTTTGATTTTGAGACGGTTAATTGAAAACTTAACCTCAAGAAAGTCATGTCCACTGGCCACGTTCCGATCCTGGTTATTCAACTTCAAAGCACCAGAGTCGACTTTCAATCGCCTTCCTTGATGAGTCCATAGGGGTCCTGTAGTGAAGCCCGCCATAGGATTGGACAATTAACCATTCGGAGTTTGCCCATGTTGGATTGTAGTCGCCAGGAACGGGTGATGGACTTGTAGTCTAACGTAACAATGTGGTTTTGTATTGCGGTTCGCCATTTTAAATTTCGCAATTTTTGAAGATGTTTTTAGTTTTCGAAATTTCAAATTGGGGTGAATTTTCTACGCGCTGCACATAACATATTTTGTTGTGAGAAAAGGAGGATTTGAAAAAATAGCATGTATATAGGGTATTCAACAAAAAAAACACGATTGGTTTATATCTTCGAAATGCAAAGTTTTATTTTTTATATACCTACAATTATTCTTTTGAAATTACAAGAGAATTGCCTAAAACTTTTTTTTAGACAGAAAGTAGGAGAATATCGATGTGCCTCAATAAATATATTTTGCTTTCTGGGAATAATCCGAGATTATCCCAAATAAATGTATTTATCGAATGAGATTAGAATAAGTAGGCTGTAAACATAAATTAGTTATTGTTTATATATTGTATATAAAGCACAAACCGAGTAGGCAATGACCCGGATAAGTCTTAATTAGGATAAGGTAATAAAAGTAGGTACCTAGGGACAAAGATAAAACCAAAAACATTTCGAGGCACGAACCAGAATTCTTGAAGCCTAGTTCCTGCTCGGTTGTGTCTCTTGTTACCAGCGAAATTAGTAGAATAAAGTACTGCTGCTGCTAAAATACCTGCTTTATTATCTAAGTATATTTAAATAAGATAAGTTCAAATTTATTATTTTCAAGTTTCTAATGACAGCCAGTTTTGGCTATTCCCAGATGCATTCTGCACAGGAGACTTCTCGAAATGGATTATAATATCCCACACGCGTGCAATTGAGCAGCGCCCCCTGCATACCGACCTAACGGGACGCACCTTACCTCACCTCTCAAGTCGACACGCCAGTACAGTGTAGAGTTACCTGAGTTAAGTGTTTGTGTTTTTTAAACAGTGCTAAAAATACAAAATGGAGTTATTATCCTAAGCCTCAAGTGCCAAATTTCGGATAGAAATACTTAACAATGTAAGTAAAAGAGTATTCTTTTAAAATCTGGGCGAATTTGTGGGTATTTTTCATTATTTCTTGAGGACTTCGATGAGCGGTAAGGCGCAAAACTCGACATATCCGAGATTTTCTACCTGCTCGGGAGTTATTTTTAGAAAATTTATGTTGCTGCTTGTGTTTTCGAACAAATTCTTCCTAGTGTCCGCAGTATGTCAAAGCAGTTTTGACAGCGAGTAGATATGGAAATAACTTACATTGTTTTGAGAAAATTTATTATTTTAAGAAAAGTTGCACGTTTTTTTTGTCTAAGTGTATAAAAGACATTTAAAAATAAAAGTCGTAAACATCTGCACTTTTCTCTCCTGAGGATAATTGAAGCTGTAAAAGTTCATGTTGGCCTTGGCAAGACATTTTTACGCTATTAAATACCAACCTGTGTAAAACATTCATTTTTCTATACTTAAGTCAAGTAGGCCTCGACTGTTTTATTTATTTTCGGCCCATAAAATTCTAAACAGCCTTTTATAATTCGACGAAATTTTCGAAATCTACACCCTGCACAAATTTGATAAATTAGTTGATTTTCACATACAGGGTGTGCATTTTCCAAGAGCCACAATTATTGTCTAATAATTTTTTTTTGAAGCGACTGTACATAAGTCAAAACGTTTAGTTGAGTTGATAATAAATAAAACGGTGAAAAAAAAATGAGAACCAGTATGTTATTTAAATATTTTCTTTTTTTTTAATGGGTAAAAAATACTACCTGTGGGGTTTTGAAAAGTTGTATTATTAAAATGTTGTTACTTTTGATTAATTAAATACGGGAATTATTTTTGGGACACCCTGTATAATGTTATAAGAGACTATGGTTAAAATGAAACAAAACAATTTCCGCAAAGATGTCATTTGGGAGTGAGAGATTAGAAAATCATCTCGCTTACTTTCAATGATACAAACAGAAAATGATTAGATAAAATCGTAGAATCGCAAATCCGTCTTTAGTGGACCTTTCACATAAAATCGATAGAATTTGCATAATCTTTTTCAAAATTTTCAGAAGTCAGATAAAATTTTTCGTTTTCACTTAATTTTTGGGCAAAAACTGTTTTTTCGCAGAAAATATATTTTCCAAAATTACGTAAAAGTAAATCGATTTGTCCGAATCTTATCTACTTTTAGAGATATAAATCAATATTAATGAGAAAAAAATTACAGTCTCCTTAAAATTTATGGTAGTTTCCATTTGCTGTTATCTCCATTCGTCTATAAATGTTTTAACTACTGCCGAGTTTTCATTTTAACTTTTAATGGTTGTAGATTACGCAGGTACCTGCAGAATATGTTGAGAAACTGCATATATCACCAACATTTGCAGGATTTAAAAACTCAAGTGATTTCCAACGCATCCTTTCTAAGAAAACTTTGTGTTGCAACTCGTATCATCACTTTCTACCACGAGGTGCATATTTCATCCGCCCGTAATCGTAAATAACGATTATTAGTCCAATTATTTAAACTGGTAACAAAGAAGAAAGTGTTTTAATTGTGATTCGGAACAGATAGCTGTATCTCTCTGAGTTATTCTTACATATGTACAATTCTTCACACCTGGTAGGTTCTTTGGAATGTGCAAATGAACTGCTTTCATTGGCAATGAAATGGGCATAACGAGGAACAGAACAGGAAACGAGTAAAAGAAAATGTAAAACCTCCTCGAATATCGCTATTGTAAAGATATGAGGATATTTTCTAAACTCTAAATAAATACTGTTAAATTTAATTATGAGAAATAATCGTTTAAATAGCCTTTTTCAATTATAATTTAACTAATACCCCTAAAATCCCCAGATCTGCTGAAAAAAATATAAATCTGGCAACATTGCTCAGAGAAATAAATGAAAAACCAAAACCCACTTCGTCCCTTAGCTCATCATGCGTATTTATAGTCGTTTTTAAGAAATTGTTATAATCTTTGTTGGTTACTCCCTATATTAAGCAATATTAATGCGTTGTAAGGCCCATTTGTCAGTTACCGGGCGCGAATCTCAATGTTTACTACGATGGTCAATGATCTCCGACGTTTCGTTTTGTGGAACTCTTGCTAGGCTATCGCTTTATGGGGTCGCGATCTTCTACAGAAGAAAGCAAGATTCTTTGATCGGCGTGAGCGACCATCCGAGAGTCTGAAAGTTTGCGTTTTCGATTATACGGTATAACAGTGTCGATTTCTCTTGAGTTATAGGGTAACTGGTCGAAATGGCGCCCTCCCAGCCCTTTGAGAAAATTTTCATGTCGGAATATACTCGTACCGTTTTTCATTTGTGGAAAGGTGACTCGTTATACACGATGTTCCCCTTTTAAACGTATTAACTTTAACAGTTGGTAGATGACTTCATTTTGAACAAAAAAAGTTCACGTAAACATAGGTTGTAAATCGCTCTCTAACCGAGATAAAGGGTGTTAATTTTTTAACTTTTTTGGAAACATCTAAAAATACCAAGTACTAACGAACTGGGTAGTCTTATGGCGATTTAATGTCCTTTAAAAGTTACCAGACGGGTAGTCAGTATCTTTTTTTAAATACTATAAGTTTTTTTGAAATCTTATGACATTTTTTACATAAAATAAAAGGATTCTGAGTAAACGTCGTGACACCCTTTTAGCGCAAATAAAGATTACACAAAATTTTATGACAATTGAACTGAAAAATGTATATTATTACATGCATAAAGATAAATTTGTTATGGTGTTATTTGTTTGAAAACAGGCATTTAAAAACAAACTGTAACTACAGAAGCAGTAAACAGAAGCCGGATTTGAAGTAGATGTACAAATTGAGAGTCCTTCTATTCGACACATAACTGGCAGCAACGCAATAATGACCTTGAGTTTGATAAATGCTCTAACGCAAATGATGGTACATAATTTTTAATGCATTACATTAGCTTCTCCTTTATATTTATTGGAGAAGAGTGTTCGTGCTGTTTTATATGACTCCAAGCGAAATAATCAAAGGGATTAATGTCGGGTGACCGCTCAGGTCATGATACAAGACCTCCTCTACCTACCCATTTTATTTACAATGTGATAATGGTACTGACAATTGTTTTTTAATTCTTATGTTTGAATTAACTAGAACTCTTTAATTGTTGACAATTTTGCGAGAACAGCTTCTTGTTTGAAATTGATCAGCGGTTTCAAAGAGAACTTTTTTGTTGTAATTGAAGTCATATGTCAACTGTTAAAGTTAGTACGTTTAAAAATGTAACACCCTGTATATTTTGTAGCAGATGTGACTATAAGATTGATAATAACACTAATGCGTCGATTTTATTGCTCGTTAGGCGAATAATGGAAACCAATTGAGTACCACAGCAAATCTATTCGACATGGAATCTTGCAAACGCTAAACGTTACGTTGCTCCAATTCAGTATGCTCTGAGAAATGTGATTAGAGACACTTTCGCGGCAATAATGACTAGAAAAATGCATTTCTGTAACGAAAAAATTGTATTTTCCGCCGATCGTTAAAGAATTTTTGATTTCTGCTTTATGAATAGATTTCTGGAGAAAAAGTCAATACATCGTTGCTAGAAACGAGATGGGAAAACAAAAATTATGTAATTCTTGATTTAACATTTGTTTGGTAGATATTGCGGGTGTATATCAATGTTGGGCGGGGCTATAGTTAACAGAGTAGTTATTCCCTACGATATATTTAGTTATTAATTAATAGCTTGTGTTCGAAGTTGCTTTTTTGCATACCTAGATGTTGTCAAAGGGCAAAATATAGGTAACTTTAATTGGATGAGAATTTTTGAAATTTTTTTTGGAGTTTTAAATTATTTGTTATATTTACAGTTATATGACAGCTAGTACAATTATTTAATCGGAAAAATTCATTACAGCTAAGAGAACTATGGGAAACTTGACGAACATGAAAAGTAATGAAATTATTTTGTTATTATCTAATGTTAACATTTCGTTGTCCCCTTGTATTTCGTTAAGAGGTACTTCAATGCACCCCTCGACATTTGATGACCCTCATCCGCCATATCTTTTCAAAATAGTATTGTCTTGATTTTTTTGGGAATAAATCTTATGACCTTCCGTCAATTCTAAAGGAATTCCGGGAACAGAAAATTCATTTTCACTCATTATTTTCGTTTTTTTTACCATGTGCTTCCATTCTGAAGAAAGAACAGTACATTAAATTTAGAGGTGTCAAGTTTAACAACACAAAATTTAAAGGAACAACATGTTTTTCCATGGTTACATAACCAAATTTTATTAGGAATTTCTGCTTGTTATTTATGCATAAAATAAGTAATTAAACAAAGTTTATAACTTTTTACTGAAACAGCTCTTCGTTAATGCTTCCAAAAAAAAACCAAATGTATTAACTTAACTAACATCATCAACAAGCAAATAAATGAAATCTGATGAAGAAAATATGAAAAAACTTCTCTAAACTGAATTGGATTTGGCACGACAAATAACTAGTGCTTTAAATTCAAAACGGTACAAAAAATAAATCGAAATTACTTATTTTATATCGTATGAAGTAACTGCATCTAGATGCGTTTCTTTATATCACATTTAAAAAAATTAGGGACTAATTTACGTATCCTAAGCAAAATACAACTAATTATGCATAAAAAGAAGGATGAACACAAATCAATACGTCGCTTGCCGGTATTAACCAAACTTACCTACATTCAAAGTTTTCGAAAAAAATTAATATCTCGGCAACACTTTACCGTAGAAGAACCAAATTTGGTACATGATTTAGGTTTATTACTGGTCTTCTTTGACTATGATTTTAAGTTAATTGAAGCACTACAAGGTGTTCATTGAGGATGACTCATCCATAAAATTGTTCAGTACCTTTTTTTCATTGACCGAATTGAAAAATAGTAATATTAATTCACAGTAGAATTTAATTTTAATTTCTTTTTACTCTTGTTAAATTTTAAAAAACCTTATGATTTTCAAGAAAAATCGTATTAACTGACACAAGATTTTAACAGTGTTCATTAGAAAATAAACAAAAAGTCAATAGTAGGCAATGAATTTATCTTTTAAACTTGTCAGTTAGTAATAATATTATTTTATTTCAACAATTTCCTCTGATTGTTGTTGAAACTGACTGGAAAATTTACATTTAGCGAACAAGTTGATATGGTACTTGTGGTGCTTTACCCAACAACTAATTTTATACAGTGGGATGAAAAACATGAATAAAACAAATGACAATCTCCTCAGACTTTTGTCCACAGGTGCCTAATTTCACCTAGAAAGTATCCACATATAATACTCGACGCAAGTACATTATAGGCTAACATATCGAATGAGCTTATCGAAATCTCGGACGGTCGGCCCAGACGAAGTCCCGCGCGATTTTCTCTCTCATTAACCAAACATGACCTACAAGCTTGTTTAAACAGGGTTATTTATTTGTACTTTAGGCCGCGATATGTAGGTAGTCGATCAGAATTACAGTCACGTCACGAATTGAGAAGTCCGGGGCCGCATGATGGCACGTCGGTCGGTCTGTTGACCGAAAAACTCGCGGCGAACCGCTTCAAAGGCGATCGAGATTTGTTCGAATTGAAAATCGCCTCACCTACTTTCCCCCACGTCGCCGTACGAGCGAAAATTTCCGGAAATACGGTCACATTCTTGCGAAGATGTCAGTTGGTTGGTAAATCGTACATTTGAACCAAAAAGTGACGTATATACAGAGTGTCCCATTTGTTTTTGAGCCTCCCTGTAACATATTTATTTATTGTGCGATGTTAACCGGATTTTTTTTAAGATGTAGGGCTTCACGAAGTGGGCTTTGCGAAGGAAAATGAACGTGATCTCACAAAAACCAAGGCATACTACGTTCGTTTTTAGGAGTAAAATTTTAAAATTTCATATTAGGGACTTTCTGAAAAAAATATATATTTACGCCACTGGATTCGCGACCCCCCAAAACGGGCCAGGAGGTACAAAATTTTATTAAAAATTTTAAATTTTCCGTAAAATGATACACTATACCGACTTTCAACAAGTATACCTTTTTTTATGTAGAAATGTCCACGGAATCTAAAAATGAATCCCAAATTATTATTAGGACATTGACGTAGAAATTGGGGTAAAAAAATCCCGCTTTACTACCCATTCCGTCACCACTGACCTATAAAAATTTGTATATTTTACAGTAAATTATGCACATGTACAAATGTTAACACCACACCAAATTTGAATCAATTTGTTATAAGCATATCAAAGATTTGAATACGGTGAGACTTAGACCTTTGCTTTAAAAGGCAATTATGAATTAATTATTGAGTTCTATTTGTGGTTAAAGTTTGAGTCACTAGAACTGAAACACCCTGTATATCATGAGGATATTCATAAATGACCTTTTGATTAATTAATTTCTGATAAAGCCGTTCTAGTCCAACCACTGAAGGCGAAAATAAGGTAAAGGCTCCCAATTTTTTCGGATAGCATGGATTTTCCTGAAAATTTGCATAAAAGCTCATCTGACCCCCTACTTCAAAAGTTATATTGTCTAGATGTGTGCTTTTTTTGTTTGGGGATGAAAACTACCCTTGTACGAAAAAAATGCGAAAATCGCAGATTTACGTATTTTAAAGGTTCAATCAATTCATGTTCAAATATGTTGGATAAAGTTCCTTTCATCATGTTTTTTAATATAATTTATGAAATGTAATTACTTCTCAACCCTTAAAAATACTTAAAAACTACCCTTCCATTGCCAAAAAATAGAAAAAAGTTTTTAGCAGTTTAAAATATTCTTTTGGTGCATTCACAAGGTATTGCATTTCTTTTGTTATTCATTAGAAAGCTTACGACTTATTACAAAGTTGCAACCCTTAAAAACCATCCTTTATAATAAAATAAACAAAAAAATATTATTGAAAGTTTGAGATGTTTTAATGGTATGCATATATTGAATTATAAACTTTTTATTGATTTTCAAATGATCTATGGTATATTGCAACTTTTCGACCACCCAAAAAACACTTATGGAAGGCCTACCCCTCATAAAAAGCCCTACCCCTTATAGAAAAATTTCCTAAAAATTATGTGTGAGTATGATGATATAATTAATTTTTTTTAATTTCTCGCTTGGTGCCAACCTAAATTCGAGGCCTCGGCCAATTTCCGAATCCATCATTTCCCAACATACATATATATATATGTATATTATTAAAATACTCAAATCAGTTCACAAGTGCTCCAAAATGCACAAAGATGATGGTAATTTATCCGCTCCGAAAATTTTACCGAAAAAATGCGATTAATTTTTTTANTTATAAATATTATTAAAATACTTACTCAAATCAGTTCACAAGCTCCAAAATACACAAAGATGATGGTAATTTACGCGCTCCGAAAATTTTACCGAAAAAATGCGATTGAGCCCTTCGTTTTTTAGATTTGTAAACTAAAAGGGCCCAGGAAAGGCAGTCTTGGAGCTTATAGTTTTGAGCTTCTAACGGTCATAACTCAGTCAAATTTTGTCCTACAAAAATTTAAAAAAAGCAAATTGTTCAGTAAGAAATAACCTACAATTTCTTATTCTATCATTTTTTTAATAACTTTGTTAGTTTTTGAAATATTTTGAAAAAAGGCGATTTTTTAAAAACTTGAAAAATTTTATTCAAAAGTAAATAAAATATTTTTTTTAATTTAGGCTTCTAAAATCGTTCAAATTCCCAGAATCTACTGTTAATACATAAATAAAGTAAATTGCAGAAAAAATACGTTTAATTTTTGTTTCCTCGAAAAACCTTTAATTTTTCCGCTACAGGACATTGAACGTTTCGATTATAGCTATCTTCGAAATTGACTTCAACTTCTGGGAGTCTTAACTCGGATTCTATACCACCTACAAAAATAAAAAAAGCAGTCTCTTTGCCATTTAATTACCATTACATTTTTGCTCATGATCATTTTTTTGATGTAGTTTTTGAGATTCCTCAAAAACAAAATGCATGTTTTTGAGGAATTGAATTGAATTGGCTAAAAACGAACATGTTTAGATGCAAATAACTCAAAAAGTATTGACTGTACAAAAAATTCATATAGAACATTTTTTGCTCTATCGAATCGTGAGGTTATTTTTAATAAAAAAGTTTCCCTATCCAGAAGGGGTGGCATCCACCCCTAGCTACAGTTCAAATTTCACGTCAATCCATTCCATCCGAAAAAATTGGTAGCCAAAATGTTTCAGTGACTGGACTATTCTATCGTATACTTCTACTGATTATGTTTAAAGAATATTATAAATATTACTTTTTAAATAAAACACTATACAATATATCGTTGATACTTATGTACGTAGTTAAGGAGATTGTTGATTAATCCCTATATTAAAGGAAACGTAAACATTGCTCAAGTGGTAGGCAGAATCAAATGCGATCTAAAGAAATAAATTTATTTTTACATCTGTTATTTCTTTCTCAACGTATTCAATGAGAGTATTTATTTGCATTGTGTAGTAGTACCCCCTTCAACATCTGTTTCTAATTCTTCAAGAATCTATGAACAATCTTCATTTCTCGGATTTGTAAATGTTAGATTTCAAATCATTCATCAAACCATGAACATATGTACAGTACACCAGAGAGCCACCGTCTTCTTTATTGAAGAACTTTCGAAACTTCTCGATTCCCTGTCGAGTTGATTTCGCTCCTGGTACTACCAATCTTCTACTCTTTAATTCCGCAGTCAAACATTCAGTAGCTTCTTTCTGAAGCCCTATTTTTCTAATTACATCATTCTACTCTTCTGATTAATGGATTTGGACGTTTTGTTGGACTTGCCGCTACGTATTCTTCCTCACTTCCATTCAATTTCACTCTCTTTCCTTTCCGTTTCAACATTGTATCTGCTTCCGATTCCCTTTTCTTCTTCCATTCAAGATTGTAGAATTTTAAGTATATCAAGAAGAACCAATATCAATATCAAAGCAAACCTGAATGTCGCTATAGCGGGTCCGCCCCCGTAGAGCCTAGACCGAGAACAACAAGGGAGGTCATAGATTCCTAACTAAAGCATAACAACCTGAAAAATCATGATTTTTTAAATATCGCGGGCCATAAAAGCCTTAAAACCACTGACATAACATTTAATCGACAGTGGTTATTAATATTAATCAATAGGGGGGCAAAGCGGGGTAAAATTTGTGGGAAATAACAATTTTCAAGACATCGGAGATTGTTGATGCAATTTTTGGGATTCTTATTCACGTCGAACAGAATCCGATATTTCGCAAGCATTTCATTCGTATTTAAAATTTAAAAACAGGTTCCGACGCGGTGGAATGTGAATGTTTAACAAATCGGATTGTAATGGACGTATCGTTAAAATTGATAATTCTGTGCCATCATCAGTTAAATCATATTATGACGCACATCTGCTTCTGTTTGCTAGAGGTGTATCGAGAAACCAGTTCTTATTATTTATTGTTATTTGTCTGCAAAACGAAGGTTGCATTATTACCAGGAAATGATATTTTCAATAATTCCGACGTCACTATAGTCTAGTATAAAAACAGAAAGAGCAACAAAACTGTAGTTTCGGAGTATTCATATAAATTTAGTTTAAAAAAAGAACCCATCTGTTCATTTTTGAGATCGATTTTAAAAGTACATAAGACGAATGTCAGATAATATTTTCGTATCCAATATTTGTCCTTGCTACCTAAATCAAATCGTTGTCTCTTGAAATAAGGTGTCACTAATGAGGTTAAAACAATAGCAATGAATTATATTTGCATTTTTCAATATCTAAATCAGTAAGGTAGCACTTGTTTGGCGATTCAAGGGAAATTAAATTTATAACCTTTAATTTGAGATACAGACAAATTCATATTTAACAGTATGCAAATGATATACCAGAAGCTGAAGAGAAATTTTCAGGTTCATTTCATCTCCAGTATCAGAATATCAAGGGCAAAGATAGAAGTAAATTTATGTCCCAAATGATTCTAGAATCTTCCAAATTTCGCAATGAAGAGACAGTTGAAACTGATAAGAACAATTTTGGAAGCCTTTTGAACTAAACTGCTTCTCCCGAATTATTTGAGGAAGATACTTACACCAAATGTAATCTAAAACAGAGCTTTAGTATTAGAGGTGACGAAAGACATTTTGAACTTGTAACTACCATGAGTTAAAATTATAAAAACAGACGTAACGTGGTATCTCTTGCTCTAGTATCCTACAGAACAGAAATCTTCGTTTTAAATGCAGATCTATGCAACAGCTAATACATCATAATAAAAACCTTAGCCTTTAAACAAAGTATACTGAAAATTTGTTCGGAACTATTTGCATTTGCTAAATAAACCGGCAAATACCAATAAGGCGAGACTGTGTTGTTGCCATGACACATAGATATTGAAGGAAATGTATAATTAGATAAACGTGCAAAAAAGGATCTGGATCTTACAGTGATGCAGAATATACTTTAGGGAGATCGATCCAAGAACATTGTGAATACTAAGACTCAAGACCAGAATAAACTCAAGTAAAGGGAATAAATAAAAAGTTGAGTCTGTGTAAGATCAAGCTTTTGATAGCAGACTATCAACTAAATAAATTGTCATAGGAAATAAATAGAGAATTCAACATTATTGGCATGCAACCAGGAAAAACGATCTACGCCACTTATTGCTGTGAATTCTTGATATGGAGGAATTAAAAGAAATATCAGCCAAATCTGTCTGAATAAACAAACAATGGGACTTTCGGGACTTTTTGAAGATCCAACTCATGATGACTGCAACAATGGGTAATGGGTAAAATTTTATACCAAACACAATATAACGACTTTCTGTCTGACCATAGAAAATACTGACTCGAGACATTCTGTTTAAAATGAGAAATTATTCGAATTGAGGCATAGTTGCATCTGATATTGTTTTTGTCAGTGGCCAACGTCCTTTTCTCGATTCGAACGGTGTCGCATTCCCAACTTTCCAGAATTAAATAGGAATAGTTTCTACTGTTTCGAATTCAGCCGGTCTCTCCGATAACTGTTAGTTATAATCGAACAAATTCGTACATCCGTAATGGAATTCTCCCTCGGCATGAATACCAATGACTATTTTTCCGACGCCTGACTCTGAATCAGCCGATACCTTACGAAGGAAGTTGCGTTGCATTACTTTCCACATCCTGAGAATGTGTTACATATCCTATTCGTCAACAGACACCGAAAACCTCTAGAAACTGTAACATTTACGGCGATATATTTGGTTCAAATTGACATTTGACAATGATTGAAGAGATTTCATTACAGACAAGTAAAATGACCATCTTCAGCAATGTTTTACATATTTACATTGATAGAGTATACATTTTGATTAATANACACCGAAAACCTCTAGAAACCGTAACATTTACGGCGATATATTTGGTTCAAATTGACACTTGACAATGATTGAAGAGATTTCATTACAGACAAGTAAAATGACCATCTTCAGCAATGTTTTACATATTTACATTGATAGAGTATACATTTTGATTAATATTAACGTTATAATAGTCCAAGAGAATTAAGCTCAAAACCTTCGAGATATGGATGTTGCTTGACGTAGATTAGATATTAGTAAAAATCGGTCGAAAATAATATACAGGGTGTTTCAGGATTAAGTCGACAAACTTTAAGGATATTCCTCATAAAAAATAAGAAAACAATCAAGTATAAATTTTTTCGCGTTCGCTTCATTTTCGAAATATAGGGCGTTGAAGATTTAAAAAAAAATCGAATTTTTTAAATAACTTCTAAATGAAGAAGGCTATTTAAGCCAAATTTGGCATGACACGTCTTCTTAGAAGATACCATTTTTCCATAGAAGTAGAAGTCCCGAAAGCAACTAGTGGCGGAGTTATGGGGACTCCGACTCATTAAATTATAAAAAAATTAATACGGTTCTACTGAAAATAAAAAATGATGCTGTTTTTAGATAGAACAGCTTGTTATTGACAAAAAGTGTGCATTCACTTTTTTCCTAACTCTTATAGTTTCTTGGCAAGATTGATTTTTCTGATTTTTTTGCAGTTTTTAATATTTCCTGCAAATAGCACCACTTTTTTTCTTGGCTCAAACTTATATTTTCATTGTATATATTATTTTCGACCGATTTTTAGTAATATCTAATCTACGTCAAGCAACAGCCATGCCAATGTGTAATTCTCCTGGACTAATGATGAAGTTCATATTTATAACACATACATAAAAAAATAGATAAACCNACTTTTCATTGGAGTAATTAAAATGTAAAAACAATAATACATTTTTCTCGCTTGTACCCTTATGACAAGCACTGACACGCCTCAGCTGTAAATACAATCCTTGTATTTCAACATTTCTATAGTTTACATACTGTCGAAAAGTCGTCAATTTCCTTATTATACTTATTAACTTTCATTAAACACCATATCTTTTAATTCTTTCATTGCTTTGAAGAAAGGTCGTTGCCCACTCTTTTTTAGATCCATGGATACGTCATTGACGGTTCTATTGTGTTGGTAATACATACATGGGCGACGGGGTTGTTAAGGTACTTCCGTTGATTTATAAATTCATCGGGGGGCATTAGAATAGACTCTTTAGATCTCTTTGAGCTGTAGTTCTTCCATTCGCCGTATTCATTAGAATACCAGCGTTGCCACAAATGGTACAATGGTATAATTATTTAACCAGATAGAGTTGAAAAAACACAGTGCTGCAAAAAGTATCCCTTATAAATATAGTAAAATACACGATGTTGCTAATTTTGTATGCAATTCATAACACTTGTGTCAATTTTAAGGTTTCTGAATATGGTTTTAATATTACTGGCATAGTAGTAAGACTGATGAATGTGTGATACGACTCAACTAATTATATACAAGCATAAAAATTCCACTTTTTCAGTAATGCAACCGTTCAACTACAACATATTCATTGATAATCTATTCATTTTATTTCAAGGTCAGTATTTTATATAAATAACAACAAATGTGGAAAAATTTCCAACTATACAACACAGAACTCTACTGTTTCTCTATTTACATACACCTTGTGAGGCACTTACAAATAATTTCCTGAATGAATCTTTATTATAATGTACCAAGGACCACATTTTGTAAGAAATTTAAGTATTTTTTAAACATATTCTACAATTAGTCGTTCTTGTCAAATCCCAAACATAATACTTTTGATTGAATATGGAGCTTACCTCATCCCATGTAACACCACGTATCCCAAATTTTATTTAAATTTTTTTGTATCTTCACAGTAAGCTATCGACTTTGACACATCCAGTACAATCACACCTCGCACAATGCATGCACAGTGATAGCTGATGCTGTTATACTCTACGTACTTCGTTGGCTGTTCGCTGTAGCTCATTATGTAGTATAGTAGTATTTAATTTCAGTAAATATTTTTTTTCCTAGATGTATTTCTTTTCGCAATTACATTATTCATTTCAATCATTAATATTAAATATTTTGTGTACCTCAATTTTTTATGTACATAAATAATAGATTCTCATTGATGTAAAACTTTAAAAAATAATAATGGTACATACTAAATATAATAAGTAACCATAAATTAACATTTTCAAAAAACTAAAGTCTACTACTAGTTTCAAGCAAGATTTTTCTCTCTTTGAAAAATTAAAAAGTGAGTGGTGGAAGGGGCGATACCTTATAATTGTATGGGTTTGTAAACAAATCTAAAAGTTATTTTATAATACATGAAAAGATTGCCAACTGCTAAGCATCAGTACGGTCCGATATGTTATTAAACGTTTCTAATTGGCAATTAAAGTGATTAAGTAGCTAACGAGCTAGGCCTGAAGACTGTCGTTACATGCTACTTCTACCTCCAAACACAATATCTGAGTTAAAAACGCATATAATAAACCACAAGAACGAACCGAACATCTTCAGCCTTTCGAAACTTTCCACTGCTCTCAGCCATAACCAGCGGCAGCGCGACGAAGTTATTTCAGCGTACAAGATAAGTATTTGTATAGAAAACTCTTGGTGTTGTTCTATGAATCAGTGACCTCGACCTCGTCGTCCTGCCCAGCCCAGGCACGCGTGTACGCAGTTATTAGTAAAAATTGGTATTTTGTAACTTGGTACTAGTGAATTACACAGTTCATTAATGTTTTCTTATTTCCCAATATTAGAAAGTCGAATTGTAGGCTTACATTTTACGCAATTTCAGGTCGGATAAATGCGACAGATTTTGTAGGTAGTAATAAAATGTATGTGAGCAGGTGGAACAACAAAGTACATTTATTAGGATGGCAATCCCAAAGAAATGGTAGCTGATGTCTTGTGTCCTTCTGCAGTTAGGTTCTTTGAAACATTGTTTCGTGTCATGTTTCTTCTTATTGAGAGGTTCGTGGTCCCAGATTTCCATAAACAAAGGTTTCTATTTAAAAAGTATAATAGTAGTTAAAAGTAGTGAAGGTTACAATTGTTACAAATTCGTCACTCTTACTTATAGTTCTTCAAAACCCAATAATAATTTTGAAATCAAAAGAATTGCTTTGCAAACCATGACCAATTTTGTGTATTTTTTGAGAATAACCTTTGCTCCAAACCAACAACTAAAGTAAGAAATAGATTATTATAAACTTTTCATTTGTGCAGGGGTGCATTTATAAGGTTTTTATTATAAAATTGCTATGTTAACATTTTGAACAATATTCTCATATTTTAATTGTACTCATATTTTGACGAAATATTCTTTTTCTACAATATAGATTACAGATCATGCCTGGTATTTAGAGTATAACAAATTTTAAGTCTTTCGAAAAAGTACTTTAGGAGATATTTTGAGAAAACATAAAATTGTTCGGAATTTCGGAAATAGTTCCCGAAAAAAAAATTATATTGCTTGTTTGTCATCATTATTTTTGAGAGTTCTATACTCATATGTCTTCGAAGTAGGCTGCTTTATTTTTGTTACAACCTGATTCTAAATATCGTTTTATGCTGGGTCACGTTGACAGTTAATCACAACTAATTAACTGCTTACTAATTTATTAAATTAAATATTAATTAGATAATTATTAAAAGACGTTTGTAGGAAAAATAATAACTTTGCAGAATTATAAGTGCAAAAAGTGCTTTTAGCACTCTACCTATTGTCAAATACGGCCTTCGGCCTTGTTAGAGAATTATTTTTATGTCGCGTCCCAATTACTTACTTTTTAATGTAAAAAATAATAAATAGGTAATTGTTTAATGTTGTTTTCTTTATTTAAATTATAACCATTTCTTTTCACTAGAAAAATTCGATTTTTGTCACTAAAAGCACTTACTGCTTGGATAAATAATTATTTCTTAAAAATAATGAAGTAAATACATGCCGCAACAAACATTTGACAGTCAGTTGTTAAAAATACTAACATTAAAAATATGACTAAAAAAACTGCCATGAAATATTGCCGTTACAAAGGCTAGTACAATCAAATACAATTAAAAAATTACAAATATGTCGATTAATAAAGTTACGTTAAATTTATGGGGAACGTTGTTGGTACAGTTCTTTTTTTTTTTCTAATAAATTGGGTTCTATATAATATAAATTTAGACTATTATAAATGATCTTAATTTAAAATATTTGTAGTGTTAAATTTGACCAATAAATTATCCAGTATATTGTATACTCTTTCTAATCTCAATTGAAGAACCAAGAAGTTGGCAGTATATACCAGCTTCGGTCGCTAACGCAGCTACTTGGCATTGAAAAACTTGTTCCCATATCTATTTGGTCATACCCATATACAGGTCTGGTCAAACTAAACGTGGAGGTGGTAGAAATGTATTCGCCCAGTTAAAGAATGCGCACGCGGGCAAACGGCGTGTAACACAGCCGCACTGGCCCACTGGGCGATAAATCTCAGTTGTTGACAAGTGGTTGACAAATTGCTTAGTAGTGCAGTGTAGCAATACGGAATTTGGTGTGAATCAGGCAATTTTAATTTATTGTAGGCACCTATTACTCATTCATATTATAATTGCGAAAAGGAGAAGACATAGTTTTTGAAACAAATTTTGAGAGTCGGGTTAAATTGACTGCACATTACAAATTTAAGATTTCCTTTTTAATGTGTTTCATAAGGCTAATCCATTTACTAAATGATATTGAAAACTAAATTCTAAATTAAATTTTTTTACTACGAAAATTTTTAGGGGGGCACCGCCCACGTGCCCCCCACACCAACCGCCACTGATAAAAAGATAGCACCATCTTTTAACCAATTTCTTCTGATCAATTTATGGACGTGGTGCTGCAAACCTGAAATTTTTCTTTTTTTAACTGAAAACCACATAATTTGTGAATATTGCAAAGATCCTTTCGCGTCCCCATTTTTGTCGAGTTCGACCGTAGGCTGTTTTTAAAAACTGTACCCGCAAGTATAAATCCTGTCCCATTGAGCGGTCTGTGGGACTATTATTGTTGTTTATTTATTGCTGAAAACTAGTTACGGCCGATTTATAACAGCACATACGCCTCTGTTGCGGCCATCGGCGTCGGTTTATGGGCGAAATATGAAATTTGCATATATGTATAGGGCGTTGCCTCGCCGCCTGTACAGTTATACGAGCTTAAGTAATCGCGATTCGGAATTTAAGGCGCTGACTAACGCGAGTGGTCTCTCGACGCCGCGAAAGAATGTCGGAGTGACCTTGAGGTTTTATGGAAATCGCGCTTTTCGATAATGTTTATTTATATTCGCGGCGGTCGCGAAAAATTCCTCCCAGCAGTGCGTCGCTAGTTGTAGAAATGATAAATTATACAAGGTGTCCCCTTAAATGAGAGATATCTTTCCGTATTGATATATCTCTAACAGTGACGGAGATATGAACCAAAAAGTTTATCTGGCATTATGGCAATGTAAGAATCATTTTCTAATACGTTGCTTATGTGGTATAAGTTTAGATTGTCGTGTTCAATCATTTTAGCTTCTCGGATATTTCGGCCCCACGTTGGGCGCCATGTCGTCTTTCATTATCATTATTTTTACTTCGGGTATTACCTCTAATATGGAGAGAACTTGGACTGTATGTGGAAAATAGCTCAAGAAAGAAATGTTATATAGTGCCAATGAACGCTTTTGCCCAGGGGGTGGAAGCCACCCCTTCTAGGAGGTGAAAAATTAAATATTGAAAATTGAAAACCCAGGAATCGATAAAGCAATCTATTTTAAGCAAAAAGTATCGTATGAACATTTTTCTATAAGTCAATATTTGCTGAGTTATTGGTGATTGAAAATGTACACTTTAATAAAAAAAGACGTTTTTTAGTAGTTTTTCTCAAATAACTCGGAAAATGGGCATTCTATGAAAAAATAACATTTCGAAGAAAATGAAGCTTATAAAAAAAGAAAAAGATTGAGTTTTTTTCATTTACGTAGGTGCAATAAATGCAGAAACTTAATTGGAAGCATTTAACGTAAAATAACTAAAAAAATTCAATTTTTTAAGAAAAATGCACCGAACATTTTTAAAAGTACTTTAAAATATCTTTAAAATGAACTTGACTTTAAGTCATTAGCATAAAAATTAACAGAGTTATGATCAAAATAAAACTGTTAATTCGCTTTTTCGGAAAAAAATCGATACAAAAACTGAAGAATTTTTCACAAGATTTAAAATCAAAGGAAATCCTTCTACAATTTATATTGTTTATGTGCTAACAATACAAGTTTATAGTCTAATTAAATAAGCATTTAAATCGAAATTTTGGTCAACTTGCCTGAATTTTTGATGAGTTAGTATGTTATAACAATAAGTGACAGTAATTTTTTATTCAACCCCCGACCTAGGGTGAAAAAAAGATAGAACAAGGGGGTTTTTCAAGATAACACAAAATAGGTAAGGGTTAGAAAAAAAAGTTTCGTATAAAAATTGTAAAGCATACAATTCAGCATAAAAATGGCCTCTTGACTTTTTCTTGTATTATTAAAATTAACAGAGTTAGGGAGGCTAGAAGTTAAGGGAAGATTTAAGAAATTTAAAAAAATCATATGCAGAAAAATGAATGAATTTTGTAATTTTTTTTTCGATCTACTCTAAAAAATGTAACCTTTCTTTTCAGACATATATATATTTTTTAATTTTTAATAAGAAAGCTATAACTAGCTATAACTAAACAGAGATTTTAACGAAAATCCCGAAACAGGTCAATTTAATTTTGTCAATTTGTTTACATAAATCATATTTTTAAGTCTTTTTGAGTAAATATGATTTTTTTATAAGGAAAAAATATAGTTTTTCTGAAATAAAAAGTAACGGTAGCAACACGGAATCACTTGCGAAATATTTGTTTTTTATCATAAGTAATTTCCATTTTGTTTCATTTCAAAATATTGATTAGAACCCCAGAAATTTTGAAAAAATTGTTTTGGGGGCGAACTTTGAGGGTGTATTTCACTCCGTAAATATGTTTTTCCGCCGATAAAAAAAAAGTGTCTCTACATTTTTTAGAGTATATTGAAAATTACAAAATTCATTCGTTTTTCTGCTCGTTGCGATTTTTTTAAATTTCTAAAATCTTCCCTTAACTTCTAGCCATAATCAATTCTGACTAAAATTGAAAATTCAGCAAAAAATTCAGCTTCAGCTTTAGATAATAACAAAAAAATTGAACATACTTTTGTGATTTCGTTAACACTCAGTATAGGTAACAATTTTTGAAAATCATCATTGATAGCTTCTTCTTGCAACTGCTTGTTTGTAAGTTTATTTCAGAAATAATAAAAATAACAGTCAATCTCAGAAAGTGAGAGTATATCTTGCTCGCAAAACTACGAAGAAAAAAGGTTCATAGTAATAGAAATTTTCATCAAATTCTCAGTAAAATTACGACTGCATCTAATGTGAAATGTTTAGCAATAATTACACTACTAAAAACTGCTGACCTATATTGGCTTAATGGTTGAATATTTGGCGAGTTAAATCATGAATAAAAACTATTGCACAATCGAAAGCTACTGAAGAGACTACTCAGCCGTCTTCAAATTCCTCGGTTTGCTTTATGTAACAGTTTTTTTAAATAAATCACAGGTCGGTGACATGTACAGTACTGTTACGCTGAGATCTGGAATAAAATCATCCCTAATATAATAACGCTAGTCACAAAAATTGAAGGATAAAGAAAGTCCTAAATATTTAAGAGACTTTCTAAATGCTGTAACTTGGCAAAAATCATCCTAGAGAAATAAAATAACAAGCAAATCGAAGTTTCTGAGGGTCAAACATTTTTATCTTCGAAAAAAAAATTCATTGAATTCACAAATTTTGTAAACTGGGTGGTAGGCGATCTAAATAATATATTTTCTTTGTTTCAGATACCTTGTGAATATGTGTGAGTGTTAGTGCGGTGAACATGGAGTGGAACACGGGGGATCTGATTTGGTTCGACCCTGGGGTGGGCCATTGGCTGCCAGGCGAGGTCCTCGAGTGTCACAGGAGTGCCAATGTACTCACGGTCCAAGCGGTCATCAACGGAAAGGTACATTTTTAGGCGTTACCCGATATATCCCCAAAATAAATCTAGAAACTTTCATTAATAGCGCAAAAATAGGTGGAGACTCCTTGAAAAGAAATAGGAAAAAGTGCTCTTACAAACATCCACTGAATTTGGATATAAATGCGCGGTGGTGGAGAATCCGGGGAACATTATCACTGTAGACCTCGAAATTTTGACATTACTGCGCATTTTAAATAAAAGATCTGCTCCATTTTATTCGCAAAATGGACAAAGTTATTACCTGTTTAACTTACATTACCGTTAACCAGCACTGCAATAAACCTAAAACAACTTGTTTCGCAAAAAAAAAAGAGTTCTAACTCCGAGACGATCTTCGGGAAACGATTCTCCTTTGATAGGTTCATCTATCAAGGTGTAGGCTATCTTAAAATAAAATTTTATGAACCCGCAGAGGGTTAGGGGATCCAAAGGACGAGTTAAAATGTCATACTTAAATGAGAAAAAATGTCTAACTCTTAGACGATTTGGCAAGATTGTCGTTCAGGATTTTGGCTATCTTAAGTAAAACGGGATCTGCAGTGGAAAGGTAGCCAAAGAGATAAATTTAAACGAGAAAAAATCTTTTACCTCTTTTGATAAGTTTATCTGTCAGGTGGTTCCCTCTTTAAGACAACTTTGGAGAAACAAAAGAAAAACAAAATACATCAAAACAGTCATAATAATTTCAGGGCGCATCAAAGTTCCTCCAATTAATTAAAATCGCCCGAAACACTCGAAATATTTCGAAAACTGCAAAGTATATCAAAATAGTATTAGAAATGCATCGGGAACTTTTGAAACACTTCGAACTACCTGAAAAAGCACTAAATACGTGGAAATACGTTAGAATGCATTGAAATACCTGGAATCATGTTATATATCAGGGCGGATCTGTTTTAAGGTGGATGTGAGAGGGGGCAAACATTTTTTTTCTGGATTACCTTCAGTACATCCCACATAATAAAAGTGTAGATCTCTTGATCTGGGCGAGGTCCGGAATATTTGCAAAATTGCAAAAATGTTTAAGAAATTTAAAATATACCTATTTTATCCAAGTTTTTTACTTATACCTGTCTTGGAACCTATGCATTTTGGAAGAATAATTAAGAGGAAAGAAGTTTTAGAATTGAATTTTGCACAATATAATATGTTTAAATTTATTACCGATGTTGCAAAATAGCAATAATTGACGAAAAAGGGCAAAATAATCAAGTTCTTTTGGATAATTTTTTAAAAATATTTTAATTGTTCCGAGGGCATTCTAATTTGGGTAAGAAAAACTTTAGAGTATAATAAAACAGCACACCAAGTTTTTTTACCAAAATTAGAATGCTCTCGAAGCAATTATAATATTTATAAAAATTATCCAAAAAAACCTTGATAATTTTGCCTTTTTTTCATCAATTATTTTGCATATTTTGCAACATCGGTAATAAATTTAAACATTTTTAACTTGCAGTATATTGTGCAAAATTCAATTTTAAAACTTTTTTTCTCTTCAATATTCTTCCAAAATGCATATGTTCCAAGATATAAGTAAAAAACTCTGATAATATAGGTATTTTTGCAATTTTGAACATGTTTCGGACCTTGCCCAGATCTAGCTATCTACACTTTCATTATGTGAGTTGTACTGAAGGTATTCCAGCAAAAATTAGCTTGCCCCCTCTTACATCCATGAAATGGGATATTTCGACAGATCCGCACTGGTCTATTAAACATCTTCAGAGATATTTCCAAAATGTCTTTTTTAATATCTACAATCTATATTTCGAAAACGAAGCTTATTATTTATAAGAAATCTCACCGGAACTGTTTCCCATTAAATCACCCTATACAGCCTTTCTACATACCAGACACCTCATGAAAGTTTTTAATTTGTTGCTTATACAGGGTAGCCCAAATATAAAATGATATTGAAAAGGTTTTCACAATTTTTTACGCAAAATCTCCGAAATATTTTGAGTTTTCAGAACGCATTGTTCAAATTTATTTCCTCATGTGTTTTACTAAGTCCCTTGGTCACAATTTATGTATATTCATTCGAGAAATACATGGTGATCCAACTGCTATAGTGTTACAGAAAATTGTCGGTTTTCAAAATATAACAAGTACTTTTTTGGTATAGTTTTACAATTTAATTTTGACTTGGACTATGTCAAAGAACTAAATAAAGGAGGATGATAGCACAATTTCACTATTTTAGCAATAACTTGAAAACGAAAGAAGATATCGACCTCCGGTTTGTGTATTTGTTTTCCTTAATAAATGGTCTATCAAGCTATGAAAAAAAAACTATATTGTTGAATTTAATTTTTGTAGTAAACGGAAACAATTACAAAACTTTTCTAATTAGCGTCGTCTACCGTTGCGCAGGAAAATAATATTTCTATTCCCATATCATAAATATAAATTTTATTAATAGTTCTTTAAAATGAGACGTCGTTTATTGAAATCGATTAAGGAATTTAGAAGTTATGACAATTTAAAAATTTCAAGATGGCGTCATTTATACTGGCGTTGCTATGGTAATAACAAAAAAAAAGTTCAAACAAAACTTATAAAGGGTTGAACAGTGTATCTAAAACGTGTATTTTCAACCTGGGTTATATAAGCGAAATTTCAAAAAACCGACAATTATCTGTAACACTATATAGCAGTTGCGCCCTCTAGTGGTGAAGTTACAAACTTGACAATATTTTGAATCAATTTCTTTTGGCCCTACTTGTTGTTAATGGATCACTCTGTATATTGCTGCTCCTACAAAAATATATTTACGCCTTTGTGTTACGCTAGCTATGAAAAGCTTTCACTGAAACCGTTTATTCAGTATTCAAAGGACTTCCGATATTCGGCCACCCAGTCGAAACAGTTATTGCGTGACATATTTCTTATTCCGCGGCGATGATTTTCCGTAATTTATTCACAAAACCCACTGGCTCGGAAAGCGGTCCAAATAATATTTTGTCGCGAACGCTTTTGTGCCCATTCAACTTAAATGGAATGTTTGTCAATGAATAAGATAAGATCGTTTGTTGTGCCAATACAAAAATGTAGTGCAATCCTCGGATTAGATCTATATTTTGTATCGTGTTAGTCTGAAATTGTATTATTTGAAATTTGAATTTTGTTCGAAGAGAAGCGATAGTATTACTTTGAAACAACGTCACCATTTCTTTTGTGGTCAAAGCTCCTGCTTAAGCTACTCATTTCGTTGCTAATCAGCGTTAAACTGTTTAACTTCAATCTGATGGACCACAAAAAGCCATGACCTTGAAAACGGGTGCCAGAATTGCCTCACGACAAAAAACCAACCCTAGTCTTGTGACCAATTCTACATTAACTGTTGTAAATGTTCGACTGTATGTAGTTGCGATTCTTAATAATATCTGAATCGTCGTTGGGAAGACACTAGAAAGTATTTTTTTTACTTAGTTTGCATCTATTGTTTCGAAATTTCATGATGGGAGATAATACGGGTTAGGCACGCATATTGTTAGTTCGATATCACACATTAAATCTCTGCTATTATATGAGGTGCCTTGCTCAATCCAAACTCGAAATCCTTGCCAAATTGCGCTTAGTTTGGATTAACATACTGCAACTGCTTGGTCGTCAGTTAAAATCTACGACTAAAATAATCAAGTAAAGATACGCGGAGCAATATGAACTCTTTATAAAAAAGCTATAACGTTAAAAAACTGAAACAAACAATGGTGATTACGGATCTGTCCAGCGTGATGGAGCTGGCGTTCCTCAAAGTCTTGTTTTAGGGCCTTTGCGCTTTGATTTATATATTAATGACTATTTTTTATATGCTAATGTCTTGAAATTGTTTCATATTACTTACGATATGATGTTTAAACTATCTAGGCATGTACCTAATCGCATTTGCCTTATTTACACTGAAATATCTAGAGCTGAACCTGAAATATTAACAACGGTTTTCGATTATTCTGCACCATGCGTGGTATTTACTTTAATGGAATACTTGGAAAACGCACACATCTCTTCTAAAGCAATATGCCGCAGGTATTGTGCAGACAGCACATTTTCTCATGTGAAAGTATTACCACTTAATGTGAGAAGAAAGGCGATTTTAATAAACACTAATTAATGGTCCTGGTTCAGCTTGCTTAATTGTGAAACATAATTCTTGCGGATCTCGCGCTGGTTATTGGGCATAGTTCACAGAATGGACATGTGCAAAGAGTTTTACTTTTACCAGAAATCCATTATGTTTTCGTTACTGCCGAGTTGGTGGCTTCGCTTCGTGAAATGTCATAAAATTTAGGGAAGACGTTGTGGGAAAACTTTCCAAATTTCACAAAATTTGTATATTTGTATATAAATACCCTTTATAAATGTTTACAAAGGTCATGACTGTGACTAAATCGTTGTATATCTAGTAAATGAGGCCCTAAATAAAAATTTTACAAGAGTAAAAAATAGAATAAAACGTCGCTATATCTAAAAAAAATATTCGGAAAGCATAGGCGTACTCCAAAAAAAAATAGGGGTCCATGGGTACTGCAACCCCCTTCCCTCCGTTCGCGCTTTGATATTTTAAACCAAAATTACACAAAAAGTGTGCCGACTTAAGATCAAAATATGTGCCAAATTTCAAATAAATATCTCTGCAATCACCGGAGTTTTCAATAAAAATCATTTTTTAAATTTTAATTTTGGCTTCCTATATCTTGAAAATGGGTCTCGGAATTGAAAAGTGGTATAAGAAAAGTCCTATTATTTTAGTCCAAAATATATATGCTTAAGTGGTTTATCTACTAATTTGTAACACCCTGTATAAACGCTGACATCATTTATCTACGAATTTTTACGTTTTTAGTACTTTTATCCAACACGTATATAATGATACTATAATTCCTTTGGTTTTAAAGGAATAATGTGGCACTAGTGAGTTATAAGTCATAAGTTGACTTATGACTTATAATCCACTAGTAACTTACAGAAATCATAAAAGGACAAATGTTTGGTTTATTTTTCTAGTTTTTATTAGAAAACCAATTTGAAATAAGTCAACAAATAACCTAAAATGCTACAAACTTACAATCTACCTACTTATTAATATTAACATTAACATTTATGGTAAAACCGTAATTTGATGCCAAAGGATTATTGGAATCATTTTGTGATTGTGGTAAATTGATGATCTTCATCTAGGGCTTCACGCAAAAATTCGGTCGATTTTTGGTCGAAAATATTTATTATTATAAATATTTAATTGCTTAGACTTTAGAAATGCCACTAGTCTTCCGAATTTCGAGATTTCAATGTTCTTGTAAACTCTCAACATGGAATATTTAGTCACAATGTGGATGGAATATTTAGTCACAATGTGGATGGAGATAATTTCTCACTTAATTTGAAAAAATAAGCCAGCAAGACATCTTCATTTATGCCTCTCCCCCTTCTTTGTTTTGCCAATCTTGAAATTCCTTCAGTTCTTTGTTGTATATAGATTTTGATTTCTCCGGAATGATGCCTACAGTAGCCGCAGTAGCTTTTTCTAAAATTTCAGATGGAATTTCCACATTTTCCATTTTTTCAGTCTTGGTTTTAGGATTTTAACGTGATTTTAACTCAAAAAATAATGTTTGTTTACTGACAACCCTTGGTAACCTTGGTTACAGACAATTTAGGTTGACACTCGCATCCTTTGTAATATTTACAATTACATTCATTTCGTTAAATTACTATTTCTGTATTGACAGCTTGAAATTGTAAGTTACTTTTATTATTAAAACAAAATTCTATGAAAGTGTTGGATAAAATTTTGTATGGTACTCGTGTGTTACGTCATATAAGTCACTTGGGAAAATTAGTTAAACATTTCCCAGCGTGACTTACATATACCGTAACACATTAGTACCATAAATAACTATAACACGAAATGACTTGACAGAATGCTTTTTAATGTCATCTTTTCGTTGTTCTCCATAGCGGCAACCCTGAAATAGCTATTAAACTGTTGACACAAACTAGCAAAATAAACTTTATTTAATATTACAACACAAAGTGAGTGGTATTCTGCAATTAACGTTAACTGAAGTGCTTACAACAAGCACTGTTAGTATCCACTTATTTTTTTCTCATTTTGCAAAAAAGAATAGAATAATTAATAGTACTAGTACTAACAATAATGTTACTGTGACAAACAATAAATTGAATATACAATATTTCTTATGCATACAATTGATTTTATTAAAATCTAATCGATTTTTGAGTACAAATTCATTTTATCTGCTTGAGCACCTGTCAGGAAAATCGAATAATAATCGATTTATAAAATAATTAATCGCTTAGATACCTCACTGGTAATTGATGAAGTAGAACTGCACTTTTTGGCTGTTTCGAAACAGTCAAATATCAAAACATCAACCGTATCCTTACTGGAGTAGAGACGCTATATTGATACGTATTGCTTCACATGGTTTTTTATTTTGATTCCGCCATTTCCATTTAAAATGCTTCTACTTTTAACTTCTCGTTATGCGATTTCTTGCACCGAAACGGCGTTCGTCCTGTACAAATTACCGATTGAGCCCCAATTCAAAATTGTCGATGGATAATTGTCGCAGGCTCCCACAAGATTTACAAATAAAATCTCGTACAAAGCGACAAGTGAAAGGCAACGATCTCGGAGTATGCCGAAGAATTTGTTACCAATTTATTTTTTATTATGGTTAGCTAATTCGTTCGGAATGGTTACATAGCTCGGCACTATTTCATAATACGAGACAAACCAGGGCATCACTGGATGTTTTCAGGTTATGGATATACACAGCGTAACGAATTTTCGGAAATATATTTTTATGTGTTTCTGTTTTTATCATTTATCTTTTCCAGTACTAGAAGCAGAAATCTTGTTTTTCATTGTAACGTGATATTTTTTTTTACCTTTTCCATTAGCAGCTTTTGAAGTCTCTGTGACCATTTACATAGATCTTGACCTTTTCAAAACAAATTAAAATATCATTGAAAGCAGTCATTATTTAATTGCTTATAAATATGAGCTAACAGCCTCACATTGTCCGCCAATACCGATGACCTTTAAAACTGTCTGCCGTTAGCAGCTAGTTACTTCGTCTAGGTTCAGACAAAGCAGACTTTAAAAATGTGTAGAAGGCCCTATATTCAGACGAGCCGGTGACTCAGACAGGCGGAACCCAACCCATTTGATACTTTGTTGGATATTTTGTAATCCCTTTGTTTTGTTGTGCAACTCGTAGATGAAGATATGATTTACGCCGAGATCGAGGAAGACAATTACCATGACGACATCGTAGTGCAATTATAAAAAGTAGTATTTCGGTTCCGGCTGAAAGATGAGGCGTCTTGTGTCCCACATGTCGCGACTATGACATCATCGTCGTTTTTGGTCATTAATTTTTGTGCTTGGTTATGGGAAAACGTAAAAAAACATCGAAATATGTATACTACACTTCGATCTAATAAGGATAAAAGTTTAACTTATGCTACAGAAGAGCTGACGTACCCTATGTACCAAAATAGCACGCATGGACTAATTTTCAACACGTAGACTTCCATAGGCGTAACATTTTAGAAGGTTCCAAAAATTGTTATGTAATGTAACATTAATTTACGCACACCTTGTATAGAACAACAAATAGATATGTGAATTTTGATAGAAACTAGATTATCTTCACAAATCTACGGTCGCTTTGGTATATGTTCCACCTAAGAGGGATTCTTCTGTAACTCTGCAACTGTAAATTTTATAAAAAAATGGTTTTCATAATAGTTGCCTGGAATCATGTGGGCCATGGAAAGAAAATATTTTTAGCTTTACAGGGTGTTCCATTTCGCGTGGGCGCTACATAAATTTAAAATTATTTTAAATGGAACTGTATTTTATTGCGTTTTTGAATTACATGATTAATATTAGATAGAGTTTATTAATGTACATGGTGTTTAAAACGTAACTTTTCGAGATAATCAGTTGTTTTTGAAAAAAATCACGATTTCAGCTCTCTAAATGAGGCTAGATAGCGTCTGAACCGTAAGAGTTAGAAACCTGCAGTTTTCACAGTCCGTTTTGGCATAAATTACTCTATCTTGTCATCTGTGAGCAAAACGTGTACATTATTCAGACTTGGAAATACTGAGACCTACATTTAATAAAATTAAAGTACATTTATTAAAATTATTAACCCTTTTGCTTTCGTTTCAGGCCCAGACCTTCGCCCTGGCCGAAGGGGAAGGCCAGGTGCGGCGCCGCCAGGACCTCGGTCCCGGCGGCGTCGAGGATATGATCCAGCTGACGGAGCTCCACGAAGCCGCCCTCATTTGGAACCTGAAGCTGCGCTACGACCGCAACCTCATCTACACCTACGCCGGCAGCATCTTGGTGGCCGTCAACCCCTACAGGATGTTCGATGGAAGTTACGGCATCGAGTCCGCGCAGAGGTACAAGGGGAGGATGATAGGGGAGCTGCCGCCCCACCTGTTCGCCCTGGGGGCGGCCGCGTATTCTGCTTTGCCATCACCACAGGTATAATGGTAGTAATAGCTGCCATCGGTTATTTGCTACTTGAAATGTAATGCGCTATTTGTTGCTTGCTGTTTCATTTTTAATACCAAGTTTAATAGCAAATTCAAGGGAATGATCATCATTTACAGCTTGATCAAATTCCGCTTGTCCGCGTATAACACGTGTATTAAAGAATTCTTTTTGTTATTTCATCCGACTAACACGAAAAATATTCGATGACAAGTAACCTTTCACTTGGCTCATCACCTTTATTAGTGCGAATAGAGGGTGTCCCATAATTGGTGTGCAATACTTTAGAGAAGTAGATTCTACGATCAAAAATAAGATTATTTTTTCCTATAAACAAAAAAGGGGCCTCAGGGTCCCCAGGAGATCATATTTTTCAAAATATTTCGAAAACCAATTAACCATTATGAATTTTGGTTTGTTGGACACTCAATGAATGTTCTAACGAATTAGAAGAAAACTGTTTAAAAATTTTAGTCAGGTGTGTCTGAGGCGGGGGGGCTCATGCGTAAAATATGCCCCCTATTTTTTGCATGTCAATATTTTCAAATTTAAACATTAAACTATGATAGAGATAAGTTTTTTACAAAAAAATGTACTCTTGATTTACTCTTCGATAAAATGCTTCATTTTCGAGAAAAGTCGATTTTAATTTTTTATTACATAACTTCAAGAATGGAAAAGGATTACATGAATAGGTAGGTAGGCCATGAAAATAACAGCATTTTTTTAAATTAATTTGACAGATTAATATAAACTTAAATTTTTAGTAATTTTAATTAGGCCTATTATTATGCGTCCCACTACTAGTCCTATTCAGCAAGTAGTTTTGTCCTTTTGACAAACTCCAAAAGCTTCCTTGTTGACACTTGTCTCAGTTCCTTGGGTTCCAGATAAGGTGATAAGATGAGAGGTACGAAGAATTTCAAATTCATTGTTCCTTAGCATATTAGAGGCCAAATTTATTTTTTCTACTAATTCCCCTCTAGTATCCATTTCGGTGTTATAAACGATACTATTTAAATGTCCCATAAGTAATAATGTTGAGGATTAAGATCAGGTAAACGAGGTGGCCAGGCAATGGGACCGCTTGGTACAACCCACCTTTCTGGAAAATATTCGTTCAACTAGTTTTTCACATTCCTACTCTTATGAGCTGAAGCTCCATCGTTCTGAAAGTACATGTTTCCTCTAATATTGACAGATCTTCCAATATATTAAACAATTTATTTCGAAAATTTGAAATTTCAACAGGTCCAATTAATTCGTTATCGATAATCCCCGTCCACAAATTAACTGAAAACCTCTGTTGAAAATTATTACGCCGAACTACCTTCGAATTGTCATTTGAATTGCCCAGCAGTGGGTATTGTGAAAATTAAGAGCTCAATTTCTGGTGAAAGTCATCTCATCGGTCCAGAGAATTAATGTAAGCAAATTTTCATTATTAATGATCCACTGAGAAAATTCGATCGAAGGCCTCGACATTCGTGAAAGCTAAAATGAGAGCTTTGGATTAGTTTTAATACACGTTTCTTACATTTCTCATTACGTATGTTCGTGGAATATTAGTGGCTCTTGACACTGCGCGGATGCTGATTTTAGGATGATCATCAAATTATTTTAAGGCATTTTCAAAATTATTATCATTTGGTGGCCTTCCTTGACCGCACAATTTTTTAAAAGATCCATTTTCCGTTAATCGTCTATGGACCGTAGAAAATATTCTATGTCCAGGTTGCCTCCGATGCGGGTATCTCCGTTGGCATTTCTTTGATGCCGCTAGTGCTCTCCCATTGTAAAATCCATACACAAAATGAATGTCTATTAAAATTATTATTAAAGTTCTGCATTTTTTCTTTAAATTTTACTTAATATCCAATACAGCACCGTAAAGTGAAAGCAAACATTTAAGTTTAATAATCTGTCAAATTAATTCAAATAAACAAACGTTTGTTTTCATGGCCTACCTACCTATTCATGTAATCCTTTTCCATTCTTGAGATTATGTAATAGAACTTTAAAATCGACTTTTCCCGAAAACGAAGCATTTTATCGAAGTAAATCAAGAGTACATTTTTTTGTGCAAAACTCATATCTATGATAGTTTGATGTTTAAAATAAATGCAAAAAATTGGGGGAGCATTTTATGCGTGAGCCCCCCTGCCTGAGATACCCCTGACTAAAATGTTTAAACAATTTTCTTGTAGTTCGTTAGAACACTCATTGAGTGTCTAACATACCAAAATTCATAATGATACATTGTAGTATAACAACCCCGGGTTCGACCAAAAAAAAGAATACCTACGTTGTATACGTCTATTTTTTTAATTGACCGGAAGGCACTGACTACTAACTTTAAAGAGGGAAAGTATGGTTTAATTTTATAAAACAAAAACAGAGTAAATACACCTAACTTTATTATTTACATACAACAGTCTTCAAATTAAACATGTGACAAATAGAAAGAACAACAAAAACATTAACAACCATTTAACGTAAAATGAGAGTGCCAGGCTCACCTAGAGCTCCTGTGGGGAAAGAGCATGGCAGAGAAACCCACGATCGTTGCTCTAACTACCCAAATATAAATACAAAACAACCGCTAACAAAAGGCATAAATTAAGATCCTTTGCTAATTATAATTAACCCGACTCATTTAATGTGTCACTAAATATCACCTCGCTCGAATTAGACATACACACTTCCAAGTAAAACTGAAGAGGTTTGGTGTTAGTTAGCCGGCAGGGCCGGAAGGTACTGGAGTCCCATACGGGAGGCAATCCAGCTATAGTTGAGATTTCGGAAGATCTGTTTTAGCAATTCTTTTCTTGTATTTAATTATTATTTTTTTTCAAATTCGTGCCTCAAGGACGAAAGTGTTAGTGAATTCAACAAGGCCCTTATATGCGTCTTGACATAAAGTGAGCACAAGAAATGCTTTATTAGTTGTTTTTTGAACAACGTAATCATGATAAAACAAGTTAAATGTGAAACAAACAAGTTGTTATTGCAATATCTGGGCAGTCACGACAATATATACATATTTTAACATGTAATAAATAATGAGCAATCACTAATAATAATTGTAACAATTTTATCTTAGAAAAATATATGCCCTTGAGCATAAAGCAATGGAGACTAAGCATACAAAGAATTATTGTCATGAAACATCTATAACCATCACAATCATAAGATTTCATAGAACAATTAACAACAAAGTACTTAAAGAATAATTACTTGCTAATTATAATATGGGTTAATCGCTTTAATTTTCCACTGTTTTGTCACACTGTCCGCCGATCATCTTCCTCCCATCTCCACACTGTTCTCACTTCAACTATTTAGGCTTTCTTCCAGAATTCCCCTCCTAAGCGTTTGTTTTTTGCGCTTCCTTCTACCAACTGTCGATATAACGTTTTCATTATTATACAACACCCACATAACTGGTTTTAGAAATATTTTGAAAAATATATCTCCTGAGGCCCCTTTTCGGGGGGCGTAGCTTCCTTAGCAAGCATTTTCGACCCTTATTTATAGGAAAAAATAATCTTATTTTTGATCTTAGANAATTAGACATACACACTTCCAAGTAAAACTGAAGAGGTTTGGTGTTAGTTAGCCGGCAGGGCCGGAAGGTACTGGAGTCCCATACGGGAGGCAATCCAGCTATAGTTGAGATTTCGGAAGATATGTTTTAGCAATTCTTTTTTTGTATTTAATTATTTTTTTTTTTCAAATTCGTTTTCAAGGACGAAAGTGTTAGTGAATTCAACAAGGCCCTTATATGCGTCTTGACATAAAGTGAGCACAAGAAATGCTTTATTAGTTGTTTTTCGAACGTAATCATGATAAAACAAGTTAAATGTGAAACAAACAAGTTGTTATTGCAATATCTGGACAGTCGCGACAATATATACATATTTTAACATGTAATAAATAATGAGCAATCACTAATAATAATTGTAACAGTTTTATCTTAGGAAAATATATGCCCTTGAGCATAAAGCAATCGAGACTAAGCATACAAAGAATTATGATCATGAAACATCTATAACCATCACAATCATAAGATTTCATAGAACAATTAACAACAAAGTAATTAAAGAATTATAATACGGGTTAATCGCTTTAATTTTTCACTATTTTGTCACACTGTCCGCCGATCATCTTCCTCCCATCTCCACACTGTTCTCATTCTCATTTCAACTATTTTGGCTTTCTTCCAGAATTCCCCTCCTAAGCGTTTGTTTTTTGCGCTTCCTTCTACCAACTGTCGATATTACGTTTTCATTATTATACAACACCCACGTAACAGGTGACGTCGAAGTTGATACGATAAGTATGGTTTTGCACAACATTAACTGGTTTTGGAAATATTTTGAAAAATATATCTCCTGAGGCCCCTTTTCGGGGGGCGTAGCTTCCTTAGCAAGCATTTTCGACCCTTATTTATAGGAAAAAATAATCTTATTTTTGATCGTAGAATCTACTGTAAAAGTATTACACACTAATTATGGGACGGCCTGTATACACACAAAAGAGGCGTAACGCAAAAAGAATGATATATTATGGTATTTTTTATAACAGATGTCCGCCGATCATCTTCCTCCCATCTCCACACTGTTCTCATTTTCACTTCAACTATTTAGGCTTTCTTCCAGAATTCCCCTCCTAAGCGTTTGTTTTTTGCACAACATTAACTGGTTTTGAAAATATTTTGAAAAATATATCTCCTGAGGCCCCTTTTCGGGGGGGCGTAGCTTCCTTAGCCCTTAGCATTTTCGACCCTTATTTATAGGAAAAAATAATCTTATTTTTGATCGTAGAATCTACTGCTAAAGTATTACACTCTAATTATGGGACGCCCTGTATACACACAAAAGAGGCGTAACGCAAAAAGAATTATATATTATGGTATTTTTTATAACAGCTGGTTTGCCACTGATTAAAGAATTTACGTTCAATATTAATACGCCTCATCATCAAAGAACATTTTTGACATATTTTTTTATTACCTACGTCACCTGTATATCACATTAGAAAGTCAATTTCCTCGAAATTACCCATTTTTCTCTATTTACTAATACGTTTTACGACATTACGATGTAACAACAGTTCTTGAAAGAGAATGTATATCAGAGAAAGATTCCTACCATTACTTTCAGACACACTTTTGGATTAAAAGCTGGTCAATGTTACATAACACAATTAACAAGTATGTAATTATACAAATTTGCGTTGAATTTGTTTACATATATTAGGTGGATTTAACTTCCTTAAATTCTGTACCGGGTGCCCAAAAAAATGAACAATAGTGAATCAATATTACCTATCGTTGTTTTATGTTGATTCTATTTCAAAAATTTCTCTACACCTGTTCAGTTTTACTAAGGAATCATATTAAAAAAAAAGAAAGAAAATAAAACAGTCGTTTCAGTTACATGCTTTCAAAACACATTATGCAAATATTTCATTTAGCAGCAACGCACAGTGGTCTTTTGAAACACTAAGTAACTATTTTTTACAACAAAATACACAACTTTTGTGCAACAGTGAACTTTAGTTTCTAATACTGTTCTGACCGTATAATTCGGTAAGGAAAAGTTAAGTTTCCCCTTTATGCAAAACGTTGTGAACAGCGTAAAAGTATTTACCACAAATCAAACTGTCAGACCTGCCTTAAGAATCAAGAGTCAATTGTTAGAATTATTCAGAAATATTCAAAAGATGGCAAACTCCTCGGAATGTAAGTGTTTATCAGTTAACCCCTCACAATAATTTCAGGTTGTCGTTATTAGCGGCGAGAGCGGCTCCGGAAAGACTGAATCCACGAAACTAGTGATGCAGTACCTCGCGGCGGTAGCGCCTTCGGCACCCAGAGGCCAAGCCCTGGTGACGGAACAAATCTTGGAAGCCGCGCCCCTGCTGGAAGCCTTCGGTAACGCGAGGACCACCAGGAATGACAACAGTTCGAGATTCGGCAAGTACCTGGAGGTCTACTTCAAGAACGGCGCCATCATAGGCGCCAAGGTCACTCAGTACTTGCTGGAAAAGTCCAGAATCGTCACCCAGGCCCCGGGGGAAAGGAACTACCACGTGTTTTACGAGCTCCTAGGTGGACTGAACAACACGGAAAGGCAGAAATACGGGCTGGTGGAGCCGGATAAATATTTCTACTTGAACCAAGGTGAGTTTGGGCGAAACTTGATGGAGTATGATGGAATACTTCATCAAGCTTGCTTCTTTTAGGAGGTGGTGATTGTGCACCGGGTCATTCCGGTTCGGGAGCTGACTGGGGAGCCCTTACAAGGGCAATGGAGGTCCTTGGCGTGGGAGAGGCTGAACAAGAAGCTATTATAAAGATATTGGCCTCCGTGTTGCACCTGGGGAACGTCTACTTCCACAGGAGGCAGTTAAGGTTTGTCTTTTTCATAATTCCGTATTCACAGAATAAAAATTAAGCTCACTTTCCAAAATCCGCTCATCTTTTTATGGTTAAGTTTTAAGACGTAGTTGTTCAGTGTCATTATTGGCTTTAAATAAATTTAGAGTCATTTTTAATCCAACCAAGCCTTCAAAACGATCTTTAAAATCCAGTAGCGATGTCTGTACCAAATTTGGAGCCCCTGTCTAGTAAAAGATGTAAATTTAAAGAAGGAATTTCATCAATACTGATTATGCGCGAATACAAACACACAAGAATCTCAATCCTCTTCCCATGCTCACAAATAAATAATTAATGACGTTCGAAGGCATGGTCAGGAAGGCGTGGAAGTGGGTTCCGACGTGGAAATCAAGNACCATACCAGGAATTTGTGAACAGAATACCATCATATACACTGTTTACCACTTCTTTAAATTTGTTTATGTTTAGCTTTAATAAAATGATACATTTTATTAAGTAGTAAAATTCGATAAGAACGATCAGTGGGTATATGAAATAGGTCACAAGCCCAACATATTTTCAAAGTTGACGTACAAGACTTCGATTTTTTGCACATAATACCACTTAATATCATTAATTTAATACCATACCAGGTTTATTCTTAATACCATAACATATATTTTTGTTAATACCATACCAGGATTTTGTTAATACCATACCAGGAATTTGTGAACAGAATACCATCATATACACTGTTTACCGCTCTTTAAATTTGTTTATGTTTGCTTTAATAAAATGGTTCATTTTATTAAATAGTAAAATTCGATAAAGAACGATCAGTTGGTATATGAAATAGGTCACAAGCCCAACATATTTTCAAAGTTGACGTATAAGACTTCGATTTTGTGCACATAATACCATTTAATACTATTAATTTAATACCATACCATACATTTTTGTTAATACCATACCAGGATTTTGTTAAATATCATACCGGGAATTTGTGAACAGAATACCATCATATACACTGTTTACCACTTCTTTAAGTTTGTCTATGTTTGCTTTAATAAAATGATTAATTAATAAAATTCGATAAAGTACGATTAGTTGGTATATGAAATAAGTCACAAGCCCAACATATTTTCAAAGTTGACGTACAAGACATCGATTTTGTGCACATAATACCATTTAATCTTATTAATTTAATACTATACCAGGATTTTGTTAATACCATACCAGGAATTTGTGAACAGAATACCATCATATACACTGTTTACCGCTCTTTAAATTTGTTTATGTTTGCTTTAATAAAATGGTTCATTTTATTAAATAGTAAAATTCGATAAAGAACGATCAGTTGGTATATGAAATAGGTCACAAGCCCAACATATTTTCAAAGTTGACGTATAAGACTTCGATTTTGTGCACATAATACCATTTAATCTCATTAATTTAATACCATACCATACATTTTTGTTAATACCATACCAGGATTTTGTTAATATCATACCAGGAATTTGTGAACAGAATACCATCATATACACTGTTTACCACTTTGAATTTGTTTATGTTTGCTTTAATAAAATGATTCATTTTATTAAATAGTAAAATTCGAGGCAGAACGATCAGTTGGTATATGAAATAGGTTACAAGCCCAACATATTTTCAAAGTTGGCGTATAAGACTTCCATTTTGTGCACATAATACCATTTATGCCATACCAAAATTATTCTTAATACCATACCATACATTTTTGTTGATATCATACCAGGATTTTATTAATACCATACCAGAAATTTGTGAACAGAATACCATCATATACACTTACCACTTGTTTAAATTTGTTTATGTTTGCTTTAATAGAATGATTAATTTTATTAAATAGTAAAATTCGATAAAAAACGATCAGTTGGTGGTCACAAGCCCATCATATTTTCAAATTTTCAAAGTTTACGTACAAGACTTCGATTTTGTGCACATAATACAATTTAATACCATTAATTGAATACCTTTCATTCAATACCATTAATTTAATACCGATAATTTAATAACATTAATTTAATACCATACCATATATTTTTGTTAATACCATACCAGGATTATGTGCACACTGTTGGTATTTAACAGTTTAATTGGTGCTCGTGAAAAGTGTTTTTGCGCGCCACTGTTTCGTTAGTTTTTCTTGAGGTTTTTCTCTCCGCTTTTTAAAATGTAGCATATGTGAGTATCGCGATATACTATTAATTTACGGGAAAGTTAGCTGCAAATTTGTTAGGACACGACGCATTTGTCTTCTTGATATTGTCAGTGTTGTTCCTCGTCTGAAAATCAAGTCCCCAACCGACACATGAATCCCGAAGAACATAATATTTTATATATTGTCGAAAGGAATCCTAGACATAGCACTTATAAATTTATCAATTTTCACAATAATNAATTTTATTAACTAATAAATATATAAAATATAAAGAACGATCAGTTGGTATATGAAATAGGTCACAAGCCCAACATATTTTCAAAGTTGACGTATAAGACTTCGATTTTGTGCTCATAATACCACTTAATACCATTAATTTAATACCATACCAGGATTATTCTTAATACCATACCATATATTTTTGTTAATACCATACCAGGATTTTGTTAATACCATACCAGAAATTTGTGAACAGAATATCATCATATACACTGTTTACCACTTCTTTGAATTTGTTCATGTTTGCTTTAATAAAATGATTCATTTTATTAAATAGTAAAATTCGATAAAGAACGATCAGTTGGTATATGATATAGGTCACAAGACCAACATATTTTCAAAGCTGACGTACAAGACTTAGATTTTGTGTACATAATATAATTTAATACCATTAATTTAATACCTTTAATTCAATACCATTAATTTAATAGCAATAATTTAATACCAATAATTTAATAACATTAATTTAATACCATTAATTTAATACCATACCAGGATTTTGTTATACCATACCAGGATTTTAGTTAATACCATACCATATAATTTTGTTAATACCATACCAGGATTATGTGCACAAAACACCATCCTCAACAATGTTTACCACTTTGAATTTGTTTTTGTTTGGCTTTAATAAAATAATTCATTTTATTATCCAATAAAATTCCATAAAGTACGATCAGTTGGTATTAACAGTTTAATCGTGCCCGTGGAAAGTGTTTTTGCGCGCCACTGTTTCGTTAGTTTTTGTCGAAGTTTCTCTCTCCGCTTTTTAAAATGTAGCATATGTGAGTATCGCGATATGCTATTAATTTAAGGGAAGGTTAGCTGCAAATTTGTTAGAGCACGACTTGATATTGTCAGTGTTGTTCCTCGTCTGAAAATCAAGTCCCCAACCGACACATGAATCCCGAAGAACATAATATTTTATATATTGTCGAAAGGAATCCTAGACATAGCACTTATAAATTTATCAATTTTCACAATAATTGCTTACCTTTGGATTTTGTGTCACTCATTATAAACCAAAGCCTGGCGCGCGTTGTTCAAGTCAAGTTGTGATAAAAATTCCTCAACTCAACGCATTTTGGAATCTATGAATGTTAGACCCATATACAACTTTTTTGTTCATCTACTCTTAATCTACTTTATTGTGAAGTAATGGCAGTCAAAGTTCTAACACACTGTATAACGAAGGTGTAATATGAAACTGTTCTCATCACGTAATTGGTGTGTGTTTATTTTACATTACGTGATCGGATAATAATGATAATGTTTGTTATTGTGAGGTCAAACTAACGAAGCGCCCGAGGAAAAACAATAAAATTATTGGCTGGAATGCAAAACTTTTACGCGGGACTGACATTTGACATATCATGACCATCGTACTCCACACTAGCAGGATTTGTTTCTGTTTACTATTACAGTCGCCTTCCGCGAGCTTAGACGGAGAAAAGCGTTATTATATAAAGTTAAAAGTGCTTCTAAAGTAACTATGATCGTTTATTTGCACTTACGTGTGTTCGAAATTGCATAGGAAAGAGGTAAATCTGCAGTATGTTTCGTTTAAACTAGTTTTTAAAACAAGTATTTTATTTCTGTTACATTATTTTTAAATTTCCCGCCAAATCCACGGAACTGAACATTTCTTTAGTGCCCCGCTTTTTCATTTAACATTTTTTCAAATTTATACCTAAAAGCTGATAATTTATCAACAAAACTGGAAAATAAACAGTTCACACGTTACACAACTACACTTTTTAATTCACATAAACACCTGCGTTAATTACAGTTTCTGTGCAATTATTAGTTCTAGAATGCGGAGACTTCCGTATGGTTTATATAACCACTTACTACTATTATTTAACACAAGATGATATGAATTAAATATTTTTATACACTACTTCTGGGGCAATATAGAACTGTTTTATTACAGGTATCTGTTGTCTGGAATACCCAGAGGCGCGCCCTTTAGAGACCTATGTCGTGCGATCCTGCAACAAATGCCATCCTCAGGAACTGGTAAGTACATCATTTCGCTTGTCACGATAAACACCAACCCATAAAAATACTTCCAGAGGGTCCTGACTACCAATTGGGCGCAACCAGGGTATTCCTCCGCGAGAGCTTGGAGCGTCAGCTGGAGAAAGCCAGAGGCGACTCCCTTAAGGGCGCCGCTGTCTTAATACAAAAGAACATCCGCGGTTATCTGGCCCGGAAAAGGTATAGGCGCCTCAAGCGCAGCACCGTCACCATCCAGAAACACTGGCGTGGTTACCAACAGCGCGGAAGGTACCAGAAGATCAAAAAGGGCGTCATCAAGGCCCAGGCGTTGGTAAGGGGCAGGCTGGAACGCAGGAAATTCGCGCAGCGGAAAGCCGAGTTCAGGAGGAGGGTGGAAGCGGAGAAAGTGGCGCAGGAGCGGGCCAAGCAAAGGGCAGCTAGAGAGGCTCAGTTGCAGGCGCAGGCTCAGAAAGCTACCGCCGCAGCTGCCGCGAAGGCGGCGAATTCCAAGGCTAGCGTGCACCACCTGGAGATACCGGCGGAGCTGGCTTTTATTTTCTCGAAACTGGAGGGGTATTCTCCACCGCACTCGGAGCGGAATCTTGTGAAGGTGGTGGGAGGTGTTACCGGGTCACCCCCAACCCTCAACCTGCCTCACGATCTGAACCAGTTCGAGTTCGCCAAATTCTCTTCTGTGTATTTCAAAGGGGCCGAGCTGCATATGAAGAAGGAGCCTATCACAGCGCCTTTCCTCTCCAAAGCCGCAGCTAGGGATCAGGACTTCCAGGACGCGGTGGCCTTGTTCAAGTTGATCCTGCGCTGGTCGAACGATACTCAACTCACCGGAGCTAGAGAAAGGGCCCTAGCGGACTATATGATTCACAAGGGGTTGAACTCCAAAGGACTGAGGGATGAGTTGTTGGTGCAGCTCTGCAATCAGTCGTGGAAGAACGAAAATTCGGAACGCGTGTGGCAGCTGATGGCCCATTGTCTGAGCTGCTTCCAACCAAGTCCTCCGTTGTACAAGTAAGTCCCATCATAGTGGTTTTTAGATCCTAACTCTTTAATTTTTATTTATTCTTCAGGTATCTGTTGAAATTCATAACAGACTACGCGCCACCCAGTATCAAAGAAACCCTCCAAAGGAAACTGACCAGGAGCATACAAAAAGCGCCGCATGCGAGGACGCTTCCTCCAGCTCTTCTAGAATGGCGCAGTATCCGCCAAAAGTCGAACACGGCTTTACCTTTGACCCTTCCAGACAGTACAGTGTCTACAGTAAATGTCGATTCCTGGACTACTTGCGAGGAAGTAAGTTTTTTTCTCTTGTTCCCCTATCACATCTACATTGTTTTGTTTTCAGGCTGCAGCTTTAGCAGTTTCTTCAATGGGTGTATCAGCTGAAGGATGGACAGTTGTTATGGACGACGCTGGTATTATATCCGAAGGAAACGGTTTCGACTACATCATGGACTTGGTTTCAGAGCTGGAATTGTGTCCAGCGTTCCCAGTTGGCAAATCGTCTTTGCTCAAAGCCGGCAAGAGACACTCTCCTGTGGAAATAGACCATCATTTGTCCCTGCCATCACCCAGTAGGCCTCAAGTACCTCCACCTGAGCCCCCCATCAACATCTCTCGTAAAATATCAAGAGAAATGACACGCGAGAGGCAGAGTCCTAGACAATCACCTCCAACTCAAATACAAACGTCACGTCACAGCTCTAGAAAATCCTCAAGGGATACCCATCGAGAATACTCCCACTCGCCTCAAAGGGAATCTCCAGTGGCTCTCAACTCCCCCACGTCCAGGAAAACGTCGCACGAAGCCTTGTCTCGCAACTCTGCCTTGAACGAAAGATACTTCGACATCGAAAAGGCCCGGTCCAGAAGTCTGGATAACCTTCTGAGTGAACCCGAACCTACCCCACTGGCAGATTTAGGACTAAGTCAGTCGTCGAGGTTAAACGAAAGGTACCACTCCGTAGAGCAGCTGGCGCCCATCAAACCAGTCATAGCGAACCAGAACTATATGTCGAAGCAGGAGATCGATTTCGAGTACCCAGATGTGTCCAGCGTAAGCACGTCCCACAGAGGCGGTCCTAGATTCATCAAATCGGCGTACGCTGGTAAGAAAGCACCGCCTGGGTCGCATTCCAGCAAGGCGCACATCGAGAAGTCTGAATTCAGTGGTGTTAGGAGCTCGGCGATGTCCGACACCAGCGAAGCCCCAAGTTTGGCGAGTCATGTTAGAAGAGTGCGGGTGCCGAGTCAAGCTTCTGATGTTGACCAGTTCCTCGACGAATTATTCAGTCCGGTTTTAGATGGGAATCTAGACGAGCTCAGTGACGCCAGATCTTTAGCAGCTAGTATTAAAGGAGGTGGATGCAATGAGGAGTACATCGAGGGCCTAGACGACTTCCTGGACGAGGTGTTAAGTGGTGTGGAGTGTCCAGGTGTTGATACGTGGAACGTCGACGACCTAGTGGTTAAAATTAAAGGTGGAGGACACAGACCGAGAACTGACAGCCAGAGCAGCTCCGTGTTGGACCAAGAAGTCGAAAGCCTCACTTCGGCTCAGAACCGTCAGAGTACGCCGAAGGTTAACGCCAACGGTAATGTGGACGATTACATAAGCGACCTGTTCAGACCGATTTTCATCAACGACAGCTTGAAGAGTCTGACCGAGAAACACAACTTAGTCGACAGCATTAAAGGTGGGGGGACTACCCAAAACAGCGCCGGAACTTCTAGTTACAACTTCTCCTCTATCCCCGCGCCGATTGTTAGCCCCGCGCCGCTGATGATGCCCTTACTCAGTCCGACACAAGATGGATTCATGCCCGTGTTCAACATGCCTAACGTGGGCATCACCCAGAACGGCACCGACATAGCAGCGTACCAACAGAATTTGCAAAGAGCGTTTCTCCAGTCTGCTATGGCCCAAAACATCCAAATCCAACAGCAATTGCTAGCGCAGAACCAGGCCCTACAACAGTTACTTACCCAACAAAACACTTCCGTCTCCACGGACGTCAAAGTCACGGAAACCATTCAGACCACGGTGAAGGCCCAGGTGCACCAGTCCAACACCTCGAGCCCCAACAGGAAAGCCAGCTTCAAGTCCGTCAGCAGCGCCAACAGAAAAATTAGTTCCCCTAGCGTGAACTCTTCGAGCGATTTCAAGTCGCGCAAAGCCAGTTCCGATTCCAACATGACCAACATGAGCATGATCAGCAGAAACGGCATACCCCCACCACCACCACCACCACCTATGCCGCCGCCACTAGACGGCACCGATCCCAGCGAGGTGCGTCCCTTCATGGACCCCTACGGCCGCGCCAAGACCGTCCGCATAGGCAAATGGCGGTGGCCGCCTCCGAAAGACGGCGCTACTCAGGAGAACGGGGAGGACTTCATGCACTTCAAGCTGCGTCAGCACCAGCGCAAGGTGACGCCCAACAAGGAACAGACGGTCACTATAACCAACGGCCACGCCATCGGCTTCGTCAAGACCGAACAGTCTTCCGCGGAATGGGAGGAGGTAGAGTTCGAATCTACGGTTCGGGAGAACGAACGACTGACCAAGGCGAGCACCAAGCGCGCCTTCGACATAGGGGCTGCAAGGCCTTCCCCGGGGAGCGTTGGGAAGCTCAAACTGAGCTCGGAGATGAGGCAGAGACTGGAAATGGTCACCGCTAATCATTCCGTGAGGTCCACGAGTAGCAAAGTTGACAAGCCGGGGAGGAACATTAATAAGTTGGAGGATACGAGGAAGATGATGCTCGAGCAGCAGCTGACTGGGAGGTGGGGAGACGAGTCGCTGAATACTAGTGGGAAGTCTAGCCCGGAAACTCCTCCACATGTAAGTAATACTCCAATAATAAGAAATTTTTGGAAATCGTTGTTCAAACATAACACAGACACAAAAAGTGATCTGTTCCATGGATGATACCTTTATGACCTTATATATTTTGACGCCCAGGAACCATAGAAGATGGACGGTTTCATTTTTTCTAATTTTTTTAACTTCCCAAAAACCACCCCTGAAACCGAGTTGATCGTACTTTGTGCAGTGTATGTGAGTTTGGAAGTTAGGTTAGATGAGTAGGGTGAGTCGATCGTGCTGCTTTCAGGCTGCAAATTCGTTTGAGTTTGCGACTTGAATCCGCTGAATATAGATTTTTAGCTGATTTCTCGAACTTAGAGATGATTATATTGTGATCACACGAAGATGAAGAGTAATAAGGGTTGAAAATTTGAACCCAGGTTTTACCAGTGGTTTTGGTAATTAAAACAAATATTTTCCATGCTAGATTTGGTTTCTGGAGGTTCCAAATGCATAAGGTCACGTGGAAAACAATTTTTTTTTTATATACATGGTGTTCCGTTTTAAAGAACTAGAAAGGTAGGTTCGCTTGCGCGGACTTGACTTTTCTCTCGGTCCTTCGGCCGAAACCCGGACCATCGGCTTCGCAGTCGTGAGTTTACAAAATGAACTACGTCGATCTAACGCTGGGTGGAGCCTGCGCGGGCTATTTGAAACGCTGGTTCTTCGCGAATGTAAACAGAAAATTGAAAATGTTCAAATCACGTTTTGTTGCCAAAGTTGCTTCTCAAAAAGATTGGAACCGATGCCTAACGGCAATGTAACGACCCACCGTGGCCCGATCGTCCGGGAAAACGCGTCAAATGACAAAAATTATTTTGACGTCTTCACTGACGATTGTCTCCATCTCTGTTTAAATATCGGATATACTTCGGGTATCTCACACCCACCGAAAAAAGTTCATTTTCGGCGAGAACTCTTTTTGAAGTGGAAATTTCAAAGAGAAGGCGCGAACAGATCTCCTTCAAAATACTACGTTTGGATAAAGGACCGAGGGGCCGGCCCTTCGGGCGCCTCGGCTCGCCGCTGCGCGGCTCGTGACAAAACCTTTTGATAATACCGTACGCCTCTTTTCGCAGCTGAGTGTGGGAGCGAGAGAAACCTACAGATTTTAATATATATCGCAATATCATTTTAGGGAAGCATTAACAAGAGAAACTTTTTAGACAAAAGTTGTAAGGTTTTGAGGGGACATTCGATGGTGACCTTGACACAAAGGTTAACCGTAGAGGCCATTTGAAAGTCAACTTGGATTTTTATGTATGTTAGATGTATCTCTGATACCGGAAATGGATAGAGCGGGAAATTTTACATTCAGATATGTCTTTATGTTATGGGTCAAAGTGATCCTAAAGGGTTATTTTAGGGTCAAATAAGGTTTAGAATAAGATTTTGCGATATTTTTTCGGGAAAGAACTTACGACGACGGATTTTGGTTGGAAGATTTATTGTTTGATGGAATCATACGATGATGACCTTGACCATGACCTAGAGGTCAAGCTTGAAGGTTCTTTGAAGGTCCAATCAAGTTACAAAATAGGAGAACCCTGTTTGCCCATTAAATTAAGGCAAAATCTTTATGGTCCAGCTAGTCAAAGCAAGATCGCTTCGACCCGGTTGGCCGGGTCATGGTGACCTTGCCTTGACTGATTGGATTAGAGCCATCTTTTCTTGACTGGCTGGGCCATAAAAACATTGCCTTAACTTAATGGGGCTGCAGACAGGGTTTTTCTATTTCGTAACTTGATTTGACCTTCAAAGACCTTCAGTCTTGATCTCTAGGTCATGATCAAGGTCATCAGTGTACGATCCCATCAATCCATGCAACTTTCAACCAGAATCTTTCGTGGTAAGTGCTTTCCCGAAAAATATAGCAAATTTTTATTCAGAACCTTATTTGACCCTAAAATAACTCTTTAACATTACATGAAGACGTATCTGAACGTAAAATTTTTCGCTCTATCCATTTCCGCTGTCAGAAATCATTTATCATATCTAAAAATCCAAGTTGACCTTCAAATGACCTTTGACCTTTGTGTCAAGGTCAAGGTCACCATCGAATATCCCTAGGAAGATATTGCAACGCGTTGTTTAAAATGGGACACCGTGTATATCTGCTGTCGTTTACATAAAAAATACGAATTTTTTGCGGTATCTCCTTGCAGGTTACTTGGAGGTCAAACAGGTAATGGTAATGCAAAATAGGATTCTATTAGCTGTTAACAGGTGATTAGATATCAACCTCCTGAATGGCTTTTCGACAAATTTTAATTATTGACCTAAAAATGTTAAATTTAAAAATTATATCAATGCCATACTAATAATTTCCGTCGAATATTTCTATTAAATTTTTTTTTACTTTTATTTTAATTATTTTTTTCTCAAAAATAAATTTGACATTCAAATGATCTGCAAGGACATCCTGGAAAAATTCTTCCATCCCAGATTCCAACATAAAATTTGGTGTTATATTGGTTGCTGGCATAGAAAATAGCGTATTCCATTTGATTCCAAGTTGACCTTGGTTTAACCTAGCAACTTGTTTGAAGGTCATCAAATTTGTCATTTAAAATCCTACAAATTTTGTATGAAACATTTTCCTCCACTACTCGATCTTGTCGAGGTATTCAGAAAAAAAAATTGTTTGATCTTTAAATGACATGCAAGGACATTTCGAAAAAATTTCTGATCACATATTCGGATGTAAAATTTCGTGTTCTGTTGCTAGCTTAAAAATTAGATTTCATTTTTTTTCAAGTTAACGTTAGTTTGACCTTGAAATTTAATGCCGAGGTCAAACTCAAGGTCATCAGCGTAGTGATTTGTTCATAACCTAAAATTTTAGTCTTTATCGTTTTTTTCTATACCTACAGGTCAAAAAGGATAGGGAATAGAGTGTTATGTAAATATAAGTGCACATTTTCACTAAGAAATATAAAGAAAATATCCAAAATTAAAAAATGATATCCAATAGGTACCACTCAACGGCACCAAATCGCCCACCCAGCAAAGCTGGGCCAGCTCCAACTGGAAACCGGGCCCTCCGCCTCCCCCGATCGGCCCCAACTCCCTTCCCCCGGCGCCGCCCGGCCCTGCCCCCCCGCCGCCGGTCGTCCGCCCCAACCAGCCCCCGCCCCCCGTCGAGCCGATCAGGGAATCGTCCTTCATGGCCCAGCGCCAGGACAGGGACACCTTCGGGGTGCACCAGAACCGCGTGATGCAGAACAACTCGAAGCGGAACTCCTTCAGCGCCAACTGGGAGGTGCAGAGCAGCCTGACCCACGAGACGGCCGACGACGCCGCCAGCTGGGCCAAGGACGGGGCGGACGGCGACAAGCACGACGGCAGGGCGTCGCGCGACAGCTGGGAGCTGGCCGAGTCCACCACCAACACCTCCATAGACCCGCGCCACCTCGGCGAGCGGTGGGACAGAGAGGAGAGGAAGTTCGAAAAGAGCAAGAGCGTTAGGAAGGAAGCAACGAACCATGAACCCGCCGAGAGACCGACATTCAGAACCCATATGTTCAACAAGAACGCCCAGGAGAGAGAGAAGAAACATTCGATAGCGTCCACCCAGATGACCGACAAGACGGAAAGGGCGGAAGGTGAGTCGAACAAACGCACTAATTATCCCGATTGTGAAAAAGTTTATTCGATTGTACGGTTTGGTGATATTTTACGCGTGATTAGGCGGCGCGCATTAGAAATTGTTGACGAATTTCACTTTTACTAAGCTAACAGCGTGATATTTAACCAGTGGCGGGTCGCGGCTCTCCTAGCGGGCGGCCGAGTTCCTAGTTTTTATTTATTTTTACAAGTGGTTTTGTTAATTATTTACTACTCGTAAAACTCTCAAATATGCGTTAAATATTTCCTTATTTTTATGCGAACGAATCAAGTTTTCGAGAAAAAAAAATAATAAAATTGTAACCTGCACCTTAACGAAAATGTATTTATGTTTATATTTATACCCAAGGGCGTCGCCAAGGGGGGGCAGGGGGGCAGCAGAAATTCGAAAAAAGTACAAAAATTTTCTTAAGCTAAGATTGGAAATTTTCAATAAAATATTTTATTTACTTAAACTTTAATTTTGAAAATTAATACATTACTTTATTTTTTTAAAAAACAATTATAAGTAATAAATTAGTATAAATATTTGTTTTATTAATAAATAAATTAATTTAAAAATATAAAATTTTATGTTAAAAAGTAATACATTTCCATATTTTAAAACAGATTTTATTATTTTTTTCATACAAGTATGCTTTGATATAAAAATTAATAGCGCACTCTTATCTGATTTATAGTCACTACTCTTCCTTTTATTCTAAAAATATTTTTATAT
>NW_019416260.1:920807-945937 GCF_000390285.2 Anoplophora glabripennis | reverse complement strand
AAGTCCATCGGCTGGCGATGCCCTTGTTTATACATACATATTTATATATCCATTTATACTTTCCATTTCGTGATATCAGTACGTCGTTATCCTCTCGAATTTCTTCCTCTCCGTCATCATCTGAAATAAGGTTACTAAGTACCGCAAATTTATTTCTACGGGTAGCAGAACGATTAAAATGGTGCACTTCACAAAAATAAAAAGAAACGTTGATACTGATGTAACTGTTATCTTCATTTGATCGGTAATTTATTTTTATAATTTAGCGTAACAAGTAAATATAAAAGAAAATTTAACCTAACCTAACCTAACTTTATTTATACTGATAAAATTCTTCAGACAATTAAGTTAAATTAGTAAAGTTAGGTTAAATTTTTATTTATTTGATATATGGGGTGTGTGAGAAAGATTGGGAAATCTCGAAACTGAAGATACTGGTGGCCAAAATAAGTCGATTGAGCCAAATATGCGTTATACAATTGTTGTTGGTTTCAAAGATACAGGGCGTTCAATGTTTGAATTTTATTTTGAAATTTCTCAATAATTCTGAAAACTGTCAGAATGTGAACAAAAAAATTGGCACTATTACGTTTTTTGACATGATAAATAAGAATTTTTAACTAATTTTGGCTTTGCTTGTTTAGGGCGTCAGTTATGCCTTACTCCTTTGATAAATAGGGGAATTTTTTTTGGCTAGGATTACTGGCATTGTGTACATAAAAATGTTACATTTGTTCGTTTTCGATATCTTCCTTGGTTATCGAGATATTTGCATATACAAATTTCAATGCATTTCGTTTTGCGACTAGACAACCGTTAAAAGAGAAAATAACAAACAAAATAGAAAAAATTGGTTTAAGAAATATGTACTTAGGACTAAAAATTAATAATTATAGTCTTTCCCAAGTCAGTTGAACATGCATAAAAACGCCTAGCAATAAAATTTAATGAGTTTGATAGGCGTCTCTAAAAAAGTTTTCTGCTAAAGTTAAAAAATTATAATAATTTGTATACAATGCGTAGAAAATTTCTATTATATGTTCATTTGGCCAAAAACATATTTTAATTATTTATGTCCTCAAACAATTTTATTATATTGATGGTAAATTTCGTTTTGTTCTGTTTCAAAAGGTCTCCAAAATTCCATGTTGTAATAATATTAATAAACAAAATATCCCTCTTCCCTTTCTTTCTCCCTTTCGCAATTGTAATATGAATGATTAATAGAAGGTGCATATAATAAATTAAAATTACCTGATTCCCACCAAATTCCGAATTGCTGCACTGCACTGCTAGGCAATTTGTCAACAACTGAGATTTATTGGAGCTCCATCGTGCATAAACCACATATTAATGCGTGTTTATAAGGGAAGATCCTCTAATATATTGGGTAGTTGTTCTTGAAGAAACTATAAATATCTCTGGCCATTTAGTCTAGATGGTAATTCAACCGGTCCTGTTAAATGATGTGCAATTATGCCTGCCCATAAATTGATTTGATTAAAAGTTACTTAAAAACGAAATGCATTGAATTTGTATATGCAAATATCTCGATAACCTAGGGTGATATCGAAAACGAACAAGAGAGACTTTTTTCTTTCATATTTTCAATACACAATGTCCGTAATTCTAAAGGCAATAAAAAATTTCCTCTATTTATGAAAGGAATAGGGCATAACTGACACCCTATACAAGCAACGTTAAAATTCTTATTTGTCATGTCAAAAAACACTATAGTGTCAATTTTTTATTCATACTATGACAGCTTTCAAAATTATTGAGAAATTTCAAACTAAAATTCAAATATTGAACGCCCTGTATCTTTGAAACCAGCAACATATGGATAAGGCATATTTGGCTCAGTCGACTTATTTTGGCCAGCAGTATCTCCAGCTTCGAGATTTCCCAACCTTTCGCAGACACCCTGTATAAAAAAACTTAGTCTAACTTTATGTAGAAATCTAATATACTCGTACCTTGAGATAACTTACGTAGGTTCTAAGAATTGGGCTTAGAATTCATACAAACGGAACGTGTGGTTAATATTTGCTTTACCATTCCAAATTAGTTACATTTGCTTATATTTATATTAATTTTTTTTCATATCACGCGTCTTGCGTGATTGGGTAACTAGGCAGAGTAAACTTGCAGTACTTTGTAACCTTATGTATGAGACAAACGACTGAGAGAGGGACAGAAATTTTACATGAGGCGGTCGGATTAAATAAGAAATAATATACGAATAAATGCCTGTTTTGATTATTTTGCTTTAAAAAAGAAAAATGATGTTTTTTCAAAAATTAGGTTTGACCACGGAAATAACAGAGTTTTACACTATAGTAAATAATTACCTTGTCTTTTATTTTCTTTAAATAGTAAATATTTACATATTTTTTTATAAAAAAATCTGTTGCCTTCAGGGTCATATACATTTATTTTTTTTATCATGCGCTTACAGAAGTCAGTAACTACACTTAATTAATAATGCAGCAATTCACGCTGTTTTTGTTTAGAAAATGTGTAAAATCCTACACTAAATTTTCAAAAGTTAATACAAGTATGTCATTATTTTTAACAAAACGGCATTGAAATTTTGGTCACGAAACGCGGACATAAGTAGAGAAATCATGGTATGTGTTTCTAATAGACGAGCTTGAAATTCAATATACAGGGTGTTAGAAGTTTGACTGCCTTAATTTTAACAGACGATAGAATACATTAAAATAAACAAAAAAAAACCTTATATGATAGGGGTCCTAAACTCAACCATTTCCGAGAAAAAAATTATCAAAATCTCCGACTTGATGTACAAATGTTCGATTAATTAAGGAATATTGACATAACTGCGTGCATAGAACACCATAAAATACAATGTTCAACTTCTTTATGCTTAATTCTAAAAAATAATTAGCGTTGTAATAAATTTAAAATTCGATAAAATTCTTATCGAGCAATGTGACAACGGCGCGGCGGATAACACAAGGTAGTAAGCTGTCCAGCAATACGCAGTTCAGTTGGTATCTGGAACTGAACCGTATCTGAGTGTTTTTGCGTACCATTATTTCCTTTTCTTCAGATAGTGCGCGAAAATTGGATTCGATGGTGTCGTGCGTACTTCGAAAATGGTGGTGGACATTTTGAGCATATGTTGTAGTTTGTTTTGTACTTGTGCGTTTAAAAATTACTGAATTTTGCTTTTTTATAAGTACCTAAATTATTTTTAATACGTATGATTTTTTGGATGACATGAACCATTGCGTACTTGAATTACATATTTTTCAAATTCATAATTTGATTAAAAGTTAAATTCCTGTTTTAAAACATTCATAATTACTAAAATTCAAGCTAAAATTTAAGCACAACACTATCTTCGTACTACAAAATCGATACATTTTATTTTATTTAATAAAAAACTGGAAACAATTGTCTTGAAATTTACTAAATGTTTCACAATAATAGTTGTTTACATTTTTTCCATAGGACAAGTCTGTCGCGTGTATACGTGGTACTCCAGCTGTGTAGCGTTAGGTTAAGCGCTGTTGTCACGTTGTGATGAAACTCCCCAATATTAATACTCGCTGTATTTTGAAAACTGTAAATCTTACGCCCCTCTAATATACAACTTTTTTATTCATTTATGATTACTCTATCTCATGCTGAAATAACGGCAGTCAAACTTCGTACACCCTGTAGATTGAACCAGTTTCCACCTCTTTATTTTATTAATAATTATTAGAGATCGCAAATGTAAAGCCCAGTCTAGACGCTAGGTTTTGCGCAACGTTTTACCTGCGCAGTCATAAAACGGAATGAAAACGTTGCAAATCAAGAACGTCCACATGGTGCTGATGTCTGTATTTATTTACTCAGATTTCGCGGAATCGACCATGGAAGCGTTCAAACTTCAAAGTGGTCAAGACACTGACTTCTAAAAAGACAGTATTTTTTTCACTTTATATTACTGCGTGATTTGCGCGAGGAACCTGAAAATTGGCGAAACTACTACAGAATGGACCTAAACACATACAATCATTTATTGGAATTAGTAAAACCGCATATTATAAAAGAAAATACTTGTATGAGAATAATGTACTTGTCTGACTCTGATTTGAAGCTTCGCATCGATCAATTGATTCGATACGTATCTAGTGGCACCGTAATACCTGCCCTGTCGGACTAGCGTGCCGGTGAATAATCCAAGTTTTTTGCTGCATTTTATTGACGTTTGTGCTGATGACCCTTTGCTTGATAGAGCGCATGGCACGTGTTTTTGTGGCAATCAGTAGCGTTGTGTATCGTCGCTACCAAGTTTCCGATCTCTAGTAACTATCTTCATAACTTTTAAATCTAAATTGGTTTAGACGGTTTAAGATTAAGGATTAAAATAAATTAAGGATCTGAGACAGGAATATTCGTATTAATGTTGTTGTTACTGATAGGAAAAATGTTAAATGCATTTCCATAGGTACTTGAAAGTTACATATTTTGTTTCCTGTGCTTTCTCGGATATGTTAGGTTGATCACGGTTCACCTTACCCAACTCGACGCGCCGCCGCTGTAAATCTACCGGTTCCGCCACAGACCGCTGTGCGTTTTTTTTTAACTAAAATTAGATTTAATGCTTCGACTTGCTTAATCACCACAAATTACTCGCTGCTATTTAAAATGACTAACAATTTTATAATACAGGCGTAGATTTCGCGTTGGCTCGCATGCATATCAAAGAAAGTGAAACTCGGACCCCGTGTTTATAAATTTTTATAACGTCTAACTTGTTCGTTGTTAGTACGACCTCACAACTGGAGGCGTTACCGTCGTAGTCGTCCTTTACAGGTGATATTTCCGCGTGATTTTAATTGATGTTTCGCAACGTTCGTTTAGTTTACAAATATTCGGTTAGATTTCAAAAATGTATACTGTTTTTTTCTATTTTATCCTTATACAGTAAATAAAAACCAAGGTCCTCACACATTTTTTACTCTTGACTGAATTTAAACAACAAATTGATTCGCTTCGAGAAGTGTTTTTTCTTCTGATTAGAAATCAAGTATAGAAGTTGCCTATATGTCACGTTAAAAGAGAACAGAAAATAGAACCGGTTTTATTCCAATACATCTTTTTAAAACAATGGAAAGATATTATAAGATTTTACATAGCATTGGGTTAGTTCAATTGATATGAAATAGATGGCGCACCAGTAGAAATTTGTTTGTGATTTACCGGTTAAGCTATTTTTCGCGAACAACCATTATTATGCTTAGTTTGACATATTGGTTTTGAGTCGATGGACATAAGAATTTTGTATTACAAAATACACCATTACTTCTTGGAATAATTATTATAATAAAGATTGGCCCAGCAACTCAAAAACTTAAGGAAATTAAAACGAATTTCCTCAAATTGTATAATCTTTTAATTTATAAAATACAATTTTTCTCTGAGCAACCATTAGTTCGATCTTGTGATCATAAGAACTTCCGAATATTTTGGCATCTATACGAATATTATGGAGTTTCATTTTTTTATGTCATGGATATCCATTGAAAATTTTTAGATCTCCAGAAACTCAATGTTCTCTACGTCGGTTCTCTTCCAGTTCAAGAATGGCCGGAATTCATGCGCCCCATCCAAACGCCGCCCTCCAAATCCCCCATAACCACTCAGCCCCAGCAACCGGAGAAAGTCGAGTCCCCGAAGACGACCTCCAGGTTGCTGCCTCTCGGAGCGGCCGCTTGCATTACCTACAACAGAGTCTCGTGGATGCTCAGGGTGAGGAAAGAGGTCTTCTCGCCGTCGGAACCTCTGGGCCCGCCCACCGCCCTCCACTTGGTGTTCTGTCAGATAGTGGGAGACGTCTACGGTCTTACCCCCTGCCTCAGGCTGACCCAGAACGAAAAGAGGGCAGGAGTGAACATGCTGTCGGGGTACGGGGTGACGGCGGAAAACTTTAACAACTCCCACAGGGCCAATATAAAGAGGAACGTCGTCGAGTTGGCCAGGACTTGGCCGTTGTACTTCGCAAGGTTGTTTCCAGTGTCCGGAGCGGCGCAAGTAAGTAGAGTTCATTTCTTTTTTTTTTGTTCACCCTTTCTTCAATAGATCATCAAAATGTCCATTAAAAGCCAACTTAGTTGTAGTTGCTGATAAAAATGAAAAATGTATCAATTAAAATCATCTATTATTTTCTTTTTACCATCTTTCCGAAATGCAGCTTGTGTCTGCGTTCACATTTCTTTCAGTGTTCGTCAAAAATATTAAGTTTTCTTCGACATTCTTCCCTGAGTCGACATTTCCTTTGGATGTTTAAGAAATTTGTGCTGGGTATTTGCTTCTGGATTTATAAATCTACCAATCCTTTTCTTACCATTTAGAAAAAATCTATCGAAAATTTTTGAATTTCTTCAATCCATCATCAAAATATCCATTAAAAGCTAACACAGTTGTTGTTCCTTACAAAAATGCCAAATGTATCAGTTCAATGCATCTAAACATCTTTGGTAGAGCTACTTCTACTACTTCTACTACTTCTAGTGATTGGTCCTAATAAGGCCCATAGCACTGCGGCCTGATTAGGCCTATTGTGCGTCCCACTACTAGTCCTATTCAGCAAGTAGATTTGTCCTTTTTACAAAGTTCAAAAGCTTCCTTGCTGACACTTCTCTCAGTTCCTTGGGTTCCAAGTAGGGATATGCAGAGAAGTTTCATCCGCCGATTCACATCCTCGGCAGACCGGACTGTCTACAAGCTTTAGTTTATGTAGATGTTTTTTAAAGTGACAGTGTCCCGTTATGAGTCCTGTCACTCTCCTGAGCCGGATTCTGTTCAAGCTCAATAAATCATTTGCTCTTTCCTTCGAAGGATACTCCATAAGCTCCTTAGAATGTCTATGTCCTGGCCTTGAAGTCCAGTATTTCCTGTGTTCTGTCTCAGTCCATTTGCCCAGAGCCCGCCTGACCACACTGGGAGATGTGCCACAGAAGGGCTCTGGGCCAATGAACTCAGTTTCGGGTCCTTTCCTAGCAAGTTAATCTGCTTTATCATTTCCACAAATGCCTTTATGCCCTGGCACCCAACACAGTCTGACTTTATTGTTGGTGGCCAGTTCAGTCAGCATTTGTAAACAATCCCACACTTGTTTTTCTTCTCACTCTACTTGGTAGAGCTACTTTTTTAATCTACCAATCTTGTTTGAGTTTCACCAATGTTTCATCAAGATTTCCAAACAATGATGGTACAATTCAACACCAATCAGCTGGTCCTTTCACTCTATCAGTTAAAAGCATCTCAACATCTGTTGTAACTCTCAAAAGTGCAACCACGTTTCCTTCAGTGATCTTCAAAGAAAGTTTCCTTCGAAATTTATCTTCTATATCGCCCCTATTTTTATTTTTTTACGGGCATATGGTTAGCTTTTCTTTCTACATTCATACATTTCCGAAACGTTTTCAATGTTTCTTCATTTATCAGTCTCCTTTGGGTTTCTCCAATGCATCTTCAAAATCATTAACACCAACAAGATGTCTCGTATAAAAATATCAAACGCCAAAATTTAAACCTTTGCTGTATCTCACGATCCTCTCTTTTTTTTCAGCTCTCCGAAGTGCAGCTTGTGGCGGTGTCCCATTGGGGCGTACACCTTGTCAGACGCGAGCAAAACCACCTCCAGGTCATCAGATCCTTCTCCCTGGGCGAGATAGGATCCTGCGCCGCCCCCAGACCCACCAGCGTCAGCCTGGACAGTCCCCAGGGTCGACTTAGCCTGCACACCCCCAGGGCGCAGCAGCTGTCGGAGATGGTGACCAAGTTCTGCGCGGAACAGAGAAAGGTAGGTGGAAGTAGAGTTGGCGTAGCTATAAAGATCACGATTTAGTCTTGAATAAGACTTATTCAGGGGATTCACAACGCATTCAAAAAATATTTGGGAAGAGATGCGTCGTGGAAAATGGAGTCAATATCGTAAAAAAAAAATCTGTAAAATCCTTATAGTTCTCGAGAAAAAAAATTGTTGAAGTTGTAGTATTTTCAATCCTTACATCGTTGGGCTAGTGTAGTCTCTAGCGTCATTCGCTTTGTGCGCTGTGCGCAATGCTCTCTCTCTACGTGGCGTGGCCCTAGGCGATTCTAAAATCCGATTTTAATATTAACAATTTTGCGATAGTGTTTACATTAATTTTTCAAGTGTCTAAAATGAGTTACGTGTATAGCAACTCGGATATTGTTTTAATTTATGATGAAGCAAGACAACATTTGTGTTATGTTATAACATATTTGAAGAAAATTGGAAGAAACTAACCTGAGGCATTGGAATGGTTGAATAAAACGTTGAGAGTAATTACAACAGTACAGTAAAAGTGAATTAAGTTGGTGTGAAGGAAGTTTGAATGGAAATAAAGTTAACAAACATAAAAATTACGCCATATAATAAAAATACCCAGTAGTGCAGCTGTAAGATCGGATTTGTTCTATACATTTAACTTTTAATCTGTCTTTTAACTGATGGGATCCCAACTCAACAAAATTGTTTCACAAAGATGACATTTTGTTACTATTGAAGGGGATAGTTTGAACTAGATATTTAAAAAATATATGTTTCGGCCCGTATAAATGCCTAAAGGACATTAAAAGAAAACGAAGTGATAAACTCTAGTTATAAGTGACCTTCAAAAATGAAGTTGAAAGAAAAAAGTTAAAAAAATTGATATAACGGCCCAGTAAAGGAAATGAAGTTGTCATAAGTGAATTTCAAAAGTAGATACTTGTCAGTAATGCTTAAAAAATTTCTGTGAACCACAATACAGTGACATCTTGGCAGTGAAAAATTGTCTTGATTCTAGAAAACCAGACATATCTTTCACTGCAACTGTGTTTCAGCTAGAGTCTGACATTTGCTAGTAATTTAAAGACGTCATTAAGAAATTTAACTCAAATAATAAAAATATCCAGTACGACAGCACCGATAGTATCTCCAAAGTCGTTTTACAAAGACGACATTTTATTATTAGTTCGAGCAAGTAATTCTAAAATTTATTTAGATGTAGCGGCCCGTATGAATGCCTAAAAGACAATGACAATAAACCCGTGTTTTGGCAGGTTCCGTTACCGCACTATTTTATTTATTCAAGTGACAAGCTGTAATTATTTTTGGCCTTTTGAGAAAAATTGAGGAAATTAAAGTGCAGAAGTGATTGAGGAAACATTAAAAAATTATAATAATGGCGCAATTAATGAAAATGACGTAGACATAACAGAATTTCGAATGAAAATAAACTAAAATATCGTCAGAGGAGTACAATTTCATAATTTTCAAGATTTTTAATACTAATCAGCAGTACTTAAGAAATTTTCTATGAACTAGTCACGGACCCACCTACAGCTGATTTATTATTAACTTTATAAGTATTAAAATTTAGGTCTAAGAAACTGACATGGATTTTAGTTCTCATATGCGTCGTTTTCCGGTCCTAGAATTCAAATTTCCCGCTACCAATGACGTCACTGTAAAGCCAAACCTGCGCGTCCTTGATTTTTTTTTTTGTATTTAACGCGTCGTCGTGGCTGCAAATAAATCAGCATCGTTAGAAACCTACCGCACTAATTTTCTAATGGCTGTTTTCCGATGCGAACCGTTACAAAATGTTAATAATTAACGGACATAAAAAAACCACCGTTCCGGCAATTTTGCATTTCCCGACGCGGGCAAAATGCAAATAAAGAGCGCTCGAACGCGATCAATTAATGCTCTGACAATTAGAGTATAAAATGAGAAATAGCCTTTATTATGGTTGTTAGCATCTTGACATACATAGAGCGTATTATCTGCTTAAAAATTATAAAAAAAAATGTATGCGAGCTCATCAATTACACAGTTATTTCTTTACAGTCCGCGGATCTGGTTGTTAAGTGACTCGTTTTATTTAATGGAATCACGAAAGTGTGCGCTGAACCCATTTGCCGTTTGCTATTAAATTTTAAGTACGTCGTATATCGTAAATTGTTTTTTTTTAATGAGTTAATGGAGTGATTTGGCCAGTTTGTCGTGGAAACAATATAATTTACTCCATAGATGCAAATTGAAAAGAAAAAGAGGTGCCGTTAAAGCAATTTTCAATATTACTTTGTATTTTATATGGGTATATTCGACTGAAAAGGAAAGAAATCAAAAAGAGTTCCTCAGGGTTCAGCACTGGGCCTCTATTGGTTCGTCTTGTATACGTTCAATGAAAATTTCAAATGTTCGTCGATTTTCTACGAAAATTTGTATATATTGTACCTTCTTCTGTACCTAGTCTTTCCGAAGTCAGTTGAACATGTATAAAAACGCCTAGCAATAAAATTTAATGTTTGATCTGCGTCCCTAAAAAAAGTTTTCTGCTAAAGGTGAAAAATAATAATAATTTATATGTAATGTGTAGAAAATTTCTATTATATGTTCATTTGGCCAACAACATATTTTAATTATTTATGCCCTGAAACAATTTTATTATATTGATGGTAAATTTTGGTTGTGACGTATCAAAAAACATTTACATTTTCATTAAAATATATTACTGCTCGGCATTGCTGCACTGCACTGCTATGCAATTTGTCAACAACTGAAATTTATGGCCGGTCGCCCTGTGCGGCTGCGTTTGTGCGCCGTTTGTCCGCGCATTCTTCAACTGGGCGTGTACATTTCTGCCACCTACACGTTTAGTTTGACCAGACCTGCATATGGGTATGGCTAAATAAATATGGGAACAAGTTTTTCAAATGTTTCAATGCCGAGTTGCTGCGTAGCGACCGAACCTGGTACATACTGCCCAGCTCTTTAGTTTTCAATTGAAATCGGAAAGACCGTAAAATTTATTTTAGTAAAAAAAGCAGTATACATTTTTGTGGACTTGTTGTTTGACAGATTTTTAATACAAAAATGGAAAACAAGGCATTTTTTTCGTGTGACGTAGCAATATTAAAATATTCGAGTATTAAGGATATACTTGTGCATTGAATTTTGTCAAATTTCTGGGAACCTCTCTCTTCTTTCTCTATTTCTCTCCCCGCCCCTCTCTATTTATCTCTCCCCCCTCTCTTTCTTATAGTGCCTGATTTTTCAAAACTCCTTCCTTTTCTGGCACCATATTTTGATTTTTTGCCACCCGCATATTTTAACGACCTTTCTAATTTTCTGCTCGCAGTATTTCGAGCGAAAGCCGGCCCTGCCCCTAGCCTCTGATTAAAACTACGGCTCCTGCAACGCCGGTTTCCGCTTCGATTCCTGCAGGCGATTTCCCGGTTTGCTTATTTGTGAATGGTTTGTTGTGGTTTTATTAGCGCTTTATATCATTCTCAAGAAAAAAATCGTTTAGTTACCGCATGTGTTCGACGCGATTAGCTGTATTAGATTTTGATGTTTCTTTTTTGCTGCTAATATATCCAGCATCTGCCGGGGCAAATTAAAACTCGATTTGGCGCATTTTAAAAAGTAATAATTAGATGCACTGGCAACTTTTACATTGCAGCCGTTTTATTCTTCCGGCTTTTTCTTGATGCATGGAAAATATGTCTGGGTTTTTATATTTGTATTTAAATTTTAAAGATCCCCCACTTCATTTTTTGCCGTTTTGACATGATTTCGCAGGAATTCAACGCGATTTCTTTCGCACAAGAGTGAAATTTATAAGGTTCTTCTCAGCGACAAAAAGAGAAATCACGTATGCGTAGACGGATCCTAGTTTAATCGCGATCTTATTCAATTTGTACCGTTAAGTATGCGTAAGCAACGCTATAGTATACACGGTGTTCCATGTTAAATAACGCATTGCAATATCTTCTTATTGAAAGAAATACCTTTTTGACAAAAATTGTAGACTTCTGATGGGAACATTCGATGGTCACCTTGACCTTTGCACAAAGGTCAACCGTAAAGGTAATTTGATGGTCAACTTGGATTTTTAGATATAATAAATATGTATATTTCTAATACTGGATCAAAGTAACCCTAAAGGGTTATTTAGGGTCACATAAGGTTCGGAATAAGATTTTGCGATAATTTTCGGGACAACAAGAGTTTGATGGGATCATACGATGATGACCATAAAACTTTCAACCAGAATCCTTCTTCGTAAGTGCTTCCCGAAAATTAAAACGATTTTGCAAAATTTCGAATTTTTCCGGATATCTCCGAAACTACCCGGAATTTTAAAACTTTCTAAACGGCATGGTGTTAGGTATAAAAAAACTTTTTCCTAATTTGAGCCACCTGTTATCGTTTCCTATATCGTTTTCATTTAAATAAGATCCACTTCTTATTTGTGGAAGGGCGAAATGGGCGTTGACTATTAGACGCCTTCATTATAGCCATCCTTGTCTATCACATGGATTTCTATGGCTTACTTTATCGCTCTCACGTAACTTCTGATAGACCATCGGTACTTTCCTACACTGTATTATACGGCAACCAAGCTCATTTTTCTTGATTATTAATTAAAAAAAAGTTAGAATAGGTCATGTTAAGTTTTTTTGTTACGTAAAACGTACGAAAAACCCTAAATCGTGAAAATCTTATTAGTTCAGACGGTATCTGTTTCAAAAAGTCCATATTTGGGTGAATCATATATCCACGGAGATTTTTGGTTTTCGGCTTTCAAATATCAATAGAAATGAAAATTTTTCTATGCGCATAAAAAACGTGGGCTTAACTTAAAATTTGTATTAAGTCATTATTTGAGGTTATAAACAGATTTGATAAATAATGATACTTCTCTCTTGGGTATTTTCGTGTTTTTTAATGTCTCATTTTTTCGAGGAGCAGAACTTTTTATAAAGAGTGACATTTTTCGATACAGTCAAAAACAAAAGAGTTTCTCCTCTTGTCAACTCCATCCGTGGACACACTGTATATACATTATTAATGAACTTTATTGTATTGTACTTAAATTCTCAAGTTTTTACTAAATTATTTTATTAATAAAGTAAAAAAAATCAAAATATCTTATTTTTTGCTTTCTTTAAAATTGCTTATTAACGATTTTTTGCATAAAATTTTCCTTTTACATTTTTTAAATAAGTCATTTCGATGAGAAATTCAATTCTCTACAAAATTTTTCCTATGAACTATACCGAAATTTTGCTTCGTTTTCGTGCTATATTTAAAAAAACTGCAAAAGTGCATTTTCACCCCTATCTTCAATTTCAACCCCCTAATTTAAAGCACCCCGCGGTTTTTTCATTTTTAATGACCCGTCGAACAAGTCATGTGATGAAAATCCTTGAACATCTTATTTTCTTCCTTTTTTGCAAAAAATGAGAATTAAAACGTATAAGGGTTAACGCGACGAAAATTGAAAAATTGACTAAGTTTGAGCGGCCATATATCAGTCAATTTTCATCCAAAAATACTCCACAACCTCCCCCTTTTGAAGGAAATTGTATCTACTTTTTCTGTGAAGCAATGCCTATACCTATCTCTGCTCAGAAAAAAGTTGTTTGCATAAAAGTAGAAAAAAACAAAAAATTGAATTTTTTGCATTTTTTTGTTAAATTGTTTTTAATATATTTTGCAGTAAATAAATTTTTTAATTAAGCTATTTCGATAGAAAATCTCATTATCTACAAAATTTTTCCTATGAAATACCCTCAAATTTTGCTTCGTTTTCGAGATTTACTCAAAAAACCATAAGGGTTGCATTTTCACCCCTATTTTCAATTTCCACCCTCTAATTTAATAGCACTCCGCGGTTTTTTCTTTTTGAATAACCATTTGAACGATTCATGCAATAAAAAACCCTCAACGTTGTAGTTCCTTAATACCCTGCTTTTTAATCAGTAGCCTATACAGGGTGTTTCTAAATTAGGGTTCTGCTGCGTTTATAACTCATTAAAATAAGCCAAAAAGTTCATATTAACATATGCCCTAAAACGCACCCTTAGGAAGTTATACGCCCTTAAAAGGGCTCAAACAAAACTGGTTTTTTCAAATAAATTGCAGTTATGAAGGATCCGTTCATTTAATAAATAATTTAGGACATAAACTAAGACTATTTAAATTTAGAGTTACACTTACTAATTAAAGAACTAATTGCCGTGGTAAACAGATTTTTGTAATTTTTGGCCTAATAACTTAAAGAGCAGAGTTATTTTCAAACTCAATTTACTCGAAAACCACTGGAAATATCGATTTGGACAAAGATAATATTTTTTACATAAAATTGCTAAGATTTTATAAATCTGTAGAGAAAATTGTAGAAAAATTGAAATAAAAAAAATTACGGGCCGAAAACCCCCTTTACCAACCTAAATGGGACGCATATGATTTGCATGTCGAAAAACGGAGTAGCTCATGTTATTTAACGTAAAAAGTTATGTAAAACCCATAAATTTTTTTCTATTTATTTGCGACCGTTTTGTCAATAACAGAAAAAAAAACAGTTTTGTTTGAGCCCTTTTAAGGGCTTATTTTAATGAGTTATAAACGCAGGAGAAGTTTGACCCTATTTTAGAAACACCCTGTATAACAAACGCAAATCCGCGAATTTTCGCGTCATCCCAGTCAACGACTTTCTCGTCGACTTTTCGGAAAACGACATAAGCGCATAGCTCGACGATTCAACCAAACAGTCCTCTAACGAACCATGTCGCGTACCATCCAACAAACCACCTGTTACATGTCGAGCTGTCCCACATCGTACCGCTGGCTGACCATCAGTGGGTCACCGCGACTATTGGAGCTCATCTAGTCGCCCGAGAGCGATGCTCACTTGTCCCGGCTCGCCGCGGCACACCACACTCGATCGTTCTTCGCGGTGCAGTGCGACGGTGCCCCGTTTGGATACGCGCGGATATTAGTACCATGATCTTCCAGATATTCTAGTACCAGTGTGGAAAAATGCATAAAAACAAGTGGTCGCAACTCGCGTACGAGAAGAACTTATCCGAGAATTTCACGGCTACGTCCCTGGACAGTTTGGCCAACTCCTCGAATCAATCGGAGAGCCTTAGCGACGATTCTCACGATTCGGACTCCGGGGCCGATACCAAATCGAAAAATTCTTTCACGGTGAAGTGTGAGGTGTACTCCCAGAACGCCTGCGGTAGCGTTAGGTCCTGGACGAGGTCGGAGAGCAGCAGTTCGGACCGCGCGTACGACTATGTCGAGGAGAAGAAGCCCGGCGATAAGCGAGTGGACTCGGCTCTGGCCCGCATGGAGACTATTCCAGAGGAGCACGAGCCCAAAGTCTCGGTGAAGGCCATCCTGGCTAGGTTCGAGAATTTGAAGGGTGACAGTAAGGACTGCAACAATAACTATAGTCACGTTAGTAAAGGTGGCAAAGTGGTAAAGGAAGTTAGTGCAGGGGCGGCTTCTGCTTGTTCTTCGGCTAGCAGCAAGAGCAGCAGCAGCAGCAGCGCCAGCAGTAGCAAAAGTAACGGGGTTCATGAGAAGGAAGAGAAAAAAGCGAAGAAGGAGGCGAAAGCTGTTAAAGAGGTAACAAAATAATAGTTGGTCCTAACTAACGGATACTATCGTTATCCTATGACAATACTTTTATGCCAAACTTAATAAAATTACACAAAAATTTTCAAAAAAATCGATTTACTTCTATTTTACACGATGGACCGTAAAATCAAATGGTTTACAATTTGTTACAAGTTTCTATGGCATGTAACATATTTTTTCCACTCATTTGCGCTCAAGTAAGGATTTTCCCAAGGCCTAATCGATGCGAAAGTGAAATTTTTTCTCTTAAAATAAAAATCCTATTTTTTGAAAACCGTTATTTTACATTTTAATTGTTTTCTAAGTGTCCAATGCACTTTACTTAACCGGAACAAGACTTTTTTGTTTTAGAACAAAAAATTCTTTCGTGCACCTGTTACTTGTTAATGTAATTGGATAAATTCCTTGAAAATACGATTATTCAATTTGGAAATGTGTTTGTTTGAATCAACAACCATTGTTTTGTTCTCTGAGTATGTGTCTTGCTGCCAAAAATTTTATGATAACATAGATACACAAAAAGAAATTTTCATTTACTCTTCAACAAAATATATTTTTACCCCCTGTATTTTAACCATCTGAAGATGATGGAACCTTCAGAAATGCTCCATCTCGTCAGGATTTATTTCTAACTTCAAAAAATTGCTCAAAATCAGTGGAAATCTCGATTTTCTGTTAAAATAGTTAAGGTTTTGAAATTAAAGATAATATGAAGCAACCTGTAATTACTTTAAAAACTCATGTACTTATTTGAAAAAATTAACACTATTAATTATGACAATACCTACAAGAAATGTTTAGTGATTACACAGGCATACAACATTTTTTTTATTGATATACATTGTAACAGAGTATAATACCCCCCTGTATTTTGACCCCCCTAAGACGATGCAACCATCAGAAATGTTCTCTAACCTCAAATAATAGCTCCAGATCAGTGGAAATCCCGATTTTTTTGTTAAAATAGTTAAAACTTTGAAAATAAAGGGTCAAAATAAAAAACTTTTTCTACTTGCACTTTTTTCTCTGAAATGCCTCTTTGTGTAGTTACAGGCATTTTAATAATGCTCAAAATTGGCTAAAAATCGCTGTAATTCCTCAAGGAGGCATTTTAGAAGAAATACTGTGAAAATAAAAAGTTTTTATTGTGACTCTATTAACACGTCTATGTATTTTAATTTCAAAATGTTAACTAATTTAACAAAAAATCGAGACTTGCACTGATTCTGAGCTATTTTCTGAGGTTAGGGAAAAATCCTGATGTGATAGAGCATTTCTAATGGCTCCATCGTCTTCAGCAGGTCATAATACAAGGGGGTATCATGCTCTGGCAAAATGAAATAAAAAAAAATAAAATTGTGTGTCATATTTATTAGTTTTAATTGTGTTCCAATATACCAATTTTTAAAGATATTATTTAAAGTTGTTTGATACTGTCTTACATATTTTTGAAGAATAATACTGCACCTTCTTCTGCTTTCGAAACTTCAAGAGGCAAATATTCTTCACCACTTCATTCGTACTTAAAACTTGAGTCGTAACATTTAACAGTATTCTTTTCTTAAAATATTCACGGAATTTTTCAATCTGGCAGGTCTAACAAATGTGTCGGCCAGAACCAGATGACTATTGACACTGTATTTTTGGTTCGATGCATATACGTCAAATTAATTTATAGCAAATGCCAACAATTTCACGTCCATTTGCGCCAGTTTTAATAATAATTCGAAGCAGTTTTCGAAAAACTGTTGCATTATTGAATGATAATAAAATTCTTGATGCTTCGTAACCTCAAAAATAACTATTTCGTCATAAATTGAAAATCTTATTGTGTTTCGTCTTAAGAGACGAAAATAAAAATGTCGAATTTATGATTTTCTTGATTAAAAAGTTAGGTAATATAAATTTGGGTAAATCTTCTCATCAATTAACTTGATTTCAACTAATCATGTTTTCTGTATACCTAAAAATATTTAAAAAAAGCTAACGTGAAGTGATAACTTGTCATCTTCTATGTGGCAGCGGCAACTTTATTATAAAGTGCATGTGCTGCTATGTAAAACCAACTAAAAAATCATTAATAATTTGCCGAACATAAAATACAAATAAACACATTTTGTTCTTTGACAAAAATTCGAAAAATGCTTTGTTTCCGAGATATTTATAATTTAATGTGAAAAAGTGACGAAATCGACAAACTTTCGGAATTTTTTTTCTCAAAAACTACTGAACAGAGTTTAATTCTAAAAAAAAGCATAATAAGCGGAAGATATTCTACTTTAAGATATATTTTTTTGGTATAGGTCAATTATTTTATTGAAGGTCTAAAGCGAGTAAAAAAAAACAGTCTACAAATAGTGAAATTGTAACTCTAGATCCATTGACACGTGGATGGAAAATCGAAAATGGTTGTTTGAATTTTAATTATTTCGAAGGAGAAACTGCTTAGATATGCTGCAAAAATATTTTTGTTCATGTAGTGGAAAATGTTCTACGAAAAATTGTAACTGTTTGTCTGTTTGTCATCGAACCTGGAATGCTGTGCAGTCTGTGCGTGCTCAGGTGAATGTCAGAATTTTCCATCCGAAATTGATGATGAAACGCTTATTTCAACTCAAGAACTTGTCGAAAATAACGAAAAACTTATAATTTAAAAATTAAATAAAAAAGAAATTAATATACTTTTATTGCTCTTAATGTTTTTGTAAAATAAAAATAAAATAATTATCTTATACAAAAAATTATCCAATAACTTTTTTATTTTTCGAGACCGCTAGGTCAATTATTATTATTAGGTTAATTTTACGATTTAAAAAGCTTATTTAGTTTAGATTTGGTATAACTTTCAAGTCATTTTAGCCATTTACAAAACCAAAAATCGAATATTTAAATTTTACTAATTATTTGCAAAAACCTTACTCCGGCTACAAAACCAAACAAAATGATCTTTTGAACATTTGTACTGTTAACGTATATCGATTAAAAAAAAATCATAATAATGTTTATTGTAAATATAATCTAATCCAAGATATTGTAAAAAGAAAATTTATCATAATTTTCTTTAAAAGACTTTTTTTACTCGCTTTAGAACTTCAATAAAATGATTGACCTATACTAAAAAAATATAGCTTAAAGTAGAAAATCTGCCGATTATTATGCTTTTTTTAAAATTAAAATCTGTTCAGTAGTTTTTGAGAAAAAAAATCCGAAAGTTTGTTGATTTCGTAACTTTTTTCACATTAAATTGTAAATATCTCGGAAACGAAGTATTTTTCGAATTTTTGTCAAAGAACAAATGGTGTTTATTTTACAATAAAAAAGCCATTCGACGAGTAATTTTTTTATAACTTTTTTGTTTATAACAATTGACTGACCACGCCGAAAAATATAAAAAAAAAATAAGTAAACTATCAGAAAAATACACTATAAAATAAAAAAAATTTCATGCTGTAGGTTTTTGTTTGTTTTTTAGGGGTGAACCGCTCGCCTAGTAATTGATACATTAGAAAACCGAATTGGGCATTGTGCAATAGTTAATGGGGGCCACTTTGAACATTCGCTGTAATAAAATAAAAAGTAGTACTAAATTATTGTCAGTAAGAAGTATTTTCCTGTAAAAAATATTAAAGAACCTGTTTTATTCATTGAATCTTCGACTTCGTTGCCAAAGTTTTTGTTCAAACTATTCCTTGCAACAAAGTATAGGCCTTTAAAGAAGGTATCGGTTTCATTTTAATCTAAATACCAATCTACTCATCAAATAATCAAGAAGAAGGTCTTCTACTTTTCCTAAACTAATATCCACGCTTTTTTAAAGACTTAACTGCCTTGAATATATAAATATACAGTTACATATGGAAATATCAAATCTATTCCATTTCCGTCAAAGCTTGCCTCGTTTCCAATGCATCTTTTCTCCGCCAGCCTCATAATTAAAACAAAACAGAATTTTAGCGCCAAACCGAGGAACGTAAAAGCGATTGCGTAACGTCGCTTTAGCTCCTATCACGGCCAACTAGTTGCTACATCGACAACGCCGCAGGATAACATCTTTCAAAAAATCACGAGAAACTAACATTACCAGCCTTAATTTAAACTTTTATGGTCAGTAGTTTTCTAGATCGAATGCTAACGACGGGAAATATGGAATTTAATAAGATGCCAATTGTTTTAATTACGCTAATTAAAAGCGTGTAGTTCCTTGTGTCCAGCCTCGAGGTAATTGTACCGCGTTAACCGCGTTTCAAAAAAATTGATACCATTTCTTCTGATTGAGAACCGAGCTTTCTCGCGGAAGATAACTCACGTGTGTGTTTTAGTCTAATAAGTTTGGATGATTTATCGTCATCTGCGGCGTGACCCGCATGCCCAATTATTGCTTTTTAAGAGATATTTTGCCGCATGAACGTAGTTACTTGTTAAAATCTTGAACTGACAATGCTGCATCACAATGAACTACTCCAAAGTTGATTTTCTCGCGAAAGGCTAATCCGATTTTGCATCTTTCTTTTTTTAGTTAAGTATGTTTATACAGAGTGTTTCTGAAAATGCTGCATACAACTTAAGTCAAACTAAATGTCAATTGTTTTCATGATGCAGCTTCTCAAAGTCATTTTTTTTTAATACTTTAAAAATGGCACCCTTTATTCAAGTCGCCAAGTGTAACAAACACTAAAACAGTAAAAAAGGTTGTCCTCGATTTTCGCCAATACATTTTCTAAAGCTTTTTAGAAAATACCTCCTACCTCGGTGAAAAATCCCCGCTGAAAAAAACCCCTTTGTATTATTGTCAATTATTGGAGCTCTTCAGTTTTTATCGGCGTGGTATTGCTTTAAATGGCCCCAGAAAAAATAATCCATAGAATTTAAATCTGGCGATCGAGTTGCCCAGATTGAGGCCTGTTTCGATCTGTCCGTCAATGAAGAAATGTCGCATTGAGATATTCGCGGACAGCTACATTCAAATGTGGAGGTGTTCCGTCTTGAAACATACACATGTTTGTTCATACGGTCAAAGGACTATCTTCTAAACAGACAAAATCAGTAAACAACATGAGGTTAATCATTTGTTTTTCAAGATACGACGGCACATTTCTAATCGCCCTGGTCGATCATCTTTGTTTTGGACATGAAATAAAAACATCTGTTCCTCGCGAAGAACTCACCTGCTTCAACATCAATTTTTCTAGACTAGTTATGGAGTTCTCTACAATCATGAATCATGTTATAAGAACTCTTTCTTCCTGCTCCACAGTCTTAACAATCTTGAAGCGTTCTATATTTTCTTTAAAACCTTGGAAAGTTCTTTGAAAAAAAAAACACAACTTCTGTGAATCCGTATTTGAGAATTTGTGGGCCATTTTTTTTATTAAAAATGTACTGATGAAATTTATTAGGAATACCGTTGATTTAAAATTAACTTGACGAAGAAAATATGTGATTTGATATTAATTAAAGGATAATAATAGTAATAATAATAGTTTACTTATCTTGAAAACAATGATATTTTGAAAAAACATTTTCTTGTGTATTTTAAAAACATTCTGGATAGGTTAAAAAAAATCCTTACAGCCAATCATTAGTGAAAAAGTTGGCATTCCTATCGTGGTCTATATTAGTGATGTGTTAATTTTGATGCGAAGCTCTATTTTAGCCTTTAGACTTTTATTTTTCGAGAATTTATATTGTTTTATATCAATCTCGCCTTGTGTTGTCATTATCTTGAAAAAATTGTTCTTTTTTCATAACACCGAGTCTTTAGCGTTTATTACAAATCGAACTTGAAAAAATAGTACCGTTTTTCCTCAACGTTCGATTTAAGTAACAAATGAAATAATTTCTAGCAAAAAACTGGTTATTCCATATCACAGACCCCATGTTATTGTTGCTACTACACATTTCCAACTTTTTTTTAATCAAAATTGGAAAGTAATCGGTTAATACGAGAGAAATTTCGAACACCGTGTTGCGGTTTGTTTCATTGCGAACAACAATTATAATTACGTCTAGGCAGGCCGGATACCGATTAATAACATGTTTATCTCTTTTTGTTGATCGTTGTCGAAAACAGCGCCGACATCCGGATTTGCCCAACTCAAAGTCATAACTGCAGAATCGCAATTTTATGGGAAATATAAAATGACAACGCTTTGTTTAGACCCTGATTTAAAATAATTACGCTACGCCTCTGTCTAAAATTAACTATTAACGCATATCACTGTTTACTTCTTAGCTTAGATAACAGGAATCGATTTTTCGTTGGAAGAAATCAACTTTAAAAGAAAACATTGTAATTGTTTTATTAAAAATCCACGTACGTATAAATCTGTGTTTATGTGTGACAGTAAATGAAAACGGGAACAATTTTACTTCTCACATATATCCAGAGAAGAGATAGAACAATTAAACAGTATTCTCCCACGTTATTTTCGCTTGCAGAAACCATCATAAACAAGTTTTTAATTATCTGTAGAGTTGTCAAGAGCTGGACTAACATTTTTAAGCTTTTTTTATGTAGGTTTATTGTTATTCTTAGCGATTACCTGATTCCTCGTCCCCGATGACTTGTTGGTGGATATCAAACGCAGTAGGCTTGTGCTTTAGGACCGTAAGGATATTATTTCATCACTTGTCATCCTATTAGTACGGTAGTCGTTACTGTAGTAAAAATTTTGTTTGTACCGGTTCAAATCAAGGCATGTACATAAATTCTTTGTCTTTGGTAAGTTTAGAGGTTATAGTTGTAGTCAAATAAAATGTTAGTTGTCCTTGATTTCCTGAAAAATAGAGGTCTTTTCCATGTAGTTCGTAACGCGTGTGACGTCACATCACTCGACGGCTTGGTTAAACGCTGTAGCTGTCTGTTGTCTTAAGTTGTGGTATAGTTTTTTACCTATTTATTGGTTGTTGATTTTCAATCTGTGAAAAAAAAAGAAATAAATAAAAATAATGAATGTAAGAAGTTTTTGTGCAAAAAGAATCAAAGATTACTTATTTTTATTAACTATTTTTGCTTGATAATCAGATTGGGATAAGTTACAATGTCACATATCCCTTTCCCTTTTCTGAAAAACGTTTTGAATGTTACTTATTCACGTATTCTCCGAAATTTTTTATTTGTGGCATAATTTTGTTTTTTCCCTTTTTTGTTGGGTATTTTGCGACCTCTGAGAAAAATAAAATATGAATTAATAAACCCCTGCACCAAAATAACTGATCCTTTTGATGTAAGAGTTTACATTTTTTCACAGCTGGCACACCCCAATAAATAACCAAAAAAACCTATTCACGTCTTTCACTTGGGGTCAATTTAAAGTACCTTTACAGATGTTATTCTCACAAATAAACTAAAAAAACGTCTTTTTCTTCTTCTGATTAATTCACATAATGACCTTATTTCCTTCTTAGATCAGGATCTACAATTATAGTTATTGTTTCGAAAAATCTATCTTTTTTCGTTATCAAAATTTACAAAAACATTTATTTTTTTAAATAGGTATGATCATAACGTATAAATGTGGGTTTGACAGTTTAAATTTGTCTTTCCGACCTCAATTAAAACACAGCCGCACTGGGCGACTGGGCCATAAATTTCAGTTGTTGACAAATTGTCTAGCAGTGCAGTGCAGCAATGCGAAATTTGGTGTGATTCAGATAATTTTAATTTATTATAGGTATCTTCTATTATAATTGCGAAAGGGAGAAATAATAGGGATATTTCGTTTACTAATATTAATACAACATGGCATTTTGGAGACCTTTTGAAACGGAACAAAACGAAATACCGCCAGACGTTGATGAAACATATTTAGAGTTTAAAATGAATATTTACGTGGTCAATATCAGCGTCTTATTTTAAATATTTACGATTGTTTAAAAATGAAAGAAAATGAAAAATCAGATAATGAAATTATAAATATAATTCACAAATTAACTAAAATTTCAGTGTCCACAATTATTCGTGTCATTAAACAATTTATAATTTATATAAAGAAAAAATATTTTGTAGGCCAAATGAACATAGAAATTTTCTACAGATTATATACAAATTATTATTATTGTTTACCTTTAGCAGAAAACTTTTTTAGGGACGCCTATGAAACTAATTCAATTTTATTGCTAGGCGTTGTTATACATGTTCAACTGACTTTCGGAAAGACTATACCCATCCAACTTTATAGGCTAGCTACTAACGAGTGGTATAACGTCACAGCATTTGCGTGCTCCTTTTAATTATTCCTTTGAGGGAGAAGTTGTTGAAAAAAAATCACTAAATGTATGTGTTTTTGAATATGAATTAAAAAATATATACCTGTATGCTAAATGAACCCATTATGTATAGGTAGGTGGGTGTTACATCAATTATTTTGAATGTATTATAAGAAAATGACTAACAAATAGATTTTAAAAGGAACGATGATGCCTTGTAGTTTGTATTTAACTCTACTGTTGTTTAAAATGGGATGGAAGTCAGTAAACATTCAGATTGTTTTGTGTGCACTTCTCATTAGACTTTGTATGGAAATATTCAACATATTTTGAGTGATTTGACCTGTATTTTGGGGAAAATGTTTATAAAATGGGTAAGTGAATGTCAAAAATATTTATATACAAATCATTTTGTCGAAATTTTGTCAATAAAGAGAAATGTCGTGTAAAGGAAACTTTGAATAAGAGTTTTAGTTCTTCTGTTTGATACAAAACAAACTTGTTTTTGGTTTAGAAACAGTCGAAGTATTAGTTGTGCTTGGTGTTAATTTATAAATTATGAAAAACATTCAAATGTATTTCCATTTTTCCCTGTTCTTAGTCTTTTCCCATATTCTCGACCAATATAAACTTGAAAAAAAGCAATTAAAAACATCAAAGTGTTGGATTTTCTGTTTCTAACTGGTCTCTATTTTCCATTTTCGCATCGTCACAAGAAGCGTCGAGCTAAAAAATATTATTTACTTCGAATAAATCCTATAGTCCAATCCTATCATGCGAGTACAAAGTCCTGCGTATTTTTTCTGACGCAATTGGGACAAAAACACTGAGGTTCCGCCTTTTATTGATAATAATAAAACAGGATACTGCGAATTACCGACTAATAACAGGTAATAATACATAAAAAAACATACAGTTATGCAATTTACCTATGAACTGTCATCAAACTGCGTGATAGGTGGCTACCTTCAACCTCCGTTGAGCATTGGTTAAAAAAAATGTTTATCATTGACATAAATTGCTGCGTAGCTGGCGGCGTTTAGACCTGGTGGATATTTTACGCTTTTCCTCGATTCTATCGTGTTTCTTCTCTGCGAATTTTGCTTTCACTTTCACGAAGCAGAGCTAATAATTCATAAACGGTCCAAAAAAAGGGAAAGTGTCGCGATTTAAAATCGATTATGCTGGAGATTATTATACCTATAAAGAGAATGTAATAGAATGACATCACAGCGATCAGTTTGCTATAAAAATGTATCAGCGAGAACACATTTCAAATATACAAATGCAAAAGAGGTTGTTCAAAATGAAAATGTGTAAGATTGCAGAATTTTGATGTATTAGACCTTGCTTTTTGATAAGTTCCTTCATTTTTCAATAAATTTGATTTATTTAATAACAATAAAAACATACAAACCTATAAATATATATATATATGTTAGTTGTCCTT
>NW_019416260.1:889240-920777 GCF_000390285.2 Anoplophora glabripennis | reverse complement strand
TATATATATATATATATATATATATATATATATATATCATCATCACATATGTACATGTAATTGAACAAATTGTCTTATGCAAGGGTACAAAGAGCCTTATACTACTCGTAGCTACGTTTATTAAATCGCTATTTACGTTAGAAACGGCCAATATTACGACCACGCAGATCACTGTGCTACCCATGTTCGTCATGTTCATTATATGCATTAAACTAGCCAACGTTGTTTGATTTTAGCGACACACAGTGCGCTATAATAGCTATGTTCGCGACAACTACATACTATACACGTTAAGAGCAGGCAATATTACGATCACACAGCTATGTCAGCTATGTTTGCTATGCTTGTTATGTGTATTATTGTTTGATTTTTAGTGCTAGAGTAGTGCTCTACACAGAGCGTTATAATAGCTATTTTCGTTATATTCGCTATAAACTGATTACAGTTAACCTCAAGAGCAATGTGCTAGATGTGTTTGCAATGCTTACTATGTTTAAATTAAAATTAACCGTGTCACACATATCGCTATAGTAACTATGGTCGCTTCAATCACTATACACATTGAAAATAGTACAGTTATGACCACACAGAGCTCTATACTAACTGCGTTTCCTATATTCGCTGTATTAATTAAAAGTAACTACGTTGTTTGATTCTACAAATAGCTATATGGTAGGTATATTCGCTATCTTAGCTATACACGTTCAAAATAAGCAATATTACGACTTATGTTGTCTGAGTTAGCTATGCTCGCTGTGTGCATTCAAGATAGCCAATATTGTTTGATTTTAGACATGTCACACATTGCGTCATAGTAGCTGCTTCGCTTCATTCGCTATACACTCAATATTACGGTCACACAAAACAATGTCCTGGTTGTGTTTACCATGAATATTAAAAATAGTCAGCGTTGTTCGATTTTAATGCCACACATGTCGCTGTGGTAGCTTTATTCGTTTTAATCGCTATATACGTGGAAAACAGCCATTATTACGACCACTACAAATATAGCGGAAGCATAGCGCTTTGTGTGGTCTTAGCATTATTGAAGTATTTCTCAAGACAGGGCAAAATTACTCAGCTTTTCATTCGAACTTTAACTTCTTTCAATACTAGCATTGTTTACGTTAGTTCCAGATTGTTGGCCATGTTTGTTTGGCACTTATTCCCGAGCTAGTAAATAATATAAGTGAGTGACTAATAGAAAAAGATGGAATCAAATAAATAATTTTTAAATTTTATGTCGAGACGTACTTGATTTTTTTAAACTAAAATTGTAGCATCATTTGTTTCCAAACCAACATGGTTAAAACTTGATCATCTAGAACATTTATCATGTATCAAGTCGTTTAGTCTACCTCTGGAAAGACCGTATATTAAAATTGTTGAAAATTTACATTCACCGACACCACGCAACAGAAACAACGTTAATTGCCCGCTATCGGGCAAGATCTGTGGATTGCGCAAGTTCTAATAAATACCAGAGGCAATTAATCCCATCGAGGTATGCAAAAGAAAGTCGATACAGAAAAACAGCGCCAAACAAACCGACGTACACGCATTTGTTTCCTTTCACGGTTATACAGGAGACGAAACGTTTCTAATTTTTACCCATGTGAGACTCAATTTCATTTTTACTACGTTTCTCTCGCAACAGAACGGGCTATCCTTGCAGAAAATGACTCGGAGTTTTTTTTTTCAGTTCTCAGGTGTAAGAATTGCCACATATCCTACGAAACAGCAGCGGAAGCTGCAACGTATGATTAATAATATTGACATCGTTTGCTAAATGCCACTAGTATGTTTGTTAATAATGCTGTTTATGTTTTTTTATCGAATGACACTGAACTAGTGAAAATATACAGAATGTCAAAGTAAATTAGTTGTATATTTGACAGCAACATCTAGATACTTTAGACAAAATACAACTAATTATACATAAAAAGTGAGATGATCACAGATTAGTGTGTTGCTTGTCGGTATCTTGATACACAAACAGGAAAAATGATATTTAATTATTAAATTTATTATTACTATTAAAAAAAAATAGATGTATCCACAATCACCTTATAATCGGACTATTTCACGATAATAATGAAGAAATAGTAAACCTATAATAAATCAAATTTAATTTATCTACTTATTAACATTTACATTTATAGTAATAGACATTTCGTTTTTTGTTTTATCACATTTGACTTCCATTCCGTTAATAACAACCCTTGTAGCATTGTTGCCATCATTTTCGGAACGCATAACATCTATCGATGTTTATGAAGAATTTGCGCAAGTTACGGATGTCTCTTCTTGCAAGGAACAGCTATATTTTCCTTGAATTTTCCATGCAATATCAAGTTTGTTAGATACTGACTCCTCAACATAACTTTCTGCTACAGAGGAGCTCTTCCATCCACCATGCCGTTTGATGGTTGTAAGATCAGCACCTTTATTGGCCAATAAAGTTGTTAAAGTGCTCCTCATAAATGGCTAGTATATGCTTCTGGATTTGCGATGTTCAGGAATGAAGCAACTATTGAGAGTACCTTCGCCAATGTCTTGATTCCAACAGGCTGAGAAATACATTTTTGATTGATGTATCTTAAAAAGAATCTGTCTTGTGTTAGACGAGTTGGGCGCAGAAAAATATATTTTCTGCATATTTCAACAGCATTCACGCAAAATCCTTCTTCTATAATTGTAAATTTTCTTGAAATGACTGTCTTGGTGTCGGGTATTGAAACAAGTAGGTAACTGCCAACTTCCTGTAGGTCAATAATTTAAATTTGTCAGTTCGCAGCATCGACAGGCAACAGAAACCCAAAACCCCCATTATTAGTGCAACCTGAAATAATTCAAAGTTCACTATATACCTAACAGCATGTAAAAGATAAAGAGATAATACCTTAATCATTAAATATTCTTTATCGGAAACCCTAGGCAAAAAATGTTTCAGTATGTGCTTTTTCCAATACTGCAGCTTTTTTTGCTTTGTTCCTCTCGATTCACTCTTCAAATAAGCAGTAAGCTTGTTATATTTTCCAATGTCTATTTTTGTAGACCTTTATAGTAGCCTTCAACATCGAATACTTCGACTGCATAGATGAAACTGCATATTTTTTCTTTTTTAATTAATTTAAAAAATATTATAGCATAACTTCATCATTTATTGTCATTACTCTCCGTTTTTTCCTCCATTCGTTAAATTCTGCGGACAGTTTTTCGTAATGTTCCTTGGATTTCGCTGGCAATAAATGGAATATTGCTTCTTAAGCTTCTTCAAAAGCAACCACAGAAACACAATTACTTTCTTGCATTTTTACCAAATTCAGATAGAACTGTTTATTAAATAATTGATAATGAACGAACAACGTACCATAACAATCAGTAGGTATAACAAAACCTACCACGTTTCATTGATATGAGTACTAGTAAGAAATATCAAGTCGTGCGGATATTTTTTTCATTAAATTCCAATATTTCTGACTCCACAAATATGATTGTGATGTGATTATGAATAAAACGTTGTGTTGCATTCGTATGTATTAAAAAGTAGTCTTAGTAAATTAATCCTTTAAAAATAGTATTCATATTGCTAATATAATTCCTTAGAGAACTATCACACACTTAACACTAAAATATATGTATAATAAAAACAAAGTAGATATCTATCAAGTTATGTAACGAAATTCTATACCTCCAGGTAATAATTAGTCCAACAAAATTTAGAACAGTTTAGGTATGTATATTGAGTAATAAATTTTAGAATTAACATAACTGTCAATATTTATGTATTTCAGACAGACTTTCACCTACTACGAATCCGCTGCTACAAAATTGTGTTTTATTATTATTTTATCCGTACAATTATCCGCAAAACTGCAGAAATACTTTTATTTTGCCATGTTTAAAAGTTTTTGAACCAATTCCAAATCAAAACATTATAAAATAAATGGACATAAGTGTTATTACAACAAATCTATGTGGCCTTGACAGGGCACCGGCCACTAGATTTGGTCTAGAAGGTATTTTAAAAGTTAGAATACCAGCACACGTTTTACTGCATCGATAGGATATCTGTTTCAAGGTACTACATCTTCAGAAAATTTCATTAACACAGAAACACGCATATAAATTCTTCTGCTAGTAAACAGTCCCCGTGAAACGTCGTTTTACATGCATATCTTATCCCACTTGTAAAGAAATATTACTTAACGTCAGCATTAGGAGTTGTACCACAAACTTGTCCATTTATATCTCCCATGGGGCCTTTATAAATACTTACAACCCATTACGTGGCGTGTTTCCTACGGATATCGGTTGTTTAGATGTTAAGGAATTCCTGGTTTCACCCATAAATCGTCTCGTTCTCGAAGAGTTCAGTTATTTTCCATTTGGAAGGTGCCAGAAATATTGCTGTTTAAGATTAAAGTGTCTGGTAGCTTTAAAAAGCAAATGGTACTTAGCCGGAGTATTTTAAACTAGGCAAAATAAACTATTGAATAACGCATAAACAATTATAAGTCTAATTCCGAAGTATATATTTTATTAGAACGACTTTTCAAAGTTTTATAAATGACCAAAACAAAACCGACTTATCATTTTAAGTTAAACATTTACTAAAACAAAACTAAATACATCGGTAGCACTGTTGGTTTGAACTTGACGTTAATAAGACATCTGTTGGTCGATGGCCTAAGGTTATACCCTTGAGGTACCTCTACCGTTTTAGATGTATTGAAAGCCTTAAACAGTTACCACCCAACTGTATAAATGCAATTACAAGTGCTGGGTGTACGGTAAACCATTATGCTTGTAATCTTTTTAATTACATTAAATTGCAATTATTTTATTTATTCTCAACTGAGTTCACTGCATAGAAAATGTTTCGTCTCGCTAAATCATCTAAGTATATAGTTTTTGTTAGACCAATTGACTACTGTTAGCGACTATATCCAACCAAAACATATTACTGAAGATTGTGAAGGAGAAATATTCACCTCTGGCCATCTATCTGGTCAAGAATTGAAAATAACTTGAAACTTAATCCAAATTTTATTAAAAGACCTTTAATTTATTTATTTCTTGGAAATGGTTGAGTTTCGGACCCATGTCATATAAGGTTTTTTTGCTTATTTTAATGTATTCTATCGTTTGTTAACATTAAGGCAGTCAAACTCCTAACACCCTGTATTTCCAACTTTATGGGTGCTAATATACGGGTTGATGTATGTTGTATGGAAGAAAAGAGTACGTAGAAGTGAGTGGACTGAAATCCATTAAAGTTTCGATAACTTCGGGAGTTCCTCGTGGTACCATACTGGCCCCCTTTTCTTTGATACGTTTTACTAATGACGTTTTGGTTGATCTGGTTCTGTTTAAAATTGCAATTCAAACTCTTAATTTATTTTGTATTGTTGTATTTTCTCTCTTTGTAACATTTTATTACATTGTATTGTCTTCCCAATGTGCAATTATCCTTTGACTATTGGTTTATGTATCCAACAAACAAAAATTCAGCTCCCTTGGCATTTGAAGTTGCCAAAAAGTGAAGAAATAACACATTTTACTAGTATTATGTTTGTATTATTTTAACGCCATTCTTCTTTCCTTCCAGATCCAGATGAAGGCTTCCAGAGACGCTACCTCCCCCCAAAGATCCAGGTCTCCACCTATGGAAAGGCTGGAAATGATCACCAACACCACCAAGACCACAACCAACAACGTCACTAACGGTAATATCGTCCAAGAGAACAGTATTAGACCTCCACCAAGGGGCGAGGGGACACACTCGCCCAGCAGCCCAGTACCACCCTCTGGGAAGTACTCCTTGATGCAGTTCGCCATGCACAACTTTAGACAGAGCACAGAGTGAGTACCTCATTGTCCTTATTTTAGGCCATATTTTCCGGAATTTTCCCCATATTTCATTTGATAATATCCACACCATTCAAGATTCAGCTTGTGCATTTTTACTTTAGAACAATCTCTTTGCGAAGGAATTTCTGAAGATGGATTAAAATATATTTCGTGTAGGTAATGAATTTACGAATAAAGTGCGCAAATTCAATTAAACCGCAAGTAGTACTGTAAACTTTCTAATAACAAATGCATGGTGTAGCACCGGTTAACGTTACTGGCGTTTTCTTGAGAATGTGTTTATATATTGCGGGATATTCCTGGCGTCGATCCAAACAGATAAACTAGGTATGTGGTGAACTCAAATTTGACCTTTCTCTCAAGTTACCGTAATTTTTAAATAGGTATAAAAATTTTTACACCATTTTGGAAAAAAATATGTTTCTAATCATATTTGCTTCTGTCGATATTTTAAATAAGCTCTACCTAAATATATGTCAATTTTTTATTTAGAAGTAATTGGTGTTATTTTAATCGACAAAAATTAAAAACAAAACCTACATTTTTCAAAAATTATAGGGATTTATTGTCCAAATCATAATAGCTTTAATTTATTTTGAATAAATTTAAATTTCCATATCGAAGTAATCTCAGTTTGAGTCTAGCGTAAGGCATTGGTATAATTTTCTGCTTTACCTTATAATTAAATGTCTCCCAAAAAGAACCAAATCGCCCGATCACTTTTCAGAATTGTGTCCCGTCAAAATAAAATTCAAATAAAAGTTGTAGCATATCAGGAATGCAATATGTTGGTGACCTTGAGTTTGTCCTTGATTTTAAGTTTCAAGGTTAAACCAAGGTCAACATGAAAATATTAACCGTAAACATCCTATTTTACCGCAGAAGAACCAAATTTGGTACATGATTTAGGTTTAGTACTGGTCTCTTTGACTATGATTTAAAGTTAATTGACGCACTGCAAGGTGTTCATTGGGGATGACTCACCCCTAAAATTGTACCGAACTTTTTTTTCATTGACCGAATTGACAAATAGTAATATTAATTCACAGCAGAATTTAATTTTTAATTTTAATTTAATTTTTTTTACTTCTGTTTATTAGAAAATAATCGAAAAGTTAGTAGTAGGCAATGAATTTATCTTTCAAATTTGTCAGTTAAAATTTGGTTAAATTACAATATTTTGGACATCCCTACTTGCACCTGCCCTGTGTCGGTTCTTATGCGGGACACCCTGTATATATTTTTTAATTTGTTAAGTATTTACTTTGGAGGCTTTGACAACAAAATTAAGAAATTATGATGACTGACAAATATAATCTAAAATAACAGCTTATATGTTCGCAAACTAGATTTTTTTAAACCTATTTAGTAAATTTGGAAATATTAGAGAATTTCCCTTTCAAAACTGAATGTACCTAGTCATCGCATTACCTAAAGCATTTTTCTTAAATTTGGGGCGTCCTGCGGTACAGGCCGGAGCGTAGCCCCCGATACAGGCCGGAGCGTCGAGCGAAAAAGTTGGCTGTGCAACGGACAGCATTTCAAGAGGTGTTTAAATGTTAATGAGCGCAACGGCGGAGCATCACCCGTAATTCCTAACCGATAACAATTCAGATAATTGCTTGCTTTAATTATCATTCCCTCTGAAGGCCTCACGAGGAGCCAGCCGAGTGCAACGGCGCAGGGTGGATACGTGTATTGTGAAAAATTAGAAAGCATATGGTGCTGGCATCTTTCTCTTCGTATTCTTAAATTCTGCCACCGCTAAAGCTTAGGCAGTTTAGTGGCGCGGCACCGTTGGTTGTCAAAACGACGTCGTTTGCCGATAGTCGTCGTGTTTCAAAATGTGAACAGTGGGTCTGGCAAAAAGACAGTGTTGGTAACTATTTCTTTTTAAGTTTAATGTTCTAATGGGTCGCTTAGGGTTGTCATCCTACTTATTCTGCATTGATGGGATTTTTTAAGCGTTGTTTTAGTCCACATGTAGTTAAATGGTCATCTTCCATACCAAGGTCATGGTATGTCGTGTATACATATTGCAGGTGGACCCAACCTGACGAAACATTGTACACAAAGTAAAGTGTATAAAGGGCTATATATTCTACAACTTTCTGGGTGTATTTAAAAAATCGTCAGTTGTATTCCAGAATAGTCAGTTTTGATTCAGAATAAATTTTATTGGAGAAAGCGTGATTGTTTTCATAAAATAACATTTTTTCAGAAAGTACCAAATCATTTTATTATTGTGAGTGAGTAAAAAAAACTGTTTAAAAAATTCTGTGTTGCGATTGATATTGTTATTGTACTTAACTGCATATTTCCACGACACTGAAAGTATTTTTTTTTATTTTAAATCACAGGCTTTAGTTTTTTGTGTACACCAAATTAATTTTACTTTCAATCAACATTCTGTGCCTTTTGTGACGCTTTCATATCTGTGTTGAGTTTGAAGTATAAACTAAAAAATAAAATACAAATAACATTTTCTAAATTACGCCTGAAAAATGTGTAGACGTAGAAATTAAATACATCTAAAACCGCACAAGTCCTGAATACACTATTTCAAAAACCAGCTTTTTATGGAGACCAGTTTTATAAATCGTACTCCACTTATTCTAAACAAAATGCCACATTCTTGGAAAAAGTGGGCTACCTACATATTTAACTGGCTAAACAACGAATCGCATTATTAATATTTTGCGTTTATTACCATACTGACAAAGCAGACCATCAGTCATAACCGTAATTATTGGATGAAATTTAGATTTACATTTTTTGCTCCAGTAACCATATGGCATCGCGATTTCCGAGGTAGAAAATATCAGCGCCAACTTTTTCGATTATCGCTCTTTGTAACTGTAGTATCATCTGTCTACCTGGATAGCGTTTCTGTAACTGCATATTTAATTGCGGCGGAATATTTTAAAGTGGACGAAGAGAAGGTGCTTTCTTCCCCTTTAAATGAAACAGTCGTACGAAATAATAATACACCATCCCTTCCTTCACTCAACCTTTTACATGTTGAGCTAGCGTTTGTGGTAAAAAATAATACGAATTAAGTTACGTAATTACTATAATAAAAAATAAATAATAAATTATTCAAAGGAACAATGATTTAAAACATTATGAAACAGCTGCTTATTCTGGGAATATTTTTGCAGTTTAAGTAATCCCAGCGGTAGAATTGATGAAAGTCGCGTCTTTTGTGTTTATTGCTGTATTATTATAATTAATAAACGGACAATAAATCTTCTCAATTTCATTTCGATGAACAATTAATTTGCCATCGCACAATAGAAATTAATATTTATGAAATTTGCAAAAATTACTCAATATAATAGCTCCTGTATTCTCACGTATTAAAACACCAGACAAGGAATCGTAAGTTCCACTTTTCAGCAGATATATTAACGACAGACACATAAATATACTATTACAATAGAACTTTCTCTTGATCCAGTCCTGTTGATTTTAATTTCTCTCACACTTCGAACCTTTTGTTGTCTATTTAATACTTCACGTATATTATCCGATTGGTTTGTCTTCCTCTTCCAGTTTGGAACTGCTGAAGATGGACTCGTCGGTAAAATCCAAAGAGAAACGTAAAGAATGGACGTGGAAGCAGCAAACGGATCTGATCAAGTGGCAAAGCGCGCCGTTAGATGGCCCCCTGTTGAGACTGGAGGATCCAGAGCTCACGCCGTTGTCCATTGAGTGTTTCGACTGCATCTTGAGATACTGCGGCGATCTACCGCTGACGCCCGACATGTCTGAAGTGAAGTGTGTCTACACGGTATTAATGGTAAGTCCATTCGGGTTTTGACGTGGATGCGCTTTTAAAATCGTTCGCGTAGTACCTTTATCCGAGGTTCAGGTGTTCTCCAAGGGTCCGTGCTTGGTCCTCTTCTATTTGTTGTCGTTATTAATGATATTGCGAAAGATTTGCAATAAATAATTATATTTTCACATTAACTCTGTTTTGAACTCTTCAAGGTAACCTTATATTACTTAACAACTGTTTTTTCGCTAATTTATATAAAGGTTTGCGATTTTATGAAGCTCGCGTGATTTTAAGAATCAGTCTACCATCCAATTATTATATACAATTATTTACAACGTTTGTGAAACATAAACTTGAATATGGCTCAGTTGTATGGAAGCCTCTCCACATCTACACGTTCCCCATTATTAGAAAGAGTTCAACGAAGTTATTTTTAGATCTATCACTGTTGTGCTAGATTTCAATTCTTAAACGCTTAGAAACTTTTAACATTTCTTATGAAATGAAAATAGCAGTTTCTTTACCAGTTTAGACTATATTAATTACACAGCCCCACGAAAAAAAAAGTGGCGGGTCCGAAAGACAAGACCATGGTATCCATATGGTTTTGGGGTCACTGAATCCGAACCCGGTGTCCGTTTGACACGATTAGCTCTGGTTTAAGATCAGTTCAAGGTCAAATGCAGAAAATCAATTGTCAACAAACTAAACTTATGTATCTATACGTTTTTGGGGTCGCCTAATCCGAATCCGGTGTTCGTTTGACGCGATTAGATCTGGTTTAAGTTCAGTTCAAGGTCAAATGTAAAGCCATTTATGTTGTTCGTATTTGATCCTGTAAGATTATCCTCAAATTACGGCACTCTTGTTTCAATGTGCGTTAGGTTTATAACATCCATGTTTGGAGTGATTGTAGCAACCTACGAAAAATTCTTCATTGTTAGAAAAATTTTCCTTATTTCTGTATTGATAGTAAAAAGCTTTTATTTTTCCGGCTTGCTTAGTATTTTTTTTAGCCATGATATTAGGCTCCATTCTCTGCCAGGTGCAAATCTCGAACATCATTTACTTTCTTTTGTTATATTGTTCCTGTTTTTTTCACAACGTGATATGGAATATATTCGTCATCACTAGTATGACTACCAATATCAGTGATAGTTTCATTGCCACCCAAATTTCTCTCTTCTTTAATATATTGGTGAAACCTTTTTCTCTGCTCAAACGCAATCAAATTTTTCGCTTAGATTTAAAACCAAAATATTTATATAAGTATCTTTCGTATGTTGATTAATTTATTTCTATTAGAAAGTATTTAATAGATCTGAATGCTTCAAACGGACATCAGATTCGGATTCAACGACCCCCAAAACGTATAGAAATGTAAGTTTACTTTGTTTTCAATTGATTCTCCACATTTGACCTTGAACTGACCTCAACCCAGATCTAATCGAGTCAAACGGACACCGGATTTGGATTCGGCGACTCCAAAAACGCGTAGATTCGTAGGTTTAGTTTGTTGACAATTGATTTTCTACATTTGACCTTGAACCAGAGCTAATCGCGTCAAACGGACACCGGATTCGGATTCGGCGACCCCAAAAACGTATAGATACATACGTTTAGTTTGTTGACAATTGATTTTCTGCATTTGACCTTGAACTGATCTTAAACCAGAGCTAATCGTGTCAAACGGACACCGGATTCGGATTCGGAAAACCATATGGATACCATGGTCTTGTCTTTCGGACCTGCCACTTTTTTTGTGGGGCTGTGTTATTGACTGATGATAAAATTATAATTTTTATCATCTTTTTTAGAACACTTTTTTGTTAAAATTTGTGAAATTTATTGTAAGAGAAAATTTCGGAGGTACATTTTGAGAAACAAAAAAATTCAGCATTTTAAACATTTTATTTCAATTGAATAATAAATATTTATTATTAACTTTATTATAAGTACTTCTCATTTTCAGAATTTGTTCTGGTTATCTACCTTAGGTAGTGACATTTTTTTTATTATTACATTTGATAACAATTTGAAAGATAAGCAAGTCCGCTGCAGCGGACATTAAAATAATTAAAATAAAAGAAGCGAATGCGCGCCGCTTCGCGGCTTGCAACTATACGACCCACCCGCGATTGAAAAGGCGAAAAAAAATCACCTTCACATTTTTTGATATTGTTTTCTTTTTAGCATTGTCACAAATACGCCCTGCTGCGCGACGAGGTCTACTGCCAACTCATGAAGCAGACGACCAGCAACAAGTCTGACCAGCCCGAGTCCTGCCAGCGCGCCTGGCGCCTCCTCTCCATCGTGGCGGCCTATTTCGCCTGCTCCGACAACCTGCTGCCCTTCCTCACCGAGCACCTCAGCAGCGCTGCTAACGACAGGCGAAGGATATGCCACGGCACCGCCGCCGTCTGCCTCTCCAACCTGAGGAAGACCCAACGATGCGGGGGCCGCAAGAACGTCCCCTCCGTGGAGGAAGTCACCGCCGTGAGCGCGGGAAGGAGCGCCAGGAGGCAGATCTACCGTTTACCCGGAGGAGCCGAGAGGGTGGTGAACACCAGATGCAGCACCGTGGTTGCCGACGTCATCGGCGAGCTGTGCGGCCTGATAGGCATCCAGACCGAAGCCGAACAGCAGGAGTTCAGCCTGTACTGCATCGTACAAGGCGACGCCTTCACAATGCCCCTGGCCGCCGACGAGTACATCCTGGACGTCACCACGGAGCTACACAAGGCGGCGCAACCGTTCTACCTGATCTTCTGCAGGTCCGTGTGGTACCATCCCCTGAAGCACGACGCCAGCGCGCTCTACACCGAAGTGCTATTCAACCAAGTGGCCCCGGACTACCTGGAAGGCCTCCTGTTGCGGCTGGGCAACCCGAACTTACCCCCGAGCGTCGTGAGGGACATGGCGCTTATCGCGGCTCTTCTCCACAGAGCCGCGGATCTAGGCCACTCCCCCAGCCTGAAGGAGGTGAAATTCCTGCTCCCGAAACCAGTTCTGGGACTTAGGGAACCGCGACCGCCCCAGTGGTTGGCCCTTGTGCAGACCTCCTGGGGCCAGGCGGCCGGACTGCCGGTCTCCAGGGCCAAGCACAGGGTGTTGCAAGTCCTCAGCAACTGGCCCCTATTCGGGAGCTCATTCTTCGCCGTGAAGAGGGTGATGGGCGAGAACGAGAACTGGCAGGAACACATCCTGGCATTGAATCGGGGCGGCGTCCACTTCTTGGACATGAACACCCACGAGACGGTCCACCACTGGCCCTTCGCCGAAGTGATCAGCACCAGGAAGGTGCGGTCCGAGGACGGCGCCCTGTTCTTGGACATGAAGTGCGGCAACCTCCTGCAGCAGCGAGTCACCAGGTTGCAGACCGAACAGGCCCACGAGATCTCCAGGTTGGTCAGGCAGTACATCAACCTGGAGCAAGAGAACAGCACCAGGCACCAGTAGTTTCTTTCCCTCCACGGGCCATTATACCTGAAATACTCTTCCGTATGGCCAGTAGGTTTATTCTTCCGCCGCTGTCACGTCTGGAACTTGTTCAGCTGCGCCCTAACCTCCCTGTATATACCACTGTATGGATATGTTTTGTACTTCCGATGTATGATAGTCATTATTGTTATATTTAAATATTTTTACTCGTACTCCAAGTCTGTTCAATATTTATCTAGTTGTAGCGTAACCGAGTGTGAAGTATGCCCCCTTTGCTCAAGACAGTCTGCGAGAGAAAAAAAAGTAAAAGCCAGAAGAAAGTAAATGTTCGGGACCGAGGCTTTTGTCGCACGATGGGACTTTATCCTTTACTACTGTAATTATTACCGTGAGAAGACGAGGTTGTATCATGTAGCCGATTGTATTTTGTTTAGCGGAGGCCGCCTTCGATTGTTCTCCTGCCGGCTTGATTCGAGTCCCCACCCGACTCGGATCAAGCCTGTGGCGACCCTGTTGTTTTATTGGAGCGGCCTGTTTTATCACTTGTATTTAAATTTGGTGTTTGTGTTTAATAGGCAATAAATATTTTATTATTTGTTATGTTTCTCTTCAGCTACCTGCTGCGGAAAACCTTAGTCGATTGTTTAACCTGCCACGTCCCGTTCCTTCCCGAAAAACCAAGAAGTCTCAAATGCGGACTGTTGCGTGGCCGTAGCAAGATAAGTTCCCATTCTGATCTTTGATTAGTAATTAATATTGCGACATCTTGACTTCTAGACAACCCAAACCCCCTCCCACTTATAGCAACTACTTGTTATCGTCTACTTCTGCTATTCATTGTCATAAGCTATGTATTGTTCCCATTTTTTCCTGGACACGCAAAAATATTATTCAAACTAATTACCTACACAATATTGTTAAAGGAAAACAATTCACATTTTCCAAATACCTACGTCTTTTTATTCAACTGTCTACTGAGACAAAGATGGTACTTCGTGTTAAACGTTGGCGTAGTTATTTAAAAAAAAATCAATAGGTGTTAAATGCGGACTGTCAGGTGGCCATAGCAACCTAGGTTTTCGTTCTAAGCCTTGTCTCATCGTAAGCCATCACTCAATAAGTTGGAAGGATGACATATAAATGGCGCGGCTATTGGCAAATCCATATGGTTTAAGGAAGTGTTAACATTCAGACGATATGTGCCAAAATTTCATGACAGTCTGACGTTTAATTCACAAGTTACAGTGGTCTTAGTAACGCTCTGTGGTAATTTTGAAATAATAGAAAAAATTCGCCAGATACTCCAGAAAACATAAAAAAGTCATGAAATTTTGACACCCATTCGAAGGTTAGTACTTCCTAAAAATCGTATGGATTTGTCAATAGTGGCGCCATCTTGCGAATTTGAGTGGTGGTTATACAGGGTGATTGAGAATTTATCCTAAAAAATATTTTTGAATATACTTACTCTTACACAATTTTGTAAAAAAAATCAAAAAGGGCGATTCGAAAATGTTTTAAAAATACACTCCTACACTGCACTGGAAACTGCTCCACTGTATAAAAATCAGATCTTACGCAAGGCAAAATGTAATAAAAAAATTAATGGAAAAAAATTAAAAATTTCTTTCCGAAGGAAAGAAATAAAATTTTATAACACCTATTTTGAATCGGCAAATTCAACTGTTTTTGCCGCTATTGTTATTATTAATTAATAGAATTAATTTGTGGTTTTAATTAATAAAATAATTTGACGTATCTGATGTTACAACTGTTCAAAATTTGGTCCACCGATGTGTAAACACATTCGGGCCCTTCTTACCCCGTTTCCACGAACTTATACAAATGTTGTCTTGCTTCACCTTAAATTAAAACTATACACGTAAGCCATTTTTGACACTCGAAAAAACTATTGTAAACACTATCGCAACAACGATAATACTAAAATCGGATTTCAGCATTCGGAATCGCATGGGGCCCCGTGGGCGAATGATGCTAGAGACTACAGTAGCCCAGCCCAGCGATGTAAAGGTTGAAAATAATACTACAACTTCAATAATTTTGTTCTCGGAAACTATAATGATTTTACAAATTTTTTTTTTTACGATATTGACCCATTTTTCATGACGCAATTATTACCAAATTTTGGATAAGTTGAATCACCCTGTATGTTGCGATATCTTGGCATCTAGACAGTGCATATCTCACGTTTGTGGTAATCTTGTTGCTTTTGTTTACTTCTTCTATTAATTGTTGTCGTTTCTAAATCAGGTTTACTCTTGTTCTTATCCACTGGTCGTATTTCCATTTTCTATATTTCCTTATCTCATTACAATTTTATTTTTATTTTATTATTTTTTTCTTATTCTTGTTTTATTTTCTTCCCTTTTTTTCAAAAAAAAAAAACTAGGAAATCGTAATAATGTAAAAAAATGTATATTGACACAGTACCTACATAAAGAACCCCGCACAAAATCGATGGAAAATGGATCCCAGTCGATTTTACTGAAATTGCAGTATGTTGCAGTTTTTGACTTTCTGATCAAAAGTTGTCATGGGCCCAAAGTGATCCTATGAATAGTTTCAGAGATAAAGAGGGGAAGTATGTGATTTTGACTGTAGGTCTGAGTAAGCTTCGCGAAGTTTCAAGTTGATGGATTCAAAAACTGAGGCATGTATGAATTTTGACCAGTAGTAGGTACCTACAATGCAGGAACCAACATTTCAGGCCAGAAAACACGGTTAATTATCTTCCTAATATAACCTGTGAAATTCTAAAGTATTTTCCCCAGTTTGACCTTGAAACGACCTTTACCTGACCTCCAGGTGACCTTAGATAGCTAAGCTATCCCCGAATTAAGGTTCAGCGATCCCAAAAGCATTGTACCTACTGGTCAAAATTCATTACATGCCTCAGATTTTGAATGCATCAACTTGAGATTTCGCGAAGCTTATTCACGCCTACAGCCAAAATCACATACTTCCCCCCTCTTTATCTCTGAAACTATTCATCAGCTTTTGATCAGAAAGTCAAAAACTGTAATATACTGCAATTTCAGCAGAATCGACTGGGACCCATTTTCCATTGATTTTGTGCGGGGTTCTTTGTTGAAGGAAAATAATTTACATTTTACATAATATATAGGTATTTTTCTTCAACTACCTGCTAAGACAAAAATGATGTTTTATTTTAAACAGCAGCGTGCTGTTATTTTCCAAAAAATCAATAGGCATTAATTTCAGGTTGTCAGGTGACCGTAGCAAAGTAGGATCCCGTTCTGCCTAGACATACCATATCCTCTTCTTCTTGTGATAACTATCTTGTTTTTGTACTTTTCGTTATTTTCTTCTTTTTTTCGGATTTATACCCACTAAATATATTTCTATTTTTATATCTCTTTATTTTAAATTTTATTTTTCTTTCATTTCCCATTTTTTATGGTATTTTTATTATTTTATCAACATACTACCAATTCGATTTGTGAATTGCTTATTGCAGTGTTGCAAATATTTAGATACTGTTTTTCTTTTGTCACAACAAATCAGAGAGCACCCAAATGTATACTGAAATAAGTATTATAACAAATACGTTATTATACAACTAAGATTGTATATTATTTAAAATTACATTTTAAAATGTAATTAATATTGTAAAGTTGCCGTAATGATTGAATTAAGGTTTTGTCACTTGCGATTAGAACCACTAGTGGTGACGTCATAAGGTGATGATGCGTCAGCGATGAGGCTTTATATTGCAAGTGGTAATGGCAACGTCTTTTAGACCTGGATGTCAAATTTGATATCAATAGCACGAGACGTAAAAGTTTACTTCATATTTCCAGTTTTTCCCAAAAAAAGAACCATAATACTGTAAAAATAAACACAACATTTATTAAAAACGACTACAAAATTTTATTGAAGGAAACAATTCACATTTTATAAAAAACATACACCTACGAATAATACTGCGTTATTTAGACTATAAAAGAAATAATAAAAATCTCTAAACTTCCGTGGGACTGTGTCTCGGCGTTTTGGATTTGGTCTCGCCCCAATGCTGGGCCGTATATTGGACGTACCCTGGTTCACCAGGTCTACTAGGCGGACGGTCCTCTTCTCTCTCCTTTTGCTTGGGGAGGACAATGGGGGAGGATATAATGTCGTACCTGCCGTACTGACCTGAAATCAACCATATAGACCTTGCGGTTGGCACAATATATCTTTTTATATTTTGAGACACTATGTACCTCGAAAAGCGCCGTTTGTTTTACCTCCCGAAGGAGAAAATAAGATTTTTTTAAACGTTTTGTTATTTTAACCGAGACCCTTCCAAAAGCAACCATATTTACTACGGATTCATAGTTATGTAACCAGTCATACCCAGTTCGAGAGCCTGGAGTGCTGTTTCATAGTGGAGAAATAAAATTGCCAGTGTGAAAGTGAAACTACTTTATTTGGTCTACATGTGTTGGGTTAGAAGCTCTTAAACTATGTTATTTGTTTCACAAGTACAAAAAATAAAAGATCATGCAATACAGAAGCAAGAGACACTGAAGGTATTTCATTTGGACAACCAAAAATCAAACATTGTAGTGTTGAGTACTGCAAGCTCTTGTTGCAACATTTTTTTGTAATGGCACTTTACCCCTGAGCAAAAATTGGGTTAATAATTTTATTAGTAGTTACTATTAGTAGTTATTAGTAGTAATATAATTCTGTGTCAGGTATTTTTTCAATTGAGCAAAGCTTTGCCATCCAAATGAAATAGACGTGAACCCGACAATCCAAATCACCTATACCAAATAAAACCATTTTCTCTACCCTTTCTTATATTGCTCCATACTGGTGAGTGTTGCTCCATCTTGGGAGGTATTCGGAGGTCGTCAGTTTCATCTGTTTCACTTCCGTCTCCGTCCACCACGTCTTTTCCATAGATGCCGAACTTCCTCGGAAAATCATCCTTCATTTGTTGGTAACCTTCGAGAAATAAGAACAGTAAGTTTAATTTTGATGTAAAGTGGTCAAAACTCCTTCCTTGGTTATCATTTTAACTTCCCTAGGTTATATAAATTTTACTACACTGGTTATTCGTCAACGATTTCAGTATGTCGCAATAGAGTGATAAATTGGATTTTATTTCATTAGATACCACACACTCACCTTTCATATTTTTTGTCCCTTCCACGTCCAACACCACCCCATCGTGTCTAGCCCGTCCATTCCTTATCCCGTTATTCTTACTTTCCTTGAAGCTCTTCTGGGGATCGTACCTGTCGAAATGTGTCCTCTCGGATTGCTCTATCTGTTTCTCTATGTCGTTAACGTGTTGGGAGATACTTTTTGGCTCCACGGATTTGGGTTTGGTGGCTTTCTTGGACTTGGGTTGGGCCTCGGTTGGTTTTTTCGCTTTTGGACCGCCCATATCGAGGAGGAATAGCGCGCCAGTGACTAGGGACACTGTCCCTACTATTGCCGCGTTGTCGACTAGGTCTTGGGGTACGGAGTCTAGGGCGGCGAAGGAAAGGCTTCCTGGAAAGAAGAGAATGACTTGAGGTTTGTTGTACGGTTTTGGTGGTAGATGCAATTACTCGTAAGAGGTCTTGGTTTATTTTCCCGAGGTTATTTTGTGGGTTGAGTGTATGAAGCTTGAAAATGGGCTTGGTTCTTCTGCATCTCGTTTGCTTTCCGAGATACAGACGAAAATTCATGGAAGAAATCTTAAATTTCGATAGTACGTCGAGGTGGCTAAAAATGTGGAACCTGCGATTTTTTGGTTTTATTTTGACAATTTCAGTACAAAAAAAATATGTTTGTTAGGTATCTAGTAATGATGGTTACCTTCCATTTTCTTCAATTATTACAGAACGACAAAATTTCAAACCAGGAATCAGGCTATATATACTTTTCTCAAGGTTTTTGACGCTTTGAATCTGACATCAGAATTGCTCCATCACGTCAGGTTTTCGAGATATCCTAACATTAACGTGCGAATAACACGGTTTTCTTCTATATTTGAGGTTATGTTACATCACGAAGTATTTTTCCCTCTTTATGGTATCGAAAGCACCTACTACCTTTCCCCTTCAAAATCCATTTAATTTCCCACTGGTTCTTCAGATATTCGAGGTCGCTGATTACGAATCTGAAGTCAGAGTTACAAAATTCAAAATGGCGGATGAAACATGGCGCATAGACAAAAAATGCTGTTTTAATTGACTTTGAAGATAAAAAGTAGTAGATCAGATGCCATGACAAGTTTTTTGGAGAAAAATTACATCATAGTGTAACATAACCTCAAATATAGCGAAAAAACGTGTTTTCCTACATAAAAAATTTGTTATAACAGTTAATTAGTAAGTTTCCTAATTTTTGGCTTATTGCATGTTATATTAAAATAAGAAAAAAATCACCAATTTAAATAAACTAATTCCTTCATCAAAAACATTTAAAATACATCTATTTTTAAGAATTGAACATTTCCATTGTCTCTGCAGTTGAAGAAAATCGTCTAAATAAAAATAGTTTTTCAGCTATTCTTGAGATTGCGACACCATGCATTTAAATTCTAAATAATATTCTCAACGAATGGGTATCTCACATTAACATTAACCTTCAATCTACCTAATAGTATCAAACAGCGATTATTTTCAAGTATGGTTAACAATAAATCCGAGTTATTACCCAACCGACATAAACAAACAATGCAATAAGATGGACGAAGGACAACGCCCAAGGATTCCGTACCAACAAGGCATACCACACATGGTACCCCATTAAAAGCGAAAATGGTTTAAATAATTGAAATTATTCCTCACTCCAAATTAGTGTAATTATCGAGATTTAATTGTATAAAAAAACATCAGTCGTACTAATAAGAATAATTGGTAGGTTTAATATTTGAAAAATAATTCACAATACAAAAAATTGCGGAACATATACTAACCTAAAGTTGTCATGAAATGTTATAAAGTGTTGTAGTTAGCACCCTCTAGTAGATAGTCAAAAACTAATAACACTGATTGATTTAGCATCCTCAAAAATTTACCTGTACCAAATTTCATTGCACTACATTCTATTCTGGAAAAGATATGGTTAACAAACTGATGGTCAGCCGCCATTATAGGAAAACGGAAAGAGTAAAAAGAAAACCACAAGAGCGGTTTTTATAGCATGTCATGGGTACTTAACTTGATCTTGTAGGTCCCTAAGGGCTGCAACGGCTATTACGTCATGTCAAAAAGTTTCTCAACAACTTTTGATTAAAATTTTTTTCAATATCTCTCTTCTCATTCAAAAGATATAAGGCGATACGTATCGAGCAAAATACTGGTTCTATCAAATCTGTTACTGATTTTGTCAGCGTTGCCGTAGAAGACAAGTACTCCTAAAGTTTATACTCATCACTGACATAAATTATTTGTCTCTAGATCCAGATCATGTCCACTTTTTTATTAAGAATATTAGTAGTAAACCTTCCCACAAATAACTTCGTTTTCCAACGCAACTCCGACAAAGTCAGTAACATACTTGTTCAAACCAGTACCTAATTTATCTGTTCGCATATCTTCTGAAGGAAAAGAGACATCGAAAAACTTTTTCCACGAGTTGTTGATAAAAAAGAGAACTCTTTCCAGTTTCCTGCAACGGATGCAAACCATCAGTTCTTGTCTAAATACTGACCCATCGCGATGAACAAGATCGACCCAATCCCAAGCAGCACCAGCTCAGTGACACGTTTGTGCGTGGGCAGCTCCCCCGTCAGCCTCCCTATGAACAGGGCGGCGGTGATTATAAGGTACCCCCCGAAGGTAGCGTCCGCTACGGCGGCCCCTACTCTGCTCCAGGTGATGTTGTTCAGCAGACTCCACTCCCTGGAGAGCTTCTGCAGGTATAAGCGCAGGCTGAACGCCTCGTCGTCGGTTACTCGCTTGAAGACGAGGCATATAATCACGAGGATCTGAAAATCGTCGTTTTAAAAAATGTTGTGATATAAAATTTCTGCAGCAAGTTCTCATTCATGCTTGGACACAAAGAATTTAAAGAAGCAGAACTAATTTGGTTGTAAATCTGAGCTCGTGATAACCGTAACTTTTATTTGAATACAAACACTGTCTCATTTTCCAAACAAGTGAATTTAAATGTGTGTATAATTTGATATTGCAATTAAGAGAAAGTAACACTCTCAGGGAATGAATGAGAATGAAATACCAAATTCGCTATGCTTTCGTAGTTTGAACTTAGATCAAATAACTATGAAAGTAAATCTGTTAAAATTGCACGGAAAGCATATTTTCATGGCATGCACTGTTATGCAACGATTGGTCTCTATTACAAAAATCCTATAAACTTTTTTTGAGAAACGAACGAGTCTGTAGTTTTATTTTAAATACACTGAAAGGCTCGATAACGGTAATGTAATTTAAAAAAGTAATAACTCGAATGAAACGAGAAAGATGAAACGAATATACAGTGTGTCCCTGGATGGGGTACCGCGCTGTTGTAAACTTTTTTATTATCGATTTTTCGAGAAAAAGTTGTTCTTTATAAAAAGTTTTTTAAGTGGTATTAGGCCCCTTGTACACTCCTCCTTCATTACTCGAGTACTTTTCTTCAAACCATCCTATTTACTACACGGGTGGCTTGGCGGTAAAGTCTCGTACAGTTTATGTATGATAGCATGGTCCTGAGTTACAGAGATTTTCTTTGCTCTGTTCTCATTACCATTTATCGGGAAAATGTTGAGCGACCCAGGTCTCTGGTAGGCTGCCACAGTCACGTCCCCGAGCCTGCCTTAGGTCACCCATCCAAATTCCAGCCTGCGTCCGTGATGCTTACCTCGGCAGATCGAAATCCACCGGCCAAGACATCCGGCTAGGCGGTCCCCAGCCATGGTCAGTAATCAAGTATGTAATAAAACATACAGGGCGTCCAAAAAATTTCAAAATGTGAAATTTTCCCTAAGCAAAGTGAGGTAGTTATTTTTGTTTTCGTTAAAAACTGTACCTATTTAACAAAGTTATTCGAGAATTCAAGAAATTCTTAAATACGGGGTTTAGTCAGAAAAAAAAAATTAACTGCGCCCGAATAATTTTTATTAATAATGCTAACCCTGGAGCAACGAATTTATCTTGTGAAATATTATGGAATCGGTAATGTTTCATAACGATATGCAATATCGATTTTTAATAAAAAGTCTAAAAAATCTAAAATATCCCAATTTAAATTTTAAGTTTTGCTAATAAATAATAAAATACTGTAATTGTCTTTTGACAGGGCATTAAAATGGAAAATCCCTTCTATCTCCGATTGCAGACTTTCTATAAAGAAAAGTGAACAGCGCAATTACAGTTTGGTCTACATAAAACATAATTAAAAAAAAAATCAATACTTATAAGCAGCAAACAAATAGTTTTATTATATGCTAGATTCGTGTATGTGATTTCTTAAGATTTATTCATCGAATCAAATTAAAATATTTCCAGTTATGGCACAGTTTTTAATGTAAGAGAAAACGACGGTTTCAATAAGGAATTAATAAGCAGTATTTAACAGTAAACTGTCAGCTGGTCTGCTCTTTATAAAATTTAAGCATAAGTTTCTCTTCAAGATACATCTAGCATTAAATTGTACGCAAAAGATTATCTAAATACTAAGTTTGGAATACATCAGGTGATTAGATGTAGCAGTGTAATAATTTTGAGTTAAAAGTCTTTGTTTATAACATTAATAAAAACATTATTTTATCCACTTAAATGTCGAAACGTACGGTGTGATATAGAACTCAGTGTAAAAACATTTGGAGTTTATAGAACATAAAAAATAAGACGTTTTTTTCCTATGGAAGCCTAGCACCAAATATTATTTTTTTTTCAATCAGATCATATCTTTTCCATTGCATTGGAACTTGGTAGAAATAACTTTTTGAGGGTGCTAAATAGTCATTGTTTTTCATTTTTGAACATCTGCTGGAGATCGCTACCTACTATCTCTCCAAGTGACACTTTACGACATAACTTTTTTGAGGTTAGGTTTTTACTAGTGTATGTATTGAAGTGTATGAAAGAAATTAAATATACATGTGTTTTTTTCATTAAAGGCTCGTAACTTTTTAAGAAAGCAACAATGAAGCAACTTTATTTTCATCTGAGAAAGCAACCCTTGAAGAATGGTCCTTTGTTACTAAACACCCTATATATTAAGGTAAGTAATTAGTTAAGCTTATTGTACAGGGTTACTGACATGACATTTTACTTCATCTTATCTTTTTACTTTTCTATATAGGAAACAATGGTAAAAAGTATAGTTGTACAACATTTTGTTGCGAGATCAAAGTAATATACGGATGCCGAAAAATGTTGTTCAGGGTGCCAAAAAAAAAACTCTTTTTAATGACAACTTCCAAATTTTTTATTGGAAATCGTTTAAATTTGGGTCATTTATTTCTCCATAGTGACAGCGCATGTTATTTTTCAGTGACAATCACCAACTAAGTTTTTTTAGTAGGTAATGGTTCACAGATAGATTAGCATGATTTTTAAAAATTCGTTAATAGCTCGAAAGCCGTTCACTAAATAACAAATGTATAGGTGGGCCTTTGTGCTCTAAAATAAATGAGGTTATGTCTAGGATCAGTAAATAAAACAAAATATTGTGTAAACTATCAAAATATATATACCGGGTAGGAGTGTACCGATGGTCTATCTGAAGTTACGTGAGAGCGATAAAGTAAGCCATAGAAATCCATGTGATAGACAAGGATGGCTATAATGAAGGCGTCTAATAGTCAACGCCCATTTCGCCCTTCCACAAATAAGAAGTGGATCTTATTATATACTACGAATCGAAAAATTACAATTAAAGAAGCAAAAGTTTCGTTTATATCTTCGAAATGCATCAATTGTTTTTTATATACAGGGTGGTCCCGAGGTAATGGGCCAAAATTCATGGGTAGATTTCTGAAGCAAATATACTACGATTTAGCCGAACTACCTTAGTCCAACAGCTGATAGTTAAAGAGATACAGGGTGTTAAATGTAAAATATTATTCTAGTTTATTTCGATCTATTTCTTAAACAATGCGAATATCTACACAAAATTTTGGGGTTTAGGGTTCTTTGGGTAAAGGAATTGAAATTTGTTGACGTTTTGGTTATGGTTCATAGAGGGCGCCAGCTGTCGTAGATTGAATGTGTTAAAAACGACATAACCTTTTTGTATTTTAAAGTATCTCATCTTTGGTATCAAATTCTTATTTTCCGACTTTTTTTACACAAAAAGGTGGACTTTATGAAAGTAGCTGTCTGTTTCCGAGATATTAGGCTTTGAAACTTTCAATGCTAAATAATTAAAATAATTTAGAAATGTCAAAAACAAGGGTTTATTAAGAATTAAAAATTGTAATGAACAGTAAAATAGTAAACATTAGTAAAAAATATGCCTTTTTGACAATAATTGCTCAAAATGTCCACCTCTAGCTTCAATACATTTATCAAGGCGTTTATTAAAAGATTATCTTATTTTAAAGGATAAATTCTTAACGCGAAATGACTGCAGCATTTAAAACCTGCTGCTAAAGTTCTTCTCAGGTGTTTATAGATTCAACATAAACAACTGATTTCATGTAACACCAAAAACGAAAATTTCGGCATTCTATCTCACATTTATGTATACGAGTAGACAATTTAAATTGTAAGCTAATATGTAATTTTAATTAGATACGAATTATACTTAATAGGAATTGACATACAAATTACAAATGACAGCAATAAGACAAGTGACAAAACGTCAATTATTTGTCCAAATACTACTTAAGAAACTTTATCGCTAAATTGATAGTACCTGTAGGTACTTAATTGTAATTTAATGCAACAGCATTGGAAGTTTCAAAGCCAAATATCCCGAAAACGGTGCGAGATAGGTATTTTCATAAAGTATACCTTTTTTGTGTAAAAAAGTTGGAAAATAAGAATTTGATACTAAAGATGAGATACTTTAAAGTATAAAAAAAGTTATGCCGTTTTTATCACATTCGTTCTACTGCAGCTAGCGCCCTCTATGAACTTTAACCAAAATGTGGACAGATCTCAATTCTTCTACCCAAAAAACTTCAAACCCCAAAATTTTGTAAGGATATTTGTATTTGTTAATGAATAAATGAAAAAAAAAACTGAAATAATATTTCACATTTAACTATCAACTTTTGGACTAAGGTAAGTTCAGCTAAATCGCAATATTTTTGCTTGGGGAATCTACCCATGAATTTTGGCCCATTACCTCGGGACCACCCTGTATTGCCTAAAACTTTCTTCTTTTTTTCCTAGATAGAAAGATAGAAAGGTAAAAAATATAAAATAGGAAGATTCCATTATGCAATTGACCCCATACATTTAAAAAATTATCCATTACGCGTCTTATTTTCTGATATTCTCTTTGTATGTACACTGATTTCTATATCACTCTGTATACAATTTTTAAAATAAAACATTAGTTTATACTCACCACCTCTATTAGCTTCAACCACGTCCACCTGTCTAAATTGACACCCATTGTCCTCAAACCATCCACAACATGTTTATTCCACTATTAATTAACGACTAAAATCTACGCACCGATTAAAGTGTCAGTCATCACGATTTTCACGGATTGTTAACCACACTTAAGTGTCCCCTTACGTCCAATAACATTCTAATCTGAAATCAAACGGAAGTTAAATTAAATTTATTAGTTGTTCTGCCACTGCTTTGGTTTTTTCTCTTTCTTGACCATAGTTGGCGTTAAATCAAAGCGTTTACTTCGGAAAATAAATGCATAAAGATTTATTTTTGTTTGTAAATTTCAACATTCCGCATAATTATGTCACACAGGTGTGATAAAATCGACGAATGCGATGTGTATAAACAAAATAACACGCGACGTAATGACTGTATGGGTTAGCTGATGGTGGAACAAATTATTTTAAAGTACGTACTCACACACGCCGACAATTTTTACCTTGAAGATAATTCACGGGGCAGGGACTTGAAATTGTTATGCGCCTATGATGTCACGGGGCACGGTTTTTTTCTATTCTGCTGCAGAGATTTTCATTGTTAAGTACATGACAAGGCAGTTTAACTAATCTGTTTTCATTGAAACTTTGACGTAAATAAAATTAACATTGCATTTTCTATTTTGCAGTAAAGTAATGTGTTAAAAATGTATTTTTTTCTCAAATTTTGGCCAACATACAAGATTTAACGCAACGAGAAAACTTTCTATACTTTGAGGTTAAAACTAGTGATGACTTTCCATTCAACTAACCCATCTACTCTTATCTATGTGATCCCAGAGTGGATAGATGACTCAAAATTTTATTTAGCGTATTTTTTAAATTCGTATTCACAAAGTACACATATAGTCCAGGCGATAGAGCAGTAAAAGTAGGTTTTGGCGTTTGTGTTTGAAGTCATCTATTTTGTTTTACAGAAAAATCCTAAATATTATGTAGAATAAGAATCCGAGTTTGCCTATTCCAAAATATCAATGGTATATTAAGGGGAACAACAAACATACAAAAAGAACGAAAAATTACCCGTTTTGCGACATATTTTTCCCTTTAAAAATCTTCATTTTTTGTTTATTTGACGATTTTCTATAAAGCTACAACAACTGTGAATCAAAAAAGTTGAATTTTGCATTAACAATGGGCGAAAAATATTAGAAAATCATATGTATATTTAAAGCAATTTTTAAAATAAATAAATATTTATAAATATTGATGAAACTTTGTCAACAAATAGTAAAACATATGTCAATTCTACCCTAAAAATTTTGGAACGATCGATTGCGTGGTTTTCCATTAATAGGATTGTTAATTAAGAAAATTTCAAAAAGTTTATAGCGTACCGTGGGTTTAAATTAAAATTTAGAAAGGGCACACAATTTTTTAGAGATACTAGTACTAGTTATCATAATAAACAATGATCAGTACTAAAAATTATTATTATACTAAATTATTTTTACACTTTTATAACCATATATAATTAAAAAATTTTTTTTTTGATTGATGACCAAAAAATCGTATTTTTTTCAACAATTTTAAAATAACTAATGAAACGGAAGCGATGTGTGACGTCATACCACACGTTATCTATCAGCTAGCCCACATACTTCACTTGGTGTCACATACATAATATAGGTAGTTCCATAAAGTGTGTGATATAGTGATGCGTTTTTGTTACTGATCTGCCATTTACAATGTACGATTTTTGATTAGGCAGAGGCAGAAATTGTTTAATGAAAATAACCCGTAACTGATCCGTATGGCTCAAAAATTTCTTTGATTAATTTACATTTGGAAACATCAATAAACAAGTAAAAAACATTAAATTTTACCACAAATAAGGGAAAAAAATTTCTACTTTTTTGTTAAAACGAAAAAAGTCAAAAAAGTTCAGAAGACGAAAACTGTGCATTTTCGAAACGTTAATGACCTTTTTAAAGTGCGCGATATCAAGTGATTTTCTATTGTGTATTTGCCTGGTTTTTTTTCTGGGTGAGATTTTTTGGTTAGGCAAAACTATTTTCATAAAAATAACCCTTTACTCATCCATTTGGATTAACGGTTTATTTTACTAATTTTTTAAAAATCTTTTCAAAGGTGGCAAAATACCCAAAAAATATATATTTTTCTTCTTCTTCTTTTTCATTAAAGAGTGGATTGAAAAAAAATTATAAAATTCATGAATTTTTCTGCTTGTTATAATTTTTTTAAATTTCTAAAATCATCCCTTAACTTCTAGCCTCCCTAACTCTGTTAATTTTAATAGTACAAGAAAAAGTCAATATACCATTTTTATGTAGAATTGTATGCTTTACAACTTTTATAAGAAACTTTTTTCTAGCCCTTACCCTTTTTGAGTTATCTTGAAAAATCCATTTACTTTATCTTTTAAAAATATGTACTTATTATTTTTTGTGTGGATTTGCGGAAATATAAAATTTTCAAAATACCGGTTTGGGACGTTGTTATTTTCTCGAAAAAAAAAAAGAACTCTAAACTCGTCTATCAGATTTTGCATATGACAGATTCGCAGCAACCCTTGGAAACCAACCAAATTCAACCACCCGGTACACAGCAAATATTGTTAATACCTCGGTAAACACTTATTATTTTTTTATTATTTATAGACAGCTTTAAATATCAACATCACATTTTTAAAACCCTTGAACAAACAAAATTAAGTTTTACTTCTCGGATTATTTAGGTGATTGGATCAATGCAACACCCTGTAAATTTTTACAGTACAACAAAACAAGTTTGAATTGTGTTAAGGTGAACAGTCACTCACCTCAAACCACCTATCAAGCATTCCCTTGAACAGGCGCAAAAACTTGATAAAAAATCACAACTTCCGACCAGTTATCACACTACTTATATGACAGCAAAAGTGTTACACCGATAACTATAACTAAGCGCTGTATACCTGCGACTTGACTGCGAGCTTATGAATGCACCTAAAGTGATAGTGGTCGGAAAGCCCCTTCCATTACTCTACTTTGGTCGTTATTTTTACGATTTTTTTACACACAGATAGGTGGAAGTTTATTAAAGTTCAAATCGGTGTTTGTTTGCACACATATGTCGGCAAAGTTGTTCAAGATCTATGTCGTAGTCTTTTTATAAAAAAAAACACACACGAAACAATATCATACATTGCCTTTTTAGTTCGTGTATTTAGGAAGTACTTACCACTAACTTTTTTAGCACACATGGGGTGTGCTACAAAAGTTATTCGGGGTCAAATATCAAAATTTTAAGTTTTTTGGATTTTTTTCGAAAACGGTAAATTTTATCAAAAAAAGTATCCCAGACAAAAATTATAGATCTTAAAATTATCTACAATGCCTTCAACTCTTAGAATTGTGATATCTCACGAACGGCGATTCTTAGAAAAAAAAAGTATAAGCACCATTTTTGTAGATAGTTTTCAGATCCATAATTTTTGTCAGGGCTACTTTTTTTATAAAACTTATCGTTTTCGAAAAATTCCAAAACACCTCAAATTTTGACCTTTGACCCCGAATAACTTTTTTAGCACACATGGGATCGATGGGGACTTTTGACACTTTATTACGAATGGTGTACCCAAGGTCTTCACCAAAATTTAGCTCTGTCGGAATTTTCGTTATTTGACCACTATTTTTATGACTAATTTGACCGGACTATGCTTGTAATTCTTTGAATGAACTCCCTGTCATTTCTGACATGTCATATAACCCAGTATTGCCCGAAGCAACTGACAATTTTTAATAATTAATGGGGTCAAATGGTTTTGAATAATATAATAAGATAACAGCACTATACAGGGTGTAAGTACATAAGTGTGAACAAATTCAGGGGGTTACTTCCTGTGGAAAAATAATCCCTTGTGAGCCGCTTGAAGAGGGTGAAACAAAAGTAGTTTTTAATTTTTTTCTAAAAGACCAAAAGAGTGACAGAATTTAATAAATATTAACATTTTTTCAGTCATTTTTAAACAAATTAAATTTGAGAAATTAAATTCTCAGTAAATGCATATGTCAATACAACTATTTAGGTATAAAAACAACTAATGATCGAAACTCTACAACGCCTGTGAGCTTGGGAAAAATGAATTGAAAATAGCATCTTCTTAGATAACAAATGCCGCCAACGCCAAACCAATTAAGCTTTCGAGCAGAAATTTTTACCACTTATTAAGGGTGTAAAAAGCCTCAAAAATCNGCCGGACACCACCCATCCGCCGAGATAATGCGGAATTTTTCAGAAGCAATTAAATCTTGGCGGGCGTACGCATGTAAATAATATAACTGGAAGCGAACGGTAAGAACGACATGAATAAATATCTCTTATGGTACATTAAATCAAAACCATATGGTCCCCGAACGGCCTGCCCATAAATTTAGACACATAATGAGAATTTATGAACATATTAAGCGGTTTTTTCAAATACTATTGTTACCGGCTAAAATAATAAGAGTCAACAAATCTTGTCGTCGAGTGTATCAAGACGGATTATTTTGTGGTGAATGATCCGAGTAGGCCAATGAAATATTATATCATCCACGGGTTTAGAACAGCGGGTATACGCACAGGGTGGATCAATTTTTCACTGAAGAATATGTTTTATCTAAAGGAAAGTGTCTAATTCTTGAGTCTCGCCTTTGTCACCTCGATCACTGTAGCTCCTATTACTGCGTTATAATATCTTAGAATATAACTGTATCTGGATAATCTTCTTAACAGTAATGTTATGTTGGCAACATTATAATAAAATAGATTTTATGCTGACTTAGAAATGATAGATTATTGTCGCAAGTGTTTTTAGTCCGGTCAAAATAGACATTTCAAATAACGAAAATTCCGACAGAGCTAAATTTTGGCGGAGACCTTGGGTACACCATTAGAAATAAAGTGTCAAAAGTCCCCATCGATCCCATGTGTGCTAAAATAGTTATTCGGGGTCAAAGGTCAAAATTTGAGGTTATTTCAATTTTTTTTCAGAAACGGTTAGTTTTATCAAAAAAGTAGCCCAGACAAATATTATAGATCTTAAAATTATCTACAATGCCTTCAACTCTTAGAATTGTGATATCTCACGAACGGCGATTCTTAGAAAAAAAAAGTATAAGCACCATTTTTGTAGATAGTTTTCAGATCCATAATTTTTGTCAGGGCTACTTTTTTTATAAAACTTATCGTTTTCGAAAAATTCCAAAACACCTCAAATTTTGACCTTTGACCCCGAATAACTTTTTTAGCACACATGGGATCGATGGGGACTTTTGACACTTTATTACGAATGGTGTACCCAAGGTCTTCACCAAAATTTAGCTCTGTCGGAATTTTCGTTATTTGACCACTATTTTTATGACTAATTTGACCGGACTATGCTTGTAATTCTTTGAATGAACTCCCTGTCATTTCTGACATGTCATATAACCCAGTATTGCCCGAAGCAACTGACAATTTTTAATAATTAATGGGGTCAAATGGTTTTGAATAATATAATAAGATAACAGCACTATACAGGGTGTAAGTACATAAGTGTGAACAAATTCAGGGGGTTACTTCCTGTGGAAAAATAATCCCTTGTGAGCCGCTTGAAGAGGGTGAAACAAAAGTAGTTTTTAATTTTTTTCTAAAAGACCAAAAGAGTGACAGAATTGAATAAATATTAACAATTTTTCAGTCATTTTTAAACAAATTAAATTTGAAAAATTAAATTCTCAGTAAATGCATATGTCAATACAACTATTTAGGTACAAAAACAACTAATGATCGAAACTCTACAACGCCTGTGAGCTTGGGAAAAATGAATTGAAAATAGCATCTTCTTAGATAACAAATTCCGCCAAAGCCAAGCTAATGAAGCTTTCGGGCTGAAATTTTTACCACTTATTAAGGGTGCAAAAAGC
>NW_019416260.1:791077-886598 GCF_000390285.2 Anoplophora glabripennis | reverse complement strand
TTTGTTTGTAAAAGATAAAAATAAAAAACCAAAAACTTGGTTATTTGAATTTTTCACATAAATTTTGAGGTTATGTGAAAAAAGTGTAAATACAAAAGTTGTAGATCTTTTTATTACCTACAACTTTGTTATTTAACTTTTTTCCATAAGACTTGTAGTTTTTCCGGAAATCAAGATAAACCGTTTTTTACCCTTAAAAACTCACCCCCTTCTCGACCTCAGATCGCCCGTAAATTATTTTTCCTTTCATTTCTGTTATATTCTCTTTTCCAATGGGTTTCATCCTACTATAATTTTTTTTGGTTTCAAAAATTATCGACCCTGGTCTAGTATGCATATGTTGAATTATAAACTTTTTATTGGTTTTCAAATGATCTATGATATATTGCAACTTTTCAGCCACCCAAAAAACCTTTATGAAAGCACTGCATTGCATTATCATTAAAATACTCAAATCAGTTCACAAGTGCTCCAAAATATACAAAGATAATGGTAAATTTACCCGCTCCGAAAATTTTACCGGAAAAATGCGATTAATTTTTTTACCATAAGTAACTTTTATAATTTTAAAGTTATAAATTTCTCTCAAAAAACCACTTTGTAGGGAATTTAAAGCATTTTAAGTTCTGTGATTTGCAGTTTTTTGAGTCCTTCGTTTTTTAGATTTGTAAGCTAAGAGGGCTCAGGAAAGGCAGTCTTGGAGCTTAGTTTTGACCTTCTAACGGTCATAACTCAGTTAAATATTGTCCTACAAAAATTTAAAAAAAGCAAATTGTTCAGTAAGAAAAAACCTACAATTTCTCATTCTATCATTTTTTTTATAACTTTGTTAGTTTTTAAAATATTTTGAAAAGGGCAATTTTTTAAAAATTTTAAAATTTTATTCAAAAGTAAATGAAATATTTTTTTAAATGTAGGCTTTCAAACTCCCAAAATCTACTGTTAATATAATAAATAAAGTAAATTGCAAAAGCAATACGTTTAATTTTTTTTTCCGTCAGGGCATTAATTTTAATACCGAATTTTTTCTCTCAAAAATCAAGACAATCATTTTATTTTGATTGTAACTTCATTAGTTTTCATGCTAACGACTTTTACCACCACTCAATTTAAAGGTCTTTTCAAGAACTTTAATAAGTGTTATATAAGTTTTCTTGGAAGAACCATTAATTTTTCGTCTACAAGACATTGAACGTTTCGATTATAGCCATATTCGAAATTGACTTCAATTTCTGGGAGTCATAACTCGGGTTCCATACCACCTATAAAAATTAAAAAAGCAATATCTTTGCTATTTAATTACGTTCATTTTTGTTTATGATCATTTTTTTTGATAAAACTTGTAGTTTTTGAGATATTCGCGAAAATGGCTCAAAAACATTCATTTTTTGGGCTAAAAACGAACATGTTTAGGCGCAAATAACTCAAAAAGTATTGACTGTACAAAAAATTCTTATAGAACATTTTTTAAAATTAGAATTCGCCCCTCTATCGAATCGTTAGGTTATTTTTAATAAAAAAAATTCCCACCCACCCGAAGGGGTGGCAACCACCCCTAGGGTAAAAGCACACATCGGCACTATATAACTTTTGTTTCTTGGGCTATTCAAATTTCACGTCAATCGATTCCATCCGAAAAAATTGGTAGCTAGAATGCTTCAGTGACTGGACTATAACTCTAAAATATTAAACAACTCAGTTATGATTTACAATTTTTTATCTCAACGAAAAATCCTTTTATCGCTTTTTATTACTGTTGCGAGTCGGTTTATTTCATCTTGCTATTTTAACTTCGCACTATTGCTTCAGCGACATTTGTATGAGCAACCAGTGATCATCAAAATGTTGTAATAGTAGGTAAGGTACTCAAAACGTTAATTCAGTTTGGTAATTTGATTATACAAGCAAAAAAATAAGTTTTTGAAACACTAGACATTGCGATTCACGCTTATGATTTAAAATTTTTACTGTATTATCGGACATTATTTGCAGTAGATATATTAAGAGGTCAGGTAACACAGCAGAAGTAAATTATACGGATACTAACCGTAGACGTAGTGTAAATGAATTCTTAAAATGACTTGCTGGGGCAGTATGCTGCCCCTACTGGGTATACCCAGAAGATTATTAGAAGATAACAAAGTAAAAAAAGTTACTATAGTCCACAGTACAGGCCTCCTCTGGAAAGTTGATTATCACATACTTTGTAACACCTGAAGAGCTTTGTTTTGACGAGTCTACCACATTTTTCCTCTGCGACTTTTCTCGATTCCTCCGCTTTTCCACTCGGAAAAGTCNATTGAAAGTGTCGATATTGCAGCGACTTAAATTTATGCCAGATCCAGTGCTGTCAGTTATCGTACCTTTTAGTTTTGGGTGTTCAATGAGGCTGCTGCTGTAATTGTTTAAGTTCATTAATACACACTAATACATTTAAAAAATTTGAAGTTTATGTTATAACTTGAAAACGAAAATGCACGCGAACAATTTGATCACACTGTCTTAATAACATTGCAAATACCTGAAACTTTGTAGTTTATTTTTCTTTTTTCGTAAAATAAACAGCAACGGAGCTATACGCATCTGGGGGAATTGGCGAATTCGGATTTTTCCTAACTATGTGATGTGACATATTTATTTCATATACATTTATACAGAATGTTAAATTCCTGACAGAAAACATTCAATGAAGGCAGTCCACTTTGACCATTTCGCAGAATCTCGGAGATCTTAACAGTTTGACGATGGAAACCCACTAGCGCTTGCGCATCCTTTAGAGAACACCCTGTATACACGACCGTCCTTTCGAAGAACAACCATTTATCAGAATTAACGCTAGTGATAACTAATAAATGAATAAACCCATTGTAATTTTAAAACGAAGCAATTAAGATATTTCGTACCTCACACGGTTATTTACTGAGGCCGCATAAGAAAGAGAGACTGTTTCACAAGATTGTCATCCTTGCGGAAAATTCCCACGTCCCTATTCCTACCAGTAACCACTTCTTTTTCTTTCAATGTCTAAAGACGATTACAGCTTCCTGAAGCCACCACAAGTAGCTGTACTGTGGTCAATGGTTGTTTTACTGAAAACTAAAATACCAAAATAAATTAATGTCCCAAAAGGAAAATCCCCAAAACAAACAAGAAATTTAATCAGCATGTAAAACATTCCATTTTCAACATTGTGCTTAAAAATAGGTTGTTTGTTTGATAAAATATTTCTTCATACAGTTCATGATTTGCCAATATTTTAACCAACAATTCTTTATCAACAAGGTATTGCGAACGACCCCACGCAAGCGTTTTGGGTAATCAAAAACGCGATAAAACCGCAAAGTTCGTAACCCATTACTTCACTTAAGCGTACCGTAAATGGGATGTTGTCAAATTTCTTAGATGACCACTGGGGTAATATAAATAAAAACATTCGCTTAAAATATAAATAAAAATTGTGTTATAATTAAAAAGTTTGAAGTTTGAACAGGAAAATATCGCAGCTCTCTTGTTCAAGTTAAATTTTTTTATTATTCAGTAAATAATTCATCATAATACAGTATTCATTTTAATTTACCCCATTACAGATCTACTTGTGTCAACGTGGCAACCGCGTAGCCGCAGACTATCAGCATCAGCTGATGTTAACAATTGAACGCACACTGGATCGAGTTCGAATAGAATAATTTGTAGGTTAGTTAGTGCTAGGTGCGCGTCCTTTTGAATTTATTCGAGCATTTAGCCAAATATCAGGCGAATATGGGCTCGAATGGGGAAGATATCGACTACAGCAGTCCCTACGCTAATTACAGGTCACCCCTCAGCACCAGGTATGCCAGCAAGGAGATGCAATATAACTTCAGCGACCAAAAGAAGTTCTCTACCTGGAGAAAGCTGTGGATAAATCTCGCAAAAGCCGAAAAGGTAAGTCGAAATCGAAATGTATTTTTGCACGTGTCTAATTTGATAATAGTTTAACGAAAGCGTAGGATCATACACTTTTACAGTTATTTGGTACCTACAATTTTTTTTTAAATATATTTGCCGCAAGTAGTGAAGACATTTCTGTAAGTAAAATGTTCAAATGATAGGGAAGCTGACGTACATAGTTACAAGACGTATATACTTGATAATACAAATTACAATCTATGTTTTTTAATTTATCTACACTTTGTATAATTTAAATTCGTATTTGTTTAAATTTAAGTACAATTTCAAACAGAATATACCGTTGTCTCCTTATCTTTTAGTACAATGTTCTTAACTAAAAAATAAACAATGCATGAGTGCTTCTTAATAATTTAAACATAAGTTTTATTTGAAAGTTGCAGTGTACATATTTATGTAATTAAAGACAATATTTGTTTCATTTTGAAAACGGTTTAGTTATAATCCTGGTACATCATTGCAAAGATATAATCATATTGAATTGCAAGTTTTTGAGGATAATTAGTTCATTGGTTTCGTAATTACAGACAAAAATACTTTCATCACCCCTTACAATATTTCGTATTAGCAAACATCCTCTACTATTTTTAGAAAGCGCATTTCGAATTGGGGTAACGTATACACTGCTGGTTGCATATATTGTAGTGAATTATTCGTCCTGCGATCAATAATAGTCCAGTTGCTGAAGGCGAAAATAAGGTAAAAGCTCCCAATGATTTCGGATAGCATGGATTTTCCTGAAAATTTGCGTACAAGCTCATGTGACTCCCCACTTCAAAAGTTATATTGTCTAGATGTGTGCCTTTTTTCTATTTGGGGGTGAAAACTACCTTTGTACGAAAAAAATGCGAAAATCGCAGATTTACGTATTTTAAAGATTCAATTCGTGTTCAAATATGTTGGATAAAGTTCCTTTCATGTTTTTTAATATAATTTATGAAATTTAATTACTTTTCAACCCTTAAAAATCCTTAAAAACTACCCTTCCATGGTCAAAAAATTGAAAAAAAAAGTTTTTAACAGTTTAAAATATTCTTTTGGTGCATTAACAATGTATTGCATTTCTTTTGTTATTCATTAGAAAGCTTACGACTCGTTACAAAGTTGCAACCCTTAACAACCATCCCTTATAATAAAATAAACGAACAAATATTATTGAAAGCTTGAGATATTTTAATGGTATAGACCAGTGCTTAAGCCTCCAAAAATGGTAAAAAGTGAAAAAAAATTATAGTATGATGAAACCCATTGGAAAAGGAAAATAATATAACAGAAATGAAAAGAAAAATAATTTACGGGCGATCTGAGGTCGGGAAGGGGAAGGGGGTGAGTTTTTAAGGGTAAAAAACGGTTTATCTTGATTTCCGGAAAAACTACAAGTCTTATGGAAAAAAGTTAAATGGCAAAGTTGTAGGTAATAAAAAGATCTACAACTTTTGTATTTACACTTTTTTCACATAACCTCAAAATTTATGTGAAAAATTCAAATAACCAAGTTTTTGGTTTTTTATTTTTATCTTTTACAAACAAATTNTGAACTATATGTCTATCTCCTCTTGTTTTCGAGATACAGAGAGACAAAATAAAACTTTTTAAATAACATTTTTATGAAAATTTCCAAACGGTGCGAAATATTTTAATGAAATTTGGTAATCCGAGGTTTTTAAGGGTGTCAAATACGTTAGTCCAATTATTTTTTGTATATTTCATAGAGGGCGCTAGTTATGCTACATTCTTATTACATTTTAAGTTCTATTTTTTTAAGGTTAGGTTTTTTACCATTCGGGCCCCAATTTCTATTGTACAATTTTATTTTCTAAAAATAATGTACTTTTGTTACAACTTCCTAATGTGGACGATTTTCGAGAAAAAAGACTTTTAATTAAACTCTTACAATATTACACTATAAAATAAGTGACTTTCCTCAAAGTAAGCTTGAGGAGATAGACATAGTTCATATGACAAAAAATTCTTATTTGTTTGTCGTCCTCACCCCCTGTATTTATGGGAGGTCTTTCCGAAACACCCTGTATTGTATATTTATATGGAATTTTGCTTACTACATGAAAATACCTTATTAGAAATTATAAATATTTTTTATTAAATTTACGAAATTTTTAAAAAACACTTTTCTATTGTGTGTTATTTTTGTCCGACATGTGGTAATCGATTTATCATACCCCGTGAAAATTCCGATTTCCAGCTGTCGGACTGAAAAAACGCGGCTTGAAATTTGTCGGACAACAATACTTTTTGACTGAATTAATTATTTACAATTAATTTTACTAAAAATTACCTATGTGGTAATTGATTTTCAATACCCTGTTATTTTGGCATGTTTCGACCGGTAGACACGTCAATGTCGGAAGAATTTCTGTCGGACAAATTTAAATCGGCATTTGCAACAAAATTTCCAGGTACTTAAGCTAAAAATAAAAGATGTGGTCTTGAGTTTTCAAGACCCCGGGAAATTGCCATGTTTTTGGACTTTTCCGAGTGGAAAAGCGGAGGAATCGAGAAAAGTCGCGGAGGAAAAATGTGGTAGACTCGTCAAAACGAAGTTCCTCAGGAGTTATAAAGTATGTGGTAATCAACTTTCCAGAGGGGGTCCTATACTGTGGACTACTAGGTATAGTAATTTTGTACAGAGATAGTAATTTATTTATATAAATATGAAAAAATTTTTACATATTTGTAAATTAATCTGCCTAGTTTTTCTTCAATGATGTGTAGAATCTTAGTACTCTTTCCCACTGTTTTAGAAAGTTATATTGGAATAAAAATAGTTGTGTTTTATATCGTGGGAAATAGGCAACCAGGAATACAGCTCGATTTACGCCCTGAAATAATACACTACAGTCAGTTACGACTTTATACAGACGTCGTTTATTTGGGCTCAAAAGTGATGGCTCTCTTAATACTGAAATACACGTCAACCGCGTACAACACGGAGTTGAAATAACTGAACACGGACGTGACGAACAGCAACTTCCTTTGGAAAACCAACTCCTCGTTCAACTCCTCGTTGATCTTCTTCGTCAGGGCCTCGTAGAGGATAACGGTGGACGCCGAGAAGTAAAGAATCATACCCAGGATGTTGAAGATCCTGGTGAGGACGTCAGGCATCGCGCAACCCAACAGACAGCTGAGTAAGATGACGCTAGTGATGATGATGAAGCTGCTGAAGACGATGTTGGGGTACATCATGGAGTTGATGGAGTCCCTGAGGAACTTGAGTCCCTCGGTGTAGATGCCCACGCATATGAATCCGGTTATCTGAAAAAAAAGCGGATCGGTTCGGTAGAGTGTAGATTTTTGGGAAGTTGCGGTTTGTAGGCAAAATCAAAGGGAATGTAGAAGTATCCACGAGATAAAAAATACTTGTATGTGAAAAGAATCAGTGAAATAACATCCTTGCTTTTGAGATGCAAAACGTCAAAGGTGGTTCTTTAAAATCAAATTATGGCCAAATAAGGTAGTGAAATTTGGTGCAGGTAAACTTTTGGGAGTACAACACACTTCTTTATACGACGTCAAAATTTCACAGAAAAGTACCCAGTGGTTTCCGAGAAAGGGCTATTTAAATTTTAACGTTAGCGAAAAAAGTACATTTTTTTGCATACACTGAAAAATCTTTCCGTTTCAACCTAAATTCTCCAATTTTAATGACTAATTGACAATTACCCCAGTCAAATTAGAGATTAGAGACGTGAAAAAATTATTAGTAGACATTTTATTTACACTTTCTGACGGATAAGGGTATGTAAAATGATAATATCAAAAAAATAACTCGAAAGAAGTAACACTAAGTTGACAAATTGCAAATAAGTTATGTGTTTTTTCACTTTTTTTTTTTACTACCCACGAAAATCTAGACAACCTATCGGAAAATTAGTTATTTTATGTTGTAGGCAATTAAATTTCTTAGTCATATTTAATCAATTTGTTAACTGTAAAATAAAGGTTGAATGCGGAAAAATTAGTTTTCGAAAATTGCGCTTTATTATTGCATGGTATTTGTTAATTAATTTCGTTCGTTTTTTTTGCAACCAAATGTTTAATTACTAAACGTTTATTTTAGATATTAATCTCGTAGATATAGGTTCTAATTGATCCAAAGATACGTATCGAAAAAGAAAAATTTCAAAAAGTTTAAATTAAGTAGCCCTTTACAACTAACAAAGTAGGCCGTTCAAAACAGCATTATAAACAAATTGTTCCAGGGTCAGGCAAAAGCCCCTCGGCAATTCGCTCTTTTTGCATTAAATAGAGTTTATTTTTACGGTAATTTTAAAATATGAGAATCACCTATGCCTCTTTAGCTCCCAAGTTAGCTGTCTTTATAACGTTAATTGTTAATTAATTATTGTATGTATTGGACTAGGATTTTAAAGACAATTAAAGAAAATGTTAGACTTTTATTTTCAGAAAGTTTTACATTGATAGTTCATGTAACAAACGCGCTAGCAGCAGTAAAAGTTAACGTTAATGAACGGCCTGTATGCGGGAGAAGGAGCCCCGAGCTCGCGCGTGCGCGTGAACGTCGCGCTCGTCGCACGGGAGATTTTTTACTTGAACGTTTCAAATTCGGTTCAAAAATCGGTGGGCGGTAAAAAGTGAAAAAACACCTAAATTTACCACTATTTGCCAACTTAGCATATTTTTTTCGAGTTAGTTCCGATATTATCATAATTTTTTTTAAATTGTTTGGGTTTTCTGATCTAATCGACTGGAGTAAATATGCATAATATGGCGGCAATTTTTCCAATTTTCGCTACTTAGTTTTCGAGATAAACGCAGTCCAAGTTACATAAAACTTCAAAGACCACCGTTTCCAATTCAATTATGAATGCACTATATCCAACATTTATAGTCTTAAAAGGTGTAACGGCGACGACGTCGCATTTTACAAACCGACGCGTCGCTCCTGGCGTCTCCCCCCGCTCGGCCGAGCACTCTGCGAAATTTCTGGCGCTGGTTCTATTTCTGCCGACGCACAACAACTAAACAACAATTTTACGAGATTAACGTCAACACTCACCAGTTGCACCACCTTCAAGACGAACTGCCTGTTCCGCAAATGGGCGAGCGTCACCATCTCGGGCATCTGCGTGGCGGCTGTATTCGGCAGGCTCATGTCGGAGTCCACACTGAAAAACCTCATCAGGGCCATAACGTGGGTCCGGCGGATCTCTTGCTTGGGGTCGCCGCCGGCATTCTCGACCATTTCGCTCATCCGTAAAGAGACTGAAATATGCGCCCGTGCCTCGGTGAGATTGACGTGATCTGTGCTAAACGTCTGTAATCGAGTGTAAATTTCGCTGATGTTTGGATTTAGTGAAATATTTATTTGGAATGGTAACGATAGACCGTTTGTGACGTGACGTTGAAAAATAAGTTCGGATGTTTCGTTTTTGGGGTCAAGTCGGTAAATGCACGGGTTTTTGGCGCACGGGCGTGTCGTCAAGTTGCAAAAGAGGCGCGATTCAAAAAAAAATTAAAATACAGGGTGTTTCATTTTCGGTGTGCCAAACGACCACAGATGATAGACAAAGTAATTTTGAGCAAAAAAGTTCATATCGACATGTGTCCGAAAACGCCCCCCTGTGGCGCTACGCCCCTTTAAAGGGGGATCAAATTCAAATAAAATAAAAACAAATAAAAAAGTTACGAATTTTGAACTTCGGCTTGCCCCTCGTATGGACGCCCCTGAAAACAATGTGTCAATTTGGTTTAAAGAAAGTAATTCCTCGTAATAAATGGTACCTCTGTGTAAAATTTTATCAATATTTCGAAGCATTTTCGAGATATTGTAATAAAATTGTGTGTTAATGGCCCCCTTTAAAGGGGCGTAGCGCCTCAGGGGACGTTTTCGGACATATGTCGATATGAACTTTTTTGTGCAAAATTGCTTTCTCTATCATCTGTGTTCATTTGGCACACCAGAAATGAAACACCCTGTATTTAGTATCTTCTAAGGCTAGGTTTTTTAGGATAGGTACTTACATTGCCAAAACATGACGAAATAATTGAATAGAACTTTTAAACAATTTTTTTATGCATTGACTAATTGACTTTTTGTTGAAAAGGTTAGCTTTAGAGATATTACCAAGGTATACCTTTTTTAAGCAGAAAAGTTGGGGGAACAGATTTTTTCTAGCCCAAAGTGAAATATACCGTGGCACAAAAAAGTTTTGGCAATTTAAATGCTTCCTAATAGTCGCTTGTGGCGCCCTCTCGAAGATATAACGCAATCGTCGATAAATTCGAATGTCATCCCAAAAAACACCGTATACGAAACTTTAAGAAATTATATTAAGTAGTCGAAATATATTAATGAAAATGTTATTTATTTTTTCAACTTTGACACCCCGTTATTATCAATTTTTGGACTAAGGGCAAGTTTAGTGAAGTACAGGGACAAGAATACTATTTCGTTGGAATTTTACATTCTGATACACCTAATACACTATAAAAAACCTAACCTCAAAAAAGTTATATCTTAAAATGTTACTGAAAGAGATAGTAACTATTGCCCTCTAGGAGAAGGTCAAGAACTAACATCATTGACGTATAACATACAAAAATTTCAATCTAATACATTTTTTTTGGAAAAGATTCGACTAAAATCTAATTAATAAAAACATATATCACGCCGTGTATCTCAAAAACAAAATACGATAGATCCATGGTCCATAGGAAAAATCGTCATATTTTTTTTATATTCTATAGTTTCTTCTTTTTTATTATTATTTCTTCTTGTTCTTCTTATTTCCTCTTTTGATATTCTGCTTTCTTCTTTTGATATTCTATACTCGCTTCTGTAACGTCCTGTATGAAATTGAGGTCAGAATGCAAGGTGTATGGAAAAGCAGATAAATTGTATTGACTTGACATTATCTTTCTACAAGGTGTCTGGTAATAAATGGACTATACTTGACAGTACCTCCCTTGGGACAAAATAAATTATTTTGTTAGGTCAACTTTTTGCTTCATTAAAAAGTTTTGGGCCTTTACTGAAACTTTTTTAGCTTTGTATGGTATGTGTTTATTTTTTACCTAAAACATAAAAGCTGCTTAATTTTTTTGTCAAAAAAACTACTGTTTTTGCTAAAAATCACATTTTGATAGAGGTAAGTTGGTCTAAATTGCAAAATAATATTTAATTTAGTTACAAATTTAACATTCTGTCCGTAACTGACAAGTGACAACTGCTGCAAATGAAATACTACCTACTTTTTACAGTAAATAAATCAGTTTTTAAAAAATAACTGTATTTTCACAAGATTTCTACCATCAAAACAAAAAACCAAAGCAAAAAAGCAGGAGATTGTTTAAGGTGTCGTTGGCGATACCTATTTGTTTTGATAAAAAAAATAGGTAACTTTATTTTCAAATTTGGCCATCTGAAAAAACCCTCTGTACTAAATTTGTGATAAAGTTACCTTATAAAAAATCGTTTATTTTCATTCAGAATATACCAAACATTTTTTACCACGAGAAATAGGATTCGTAAGTAATATTACAAATAATTGAAAAGTTTTTATAATTCGAGTGATAGTAAAATTAGTTTAAAGATCCGCCTCTGGTGCTAGGTGCGTGGCTAGAAATCTATTAATACAGTGTTATTATTATATCTCCCACACAAAAGATTAGTTGGAATCCGAAATAATGCTTGTAAAGAAAACTGTGAAGGTAAAATAGCAAGTGCAAATTGGTATTAAATTCTAAATTTGCATTCGTGTCTGCGCATTTTATTTAATACGAATTTAACGAATACGAATATGTAATCAAAGAAGGATGATTTGTAAGAAAATATGTTAAAAAAAATCTTTATTATGAAACAAATTTTATCTTGACAAAAACATTCCTTTTGTTTATGTAAACAAATTTCTCCCTTATATTTACAAAGTAATTCTTCCTAATATTAGAAAAAAAATAAACGAACTTCTTTCATATACAAGTTGTCCTGTTCATACTTAAAAAAAATTGGTGATAAATTGTTAGGTAAAAATAAATTTGAATGCGATTTTTCACTATTTTAAATAATGAATCGAATGGTATAGAAAAAAATTGTTTTAGTTTTATTAAATTATTAAAATTGACAATTACAAAATTTAAATTATGATTTTTTTTTATTAAAAATGAAATAAAATGTTTATATGTATGTTTAATTTTTTTTAAACCTGACAGGCCAACTTTTTTATTTGAAGTCTAGTACTTCCAAATGCAAAGTTGTAGGAAATAACTTGACTAATAAAAATTTACAAATAATGTTTTCCGGTGTTGCCAGATTTCTTCTACTTAAACAATATTTTTTTAAATGGCAACACCATTTTTTTTCATAATTTGATAAATCTCCAAATTCTAAATAAAAAATGTAAAGTCACATTTCTTTATTGAAGTAGTCGTTTTAGAACTATCAGCAAAAACAACGAATTTTTATACACATTCAAATAAACAGCTGTCAAATAACACAATGACAGTACAATGATGATGGATCCTTTCAAACAATGCAATTTTTGTTTAATTTCCAAGATCTACTATTGCAATGTTAGCTTATTTTAGTTGCCGACTACAGATTATTTTCGTTTTTCTTGCTGATTCTTCCAAAATGGCTACTACAATAAAAAAACATGTGACATACGATTTTTTATTTATAATGTGCATATTTGTCAAATTATGTCAAAAAATACAGTGTTGCCATTTAAAAAATATTGTTTTAGTAGCTATTGAAGAAATCTGGCAACACCGGAAAGATTTATTTGCAAAGTTTTCTTAATCAAGTCAACTAACCTAAGTATGCAGGTCTGGTCATATTTTTATTTCCGATACAAAGTTTGTAAATTATGTAAATATTTCACCAGTCCCCTAATAATTCTGATTCCGCCCCCATATCATTTGGACATCTTTATGCCATCGATATAAGGGAATAAAAAAACGCCATAAGAAGTGCGCAAAGCCTGCCCTTGACTATTGGTTTATTGTATCTGTCTTGCATTAGGAATTTGGGAACAACGTACGTCTAAGATACGTACATACGGAAGATAGAATACTGGACATTAATTGACAGCAGTGTTGCCATACGTAAGTAATTACCCTATTTGTACGATATTTTTTTACAAGAATGATAAGATTTTTTGAGACCTTACTAAAGCATTCCAACTTTATTACAAATTATTTATAGCCTTTAGTAAAAACTAAATCGGCATTCTAAAATAAAATGAGTGGTAATTCTTAAGCAAAATAATAAATTATTTTCAAATGCTTATTATTAATTAATCAGGTGTTCAAACAAACCACCAGCTTGAGCTTCACAATAATACCCTAATCTGTCGTAAAATTCTTGACGAACATTTGACAAAATTTTCAGGAGTAACTAAACTGATCCTAAAAGGTTTATAATTTTAAGCCGTAATTCGTCTTTTGCGGCTCTTTCGTGTTGATGTACGTATGAAGATATAAATCGACCAACGACTTCCTCTGCACTTTCTGCAGGACAATACCATTTAATAATATTATTTTTTTGTTCAACACTACACCATTCTTATTTTGTAATATTCCGTCTACTTCTTACCAAAGTTTTGAGTGGAATAATAATAAAAATAAACAAACAGAAAAGTGCTTTAGGTATTCCGTCGGTTCACAAAAAATGCAACGGGACACGTGCGCTCCCACAGCCAACCAGTTACGCGAGTCCGAGTCGCAGCCTCGATGATATATGTCATATCCGACCCCTTCCACCCGAAGTTGATAGGACTTAGTCTATGCGAAAGAATTACCTGGCCAGACCGATATGAAAAATTTAATTAAGTTGACCAAGAACGCGATTTAAAGGCCCATTTAATTGGACGATGCCTACAGGCAAATCATTTTAATTCATAGACATACCGAGAGTTTCTTTTTTTGTTAAGTCCAACTAATTTTCGTTGAACTTGCCACCAGAGAGCTCCCAATTCTTAGAACAGTAATTTTAACTACAGCCATATGTCTATGACTGTAATAAATCATAAGTTAAATTAGATTCAGGTAAAAAGGAAAAATAGTTTATTGGACGTATGTAAATGGTACAAATCAATGCAACATAGAAGGTATGAATCACAGTGTGTTTTATTTAAATGGAATAACTCCAACGAACTAGTACTGTTTATTACAAACTCCGTTTTGCTTCCACTTGATTTGGTTTTTGTGCCTCGAGAACGTAGATCTTCATTTTTTCCTCTTGAAAATATTCCACCATTTCTTTGGTTTCAGTTTCTCCTCATTGCAGCACTTCTCACACCATTCCTGGTTTCCTTTATCGGAATATTCAGGTTCCGATTCTTCCATATGGTATTCGCGAATCTTCGGACCGTATACTACATCTACCCCATCAGCCCCAAGATGCGCCGTCCCCGTTTGTTTTGACTGGACCAACGGTTCGCGTATCGAGCCTTGCACTTCAGCGTCGCTACTCGTTCTCGATTGGATCGACGGTTCGTATTGCTTTTCAATTTCACGGATCGACGTCTGTTTCGATGTAATCGACGGATCGAGTACCGATCTTTGCTCTGCCGTCTCACGATTCGACATTTTAGGGATAATCGTCGGTTGGTATGTTGATCTTTGTGGTTCAGCCTCACGGATCGACATCTGTTTCGATGTATTCGACTGATCGAGTACCGATCTTTGTTCTGCGATCTCGCGATTCGACATTTTAGGGATATTCAACGGTTGGTATGTTGATCTTTGTGGTTCAGTCTCACGGACCGACGTCTGTTTCGATGTACTCGACGGTTGGTGTACCGATCTTTGTTCTGCGATCTCGCGATTCGACATTTTAGGGCTATTCAACGGTTGGTACGTCGATGTTTGCGGTAAAGTCTCGCAGATCGACGTCTGTTTCGATGTAATCGACGGTTCGTGTACCGATCTTTGTTCTGCGATCTCGCGATTCGACATTTTAGGGCTATTCAACGGTTGGTACGTCGATGTTTGTGGTAAAGTCCCGCAGATCGACGTCTGTTTCGATGTAGTCGACGGTTCGTGTGCCGATCTTTGTTTTGCGATCTCACTATTCAATATTTTCGATTTAAACGACGGTAGGTATGACGATCTTTCAGGTTCAGTTTCATGCTTCAATATCTGTTTTGATGTAATCGATGGTTCGTGTATCGATCTTGCGTGTTCTGTGATCTCGCGATTCGACATTATCGATTTAATTGTTGGTTCGTGCCCTTGTTCGGTCTCGTAGTACGGTTCCTGGGGTAAGCTCTTTAGTGATTGAGACGCCACTTCACGGTTCGGACGGGTCGGTTGCTCTGTCGCTAAGCGATTTGGTGCCCGAGTTTTCTGAAATTGTGGTTCATCCACTGGTTGTTCCAGTGACGAGTCTTGCGGTGAAGTTGGTTCTTGTGGCGGTTCGATTTCGACGTCGTCATATACGGTCTCTTGGATCGGTTCGTCGGAAGAAGAGTCGTGCGGTAGGTCGTGATACGATACTTTACCTTTGTCGTACTCTTCGGTTTTGCGGCTACGCGTCCTCTTACAATCCTTGGAAGGTTTACCTAGAGCTATGCATTCGCAGACCGACATCTCCTTCGGGACGCTTTCTAGATTGGCGCTGATGTGAGATTTTTTAATTTGTGACTCCTCGAAATCGCCTCTTCTTCTCATGTCTCTATTCGACGTTTTCGATGGTACTTGCAGTGCCGCGGATGGTACCCTTCTGGATTCTGCGGTATTCGTTGTACTGACTGGCTCTAGAGTTGATATTTTTTCTTCGCGCCATTGCCCAGGGGAGGGCTGATCCCCTTCCGATTCTTGTAATGTTCCACCAGCCGTGAGGCGCATCTCGTTGCTTTTCGCCGAGGACTTTGATATTTTCGATACTTTGGACGCTTTCGATACTTTCGATGCTTTCGATCCTTTGAAATCTCGTTGCGTTTGAGTCACTTTAAGATTAGGATCGGATTCTTCTGACTCTGTCGTGTCACGTTCGCTCGACTCTTCCGAGGTGCTAGAAATGATAAATACACTTTATTGTTTTCAATAAAATAATAATAATAATAAAAATATAATTTATAATTGAAACCCTCATAAGTCACACTTGGGGTGGGCCACCTTAAAGGTCACACTAGTGCGAATTGGGATTTTGCCAACTTTGAACCTTTGTGTCTTCTTTGTTTGTTAACTAAACGTATGTATATCAAAACTGGGGTAAAATTTTCCGAGAAATCGATTGATGTAATTAGTTTTGAAAAAATATTATTTGTTAATAAAAATGCGACCGGAAAATTTTTTTTTCGAAAGGTGACTTTTGAAGTCATATTTTTTTTATAAATAGTGGCTAGTGAAAAAGTAAAGAAAGGATTTTGAAATTCAAAGTCTATATCTTTAAGAAAAAAATACCCTAATTCATAAAATAATATCGATTTTAAAATTATTAACAAAGAGTAAATAAATAATGATTTAGTTTATTCGAACCGTAAAATGAGGTGAAAAATATCGGAAATTTGCATTTCATTCCACTTTATTTCAAGATTATATGATATAAATTCAGCCACACTTTTGCCGACACTAAAGTCACACTAGTGCGAATTCGCACCGATCGGACTTTTGAGACTCTCTAGTTTGGCCGACAATAACAGACTGAGGTCAGCTGTGGTACTGCTGAACTGTTTGGGCTATAGAACAAATTATCCAGGCAGCTGCTACAGGTAGCAGGAACCGAGGATTTCTCAGGAGAAATGTCTGCTGTTAAAACAAAACGGTGGTGCGGATTCGCACTAGTGTCCCCTTTGAGGGTTGACGCATGTAAGCCAGTGTACACTCAGAAACTACACAAATTTAAGCGAGATTTGCATAGAAAGATGTAAAACCATTATTATTTTGTCGAGGCAGTGTTAGGCAAGTTATTTAAAACACTATTTTTCGGGTCGATATGCCACGGTCTAAGTAATTGGTCACGCCATTTATAGACTTGCACTTCTTTGTTTTTCAATGGTGATATGCAAAAAGCCTCACTGAGGATTCAGTCAGATCAAGAGGTTCTAACGGCCAGTCCGCCCTCACAGAGTCTAGCCCGAGAACAACACGATCAGATCAAGGCAGTACATTAGATGTCTGTAAGTGGCGTCGACAGGGTAAATGGGCTACTGTATAATAACTCGGAAAATCATGGTATTTTAAATAATCGTATAATATTTGACACAATGTTATCATCTCAAAGAGTCGGCACTTGAAAAATAAAATGGTTTCTAACGATTCTGACAATACACTGCGCAATCGTTTTCACAAAAATTTGTGTTGTGTCAAAAAAGCATACTGGTCAAACAATTTCTAGTCTGGTGGTTTAGATTTATTGACGATTCGAGAGGCATTCGCTCTCTTCTTCAGAAGAAACTTCAATTGGGAGAATAAATCTTTGGTTCGTGGCCTTCTGGTGCGTGGTTTGAAGACAAAACCGACGATTTGTCAGCCAGCCCAGAAAATGTTGACAATGATTGACGACTAAGTACTACGGAAGCTGGTAAACCAAGCTAAGAAAACGTGCTACTGTCTAGGCCAGGTGTTCCAAAAATGAGTTGGTATTAGAAAAAGTTAATCGGAAAACTGGAATTGTACGCAAAAAATTAAATTCTTTTTACGGTTTCTTCAGCTCGATTTTAATTGAATAACATTTGTTGTGCTTGCTTGGGAGACTTATTAAAAAGACACCGTTTTACACTCATTTTTGGCGCATTTTGTTTTAACATGTGATGTCTTACCTGCTTGATTCTTGGGAAGATTTTTTGCCAGTGCACCTGCAAATTATATTATTTAATTATAGTATTATACAGTACATTACCCTAGAGAAAAAAAATTGAAAAGACCAATTTCATTCAGAATTGATGGCGGATTTCTAAAAAAATATCAAAACGGGAAAAAGTCAGTGGCGTACCATTTATTTTTATTAAAAAAGGTTGTGGCATTCTCGCACGAACGCCACTGGTGCAAGTAGAAATATTCGGATCACCTCAAAAAATGCCCATTCATCCCTCCAAAGCGTGTTTCAAATTTCGAGTCGATGTCTTTAAAACTCTTTGAAATAATTAATAAAAATAAATAAAAATTAAAATTTAAACACTGTATCTCGAAAACGAAGCATATTTCGACCTACGTTTATGTGAACTTTTTTTCACAATATAACTTCGACAACCACCCCTTAAAATATTTCACACTTATTTACAAACGCCTTTCCACAAATAAGATCCACTTCTTATTTGTGGAAGGGCGAAATGGGCGGTGACTATTAGACGCCTTCATTATAGCCATCCTTGTCCATCACATGGATTTCTTGGCTTACTTTATCGCTCTCACGTAACTTCTGATAGACTATCGGTACTTTCCTACACTGTAGGTTATGTCTCATATATATTCAAATTATTTATGCAGATAGACCGAAAAGCAGAATCGTTCGTTTCACCTATGGCATACTGACGAGAATTAATAAATTTGAAATCGGTCTATATTTGATGGCTTTGGCTTTGGTATAATTCAATGCCAGTCGGTGCAGATATTTCGTGAGTAGTCGTTTTACACAGTATCACTAACTAAAAAAGTATATTCCGCCTAGTGCGGTATTAGACATGCTTTAAAATTACAAACAGGTCACTCTTCGCCAGTTCGATGCGTAGTGTCGGTAGGTGTGAAGTAGTAATGACAGTTAAGATATGACATATGACGTAATCTTTATATATCTCACTACTAACTGTGGGTCGCAGTTGCCCTCCAAGAGTTTCTTCATGTAGGAAGCGGTGATTATCCTCGTCTCCGAAGTCTGGGGGTTGTATTCGCCGGTTGATCGTATTATTTGCACGTTTTTGTCTGTCATTTCCTGTACCGCCATTACTTCGCTATTCTTCCGTTCTTCTTGCTGAAAAAAAGAAACGTTAAGGAACACACTTCTAACGAACAAACATATATTTCGTCTGTGAACCTCCCCATTGTTCATTTTTTTGAATTAGCTATTGTAAATATCGAAAACCTAATGCGTTCATCAGAAATCAATTCCCCCTAGCATTTCATCTGAAATCTTCAACAAACCAAACCGCGTGCTTTCAGATCAAAAAATAAAAATGTTGGGTTTAAAAAATTTAGAGAAAGTNGTTAGTCGTTTTACACAGTATCACTAGCTAAAAAAGTATATTCCGCCTAGTGCGGTATTAGACATGCTTTAATATTACAAACAGGTCACTCTTCGCCAGTGCGATGTGTAGTGTCGGTAGGTGTGAATTAGTAATGACAGTTAAGATATGACATATGACGTAATCTTTATATATCTCACTACTAACTGTGGGTCGCAGTTGCCCTCCAAGAGTTTCTTCATGTAGGAAGCGGTGATTATCCTCGTCTCCGAAGTCTGGGGGTTGTATTCGCCGGTTGATCGTATTATTTGCACGTTTTTGTCTGTCATTTCCTGTACCGCCATTACTTCGCTATTCTTCCGTTCTTCTTGCTGAAAAAAAGAAACGTTAAGGAACACACTTCTCACGAACAAACATATATTTTGTCTGTGAACCTCCCCATTGTTCATTTTTTTTGAATTAGCTATTGTAAATATCGAAAAACTAATGCCTGGGTGCTTCCCCCTTACATTTCATCTGAAAACTTCAACAAACCAAACCGCGTGCTTTCAGATCAAAAAATAAAAATGTTGGGGAAAGTGTTCCAGTTTAAAAAATTTAGAGAAAATTCGGTTTGAAAATGTAGGGAGCTAACTGCACGCAGACTTCCCTCCCCCCATCTACGATATATATGTTTTTTTTGTTCTGGGGAAAATAGCAGTTCTAAATTGTACTTTTACTATTTTATGCAAACCATTATGCTGTAGCTGCTTTAAGTATGGAGACGTCGAATTTAATTGGAGTAGATTTTAGGAATTTCGAAAAAAGGAGTTCTGGTGAAAATAGCATTTCTGCATATTGCTTGAATAAATCTACCATTTCATGCACATATAGTTGTTCCAGTTATGGAGTTATGGAATTTAATCAGCTTAAGTAACTTTTAGCAACTTCAAAAAAGGGAGTTCTGGTGAAAATCGTAGCAGTTTTGCATTTTGCTTGAATACATCTACCATTTCATGTACATCTAGCTGTTCCAGTTATGGAATTATGGAATTTAGCTGAAGTAACTTTTAGCAACTTTGAAAAATGAAGTTCTGGTGAAAATAATAGCAGTTCTGCATTGTGCTTCAATACATATACCACCTTATGCACATCTAGCTGTTCCAGTTATGGAGTTACGGAATTTAATTAGCTTAGCAACTTCGAAAAAGGGAGTTCTGGTGAAAATAGTTCTTCTTTTGTAGTATCTCCTTCGAGTAGGCAATTGATCTTTTTAGTATCGTTTTGTTCTAATTATGTACAAAAATAGCTAAAGCTGCGCTGTTTACATAAAGGACAATACAGAACTACTACTATTTTCGACAGAACTTCCGTTTTCGAAAGAATTAAAGTTTCTTTAAATTACTTAATTTAAATATCTCCATAACTAAAGCTATTAGAGCGACGCAGTTTGCATGAAATATAGAACAATCCGGTCACAATACAGTGCCACCAATATTTTCACCGGAACTCCCATTTTCGGAATATTTAAAATCTGCTTAAATTGGTTAAATTAAATACCTCCACGACTAGAGCAACTACAGCAACGCGGTTTGCATGAAAGTATGAAATAATAGAGCTATGCGAGCTCGAGGCAGAACTGCTACTATTTTCACCAGAACTCCCGTTTTCGGGATACTTAAAATCTCCTTAAATTTGTTAATCTCCGCAACTACAGCAGTGCGATTTGCATGAATTAGTAATCTATTCGAGCACAATGCAGAACTATTTTATCGAACTCCTCTTTTCGAAGTTCTTAGAATTTTAAAATAGGACTGTTTGATCACAATGAAGAATTGCTACTCTTTTCACCGAACCAACTCCTTTTAGAAAAATTTCCTAAATCAATTAAATTAAATAACTCCTTAACTAGAGCAACTACAGCAATGCGTTTATCAGAAATCAATTTTTTAGGAACTTTATTTTCGTTTCAAACCTCCTATGGTACAGAACAACAAAAACACGTTATAAATATGAAACATTAAGAACTGACTGATGTTAGCTTGCGTCTGCGAGCAACAGTTCCGGACTTAGAACTACATATTCATTTTAACAAACGAGCACTGTAAGAATTTTTAGAAAATTTGACCGTTGAGAGGACTGCACCATATATTTAGTACCTCTGTAGATGTTTCGGCGGCTGCGGTAGGTGGTGGTGGTGGGCAACAGCAATTGTAGGGCGCGACGAATTGCTGCGGCTCCGCAAACTTGCTTGGGCGTGGACAGTCCTTCTCGCAATATGTGATCCCAGGTTCTTCCGCGCAGGTTTGGGGCTTGTAGCGCCTGCCGCAGGGAGAGCAATCCTGCGCTTCCAAACCGAACCTCCTCGTCGGAGAGTACTCTGCAAAGGCGTTTTATTAAGAAAGCACGGAAATGGTTTTGAATTCGGTTCATCGGTACAACTGGACTAACCTGGTTGCAAGCCGTTTCTCTTGATAGACGAATTGCTATTTCCTACGTAGGTGCCTTTGTCTGAAGCTAGAAGCGTTAGTTTTAGTCAGACCGAAATCCGGAATATGTTACTAGTCAGTTACTATTTAATTTAAGACGTAAGAAACCTTGTACAATATGAAAATCCTTTAACACTTACTCTGAGCGTTTGGACAGTTGATGTTGCAACAAGGACGCATCATTTGCTGTGTTCTTCCTGAAAAATGTGTCAGATTTTATTTTTTTTATCAAACCGTCATTGTCTAACATGTCCCTATGATCTTCCAACTTATCCAGACTAACTATTTACATACTTTGAACTCCTGGGCAATTCTGGATCCCATTACATGGAATCTGGATGATTTGCATTGGAGGCACTGAAAAAAAAACATAAAAAACTAAGGACAGTACTTTACATTGATCACAAGATGGTAAAGGTCCCAAATCTAAGTAACTTGATAACTTTTTACTCACCGTTCCCGCTCTTGGTCGCGCTGCACACCACTGGTGGACAACAAAGAGTACCATTGATGGTCGTTTGTTGTTGATAATGGGTCCTTCCACATTTCAGACACGGCTGTTGATAATATTGGTGAAAGACGCTATCCTGCATGGATATGGCTCTAAAAGGAAACCATTGATGACCACAATGTCCAAATCAAAGAATATGTATTTGGAAAATTTGAACTCACGGATTGCCACCCTCAGGCTGGCAATATGCCACGATCATTTCTTTCGACACTTGGTTTTGGTCGAAAGTGTCGTTCTTCTCTTCCACATCTGTGTCCTCTTCCCGTATTTTGTTCAGTTCGGTTACCTGGGTCGAGGCAGTTCCTTCACCACACGACTGTGATCTGGGAAAAAAGCAATTTGAGTGATTCTACGGACGGAGCAAGGTGCCGACGGCACGCATACTTAATGGGACTTACCCAGCACTGCAGCGTATTCTTAGTCTTACTTGTTGATAATTTGGATTAAACGAAAAATTTTGACCATTGTGTTCAGACAGGTTGACAAGCGGTTATGAACATAAGGTGAAAGGTGACAGATGATTTACAGGTTACAGTCTCGCTGGGTTTGTTTGTATGAGGCCAAGTTACTGCGATTCGATGTGAGCTTGTTAGATGGTTTCTCTCAACTTACCTTATCCTCGAATAGGGGAACTTCCTTGATGACTGATCCTTAGCAACTAAGAATGGATTTGTTTCATTTTCTTTTGGAGGAGTCTTTTGGTACTTTCTGATGAAGTCACCTAGTTAACACATCTTTTTAATAGGATCCCTAGGTTTTGAGCTACCACAACCTTACCTGATCCTTCTAGAATCGGATAAGGATTAACCAAAGTACTATACATCCGTTTCCTTGGACTAAACTCTCTAAAACGATGACACATATATTTTAATGATCAATAAACGTAAATTTCATTCTAGTTGCTTTGTTACCTAAGTGGATCGGGAGTGGGCAAAGGAGGAAAGTCTTTGCTAACTGCAAATGTGCCCCCATAAGAATACGTAGGCACCACTTGGGGTCTAGGCCTTAAGGTACTTCGCATCCTTAATGCATTTGTCGATACGTATTCCCATTCTTGGTGGACTAGAATGGAAAATATATGCTCAAAGCTTAATTTGTAACCAGCATCCCTAACTGAGAGCTATACTTACTTAGGCAAGCAGAAACGGCTTTATCTACTTGCACATTTATAGGCACTACTCTTGTGTCGTTTCTATGAATCCATTTAATGTATTGTCTGGAATAGAACGATTTTTTAACCGAGATTAAACGATGTGGTGTACTCACAAAACAATCAGAAGACAGTCTAAAATATACACATATCCAGTAACGAAATTCATTACACAAGTAACTAGTAACAGTGTCTGGTTCGTAACTCTCCTTAGAAACAACAAAAATCCTCCACAGAGGCAAAACATGTGGAAAGCTGTTACTGAGAAGACTATCCAGGTCCTGTGGCCCATTGGCCTCGACTGGATCCAGCCGATGGTATCCACCAGTGTAACAAGAAGGAACGTGGTTGATACTACCATTAGTATCACTTTTGTTATGAAATGTAAACGTATGAAGAATATTGTAACAGCTAATGCGAAACAAACTAAACAGCAAACCTGGAATTTGTGGTTGTTTAGATTGATATGAAGAAAGGGGATTTCGTTGCTTACTAATTCTGTTGGTCTTAGGATTTTCCCTGTCTTTTGTGTTATGAAACGATTAAAATAGAAAGTGTTATTGTCCATCTGGGACGAGAACTGTCATTTTCAGTCAAATTTTTCGTATCAGGTTGACAGTGATGTGACCTTGACACTTTTATTTCATTATATTATTCGTTACATTTACCTGTGGCGCTGTCTAGGGACTTTGTTCTGTAGCTGTAGAAATTCAAATTTATACATATTTCAAGGTTGACAATAGGGATTTTGCCCCAAAATCGCAGTTGATTTTTTACAGTCTATTTTGTAACCCTAGAAAGGAATATTTTCTTCTTTTTAGAATTAAATATTAAACAAGTTTGTACAAACTAACTTTAATAAACATTGGGACCACAAATTTACTAGGTATTTTAAGGTTAAATTGGAAATAACACAATTTAACAAAAATTATGCTTTTATTAACCTTATTTTATAAAACTTATAAAGTAAAAACTATAAAGCTACTATAAGTAATTATTTCTAAAAGTGATATGTATTAAGAAATGTCAAAATTTCTATTATATTACAAATATCTTAACTAATGGACGGATTTCGATAAATGTCATTTGTTCACAAAAACAGTAATAATAATACTAAATCACTATAACATATAAATAATGCTTGCTTTGGTACACCTCCTAACTATGTAGATATTAATTAAAAAAGTGTTATATTTGTACGAAAGTTATAAAATAACTTAAATCTTAAGTCATTGAAAATCTTAACATTGTAAATGGGCCAAATATTGAACCTTGCGTCACACATAACTTTTATAATAAGGTGAGGAATGTTCTGTAAAACATATACAAAATAATGAACCACACATTTCTACAGTGACGTTTAAAAACTTTCTTTTCTTACGAACATCATTAATACGGCATCTACGAAGAAAATCAAGACGTTGAAAAAACAAAACAATATGGATATTGTCATCATAATGCCTAAGTGCACGTTGGGATCGAAAAAGTTATCTTTCGAGATCTTTACCTTGTCTACGGCCAAAACGACCCCTAAAAACAAAGTAAATGGTGTAAAATTTACGTAAAATTCATTAAAAAAAACTAAACTAAAGTTAAATATGATGCAAAATTTTTGTCGTACAAGAGTCGTGACTCGAATTCATAGTTACGAAAATATAAACAGGCCCAAGTTTGATCCTTGCGGTATACCCGCATATATTCTAGGTTTTGTATGCTCCAGATGATTTTATTCGTTGTGAACTGATAGAATCATATCGTTAGAAGTCATCTTGAAGTTTGAAGGTAACAGCTGCGTCGGCAGCAAAGAGAAGGGCGTTTAGGAAAGCGAATCCAGCCGAGATTTTGAACAGAGTTTTTAGGGAGCTCTCGTCATAATCGGAGTAATCTCGTTCGGGTCTAGTCGCGTCTCTTATAAAGTCGTTTGTATCGACGATTAGCAGCATGCCTGAAAAAAATGAATAAATAAAAATGCATAATTTGAATTTGAAAGATGGAATGATGCAAAATTTTTTTTATTGTCAAACGGTTTAGTGATATTGAGTCCAGAAATGGTCTTGTATTTCATTTAAAATTTAAAATGTCAGTAATCATCGCTAATCGTACGAGATGAAGCTCCCAAAATACGCTCAAGTTAGGCTGGTGGGTGGATGGATGAATATCAGTTAAATCGTTTAAGGTTATGTTTATTTAAAGTACGATTGTTTTTTTGGTTGTTGTATCGTGGCCTGTTTAGCCGATCACTTTCTTAGTTGCAGCTAGGAATCTTTGACCTGCCCTCGCTGTTCTCGGGCAAGGCTCTGCGGGGGCTGACCCGCTATTAGAACCCTAAGGTCCGCCTTTATGTTTATTTTACATTTTTTTGACCTAGTGACTTATTGTTATTGCTTATTACGTTATGGCAAACATATTATTCCGATTGTAGGTAAACTGCCCTCTAGCGGCGCGTAAGGAAACTTTTCTCTAATTAGCACAAAAAAACTCTACGTAGTGCATGTGCCTGATATGATGCTGGAGCAACTAAGTTAAAAAATTCAATTAAAAAATTGAACTTTGACAAGCTGTATCAATTGACATTTACAAACAAATCCATACTACTATTATTTTACTCTACCGGATCACCCGGTTAAATTTTTCTAGGAATTATTGAACATCCTGTACATAAAACTAGTAATGTATGCTACACATTTTTTTTTTATTTTTGCATGGACTTTCGAGAGGTCAATTTTACTAAAAATTGAATAGAATAAGCTTGTGTTTAGACAAAAATTGTGCATCATATGCGATAATGTGTAACCTCAACTTTTTAATATTGTGCGTTAAAAAAAAATAGTTTCGACCTACCTGTTATTAAGAACAAAGCAGATCCAATGATGGCAAAGAGAGCCACCGTCCTGTAGGGTATTTTGTCGCCCAGAGCTTTGCTCACGAGTAAGACGCAGTTGATGACCATGTAACCGGTGTAGGAGGTGTACATCACGCCAATGTGGTGCATGAGAATTCTTGTAAAAATCGTTCTGGTCAGAGGTTCATAGATGAGACCCATACAAACTGCACAAACGAGCTGAAACGAAGATAGAGACAAGAACGGTAAGGTTGGTCAGGTGGCAGTAGCACGAAGTGCTAGAACATTAACATGTGCGAGAATGGATGGGGGCTTGTATTAGATCCTTGAAGTACTTCCAGTATACTAAACGTTAAGACTATAAATCAAAGAGTGGAGGTCTTGTATATAATTTGAATTGCTGAATAAATTGTAAAGTACTATCCTCAGATTCCTCTATTTATCAATAAAATCATTACCATTGACTCACAAAGAACTAGATCTAGCAACGATTATACAGGGTGTTTCATAATGATGCAAATATTTTAAGGGGAGTTTAGAAAGTAATTTTAAGGGGGGTACTTCCTATATATTTTTTTTTATTTGAGCCCCCTCTGAGAAAATATTCAAATGTCAAAATGGCCGAAAAAATTAGCTTTTATTTTTATCACGAAAACGGTTAAACGTAGAAATTTGAATTTTGATATACATTAACAATTACTTAAATGGTATTTTTGGTAGTCTTTTTTTTCTGGTTTATGTCTTTGAAATAAACAAATTAGCACCCCTCACAACTTTTTTCTACGTTAGCCAATTCCAACAAAAAAATAGCTTTTAATACTGCATTTCATTTAGAAACTTTTTACTATTCCCATTTTTTCGTATACTTAATGGTTTACGAGCAATAAAATTAATTATTTTTCTTTGCTAATTAGGTACCTACACATAATTAGTATAAGTTACCAAAAACGATCGTCATTTTTACCATGATTTTTGCAAAAATTATTTTTTTATCAATAGGAAAAGTTAAGCAAATAACTAAAAATTTAATAAAAAAAATGAAAGCCAATTTTTTCAGTCATTTTGAGATTTGAATATTTTCTCAAGGGGGGTTCAAATTGAAAAAATGTATTGGAAGTACTCCCCTAAATTTACTCTCCTTAAAATATTTGCACATCATTATGAAACACCCTGTTTAGTGCTAGTGCTGTTACATCGGTAGAGTAGGTGGCTCAAATGACTGAAATTACTATTACAAAATAACAATAACAGGGTCTGATCAAAACAACAGACCACTTTCTTTGTTTTGTGCGTTAAATGTCGATGAAAATATAAACATTATCAGCTTTTTTTATTTTTTTTTTTTGTGAAAATTGCGCGGATATTCAATGTCATCGGAAATTTCGTTGCCACAATTCTACTCGTATTTAAAAAGTTCTACATTTTAAATTGCAAAAACAAACATTCTTTTTATTGCTTCAATTGAATAATGAAAAAATATGTAGCATTGATTCTCATAATGTCTAAAAGAAGGAATAATGGTAATGAAAAGGTACTGTATAGTACATAGTTATTAAATTTATTGCAATGAAGCGGCCTTAGCGGCCTCTAAAAACCAACAAAAGAACTGAACTGAAAATTATAAGCAGAAAAATGAATTAATTTTGTATTTTTTTTCAATCTACTCTAAAAAATTTAAACTTTCTTTTCAGGAGGAATATAGGTATATATATATTAAATTTTAATAAGAAAATTTTAACAATTTCAATTTTTTAATCGTCAATTTTTATGATTTAACACTAAAACAATTTTTTTCTATTCCATTCACTTAATTATTTAAAATAATGAAAAGTTGCTTTCGAAATTTTCTTTTACATTCGCTTTGGGAAATAAAAATAAAACAATATATCGCTTTCTCTGAAAGGATAGGTTACATTTTTTAGAGTAGATTTAAAAAAATTATAAAATTCATTAATTTTTCTGCGTGGTATGATTTTTTAAATTTTTTAAATCATCCTTTAACTTCTAGTCTCCTTAACTCTGTTCATTTTTAATAGTACAAGATAAAGTCAATAGACCATTTATATGTAGAATTTTATGCTCTACAACTTTCATAAGAAACTTTTTTTTAACTCTTACCCCGTTTATGTTTTCTTGATTTTTACCGGGGGTTGAAAAAATTACTTATTGTTATATGTTCCTCAAACTAACTTACTTATATCAAAAATTCAAGCAAGTTATATGTTATACGTTTTTGAACAAGAAAAAATCGCTTCCGCTGTTTTTTTTGTTTAATTCTTTTTTTTTTTACAAACTTTAACACTCTCCATAATACATATATAAAAAAAGTCAATTTACTTTGATACATTTGCGTTCTATTTAATAGATTTTTTTATGTTCAAGTTTTTTTCTATATCTATCATTATAATGGGAAACACAGACAAAAAAAAATTAAAAACAAATAAATTTCATTTCTAACATTCTTGGGATATTTAAAACAATGTACAATGTCAATGGATGGAGTTGAAAAAAGTAAAACTTTTTTATTTCTGATTTTATCAAAGAAACCCATATCCGTTCAAAAATTCTTTTGTTGAAACCCACAAAAATTTAAAAAAATCATTAGGAATATTAACTCAATATTACATTATGCTAATTAAGGAACTTATAAATTCTTTTGCACATTTAACATGTACTGGGTGTCGTTAGATCGTCTTAACCATTAACATTAATAACAGAAAATTTTTTTAGGTGAAATTTCACATTTTGGGAAACATCTGCTTGGTTAAAAAACAATCTATAATCTTCTTTTATATATGAAAAATTGAGTATGCTTGGAACAAACAAAAAATACTTTTTGTATAGGTAAAATGCATTTTTTTTTAATTTCTAAAAATTGCATTAAGAAAAATTGTTCAGAATTAAAATACGGAAATAACTATATTCAAGAATTTGAAAGCAAACCGCCTACTTTGATTTTTTAAATTTTTCCATCGGGTGTATTTTTTTTGTGAAAGAAGTCGGGAAAAAATATTACTTGTTTATAATTAAAACGTATGTTAATGTCCCAAGTTTTTTGACAATTGATTCTAATTTTGCAGTTCAGTAATTTATCAACACGAGAAATATCAAAGTAAGCCGATTATCTTCAGATGGACACAACTTTTTATTGTAAATAACTTTTCTCAATACAATTTTTTGATACCCTTTGATAAAAAAAACATTTTACTTACACAGATTTTTTTTTGCTTCTGGCAAGGTTATTTGTTTAGAAAATTATGTTGTAAGTCACTTTTGGTCATACAGAATCATTTCCGAAATTGCCAAAATTTTTACTTAAAATTTTCTTGTAGATGCTTATGGTTATTGACGATCTGGGGGCACACTATACATTTCAATGTTGTAAAATCATTGATGTTCCATTTCATTAACGTTTTTCCTTAAAACTACATTTTTGAACATAAAATTCGACCACCCTTATCTTTTTTAACTTTCTGTCTAGAAAACAATGGTACAGACGAGTACTTTCGAAAATTTTCTTGTGACTAAAGCAACATAGAAAAAACAATTTCGACGAAATAAACCAAACTTTTCTTCTTTTTAATGGAACACCCTGTATATGTATGTCTTGGCGCTATTTGTTAAGCAAATATCGCCAAAGTCGATTTGAAGAGTAAATTGAAAAAATTTTCTACATTTTATGAATTTAACTATTAATAATATTTAAAATTTTAGTTTAACTGACCAAATCTTCAACATAATATTCTAGTTTTCTAGTCTAGTCTAGAGCATTTCATCAATCATGGGGAAGGAATAAAAAAAACAATACCTACCAACTGCAAAACCTTAATCCCAACGGGCCAATACCCCAAGATCTTCTTCCTCAGCGGCTTCTTCACCGCCTGCACTTTGACCTCTTCATCTTTGCTGTTCTCCACCTCGGCGGACATCTTCACTTTCCTCGGCACCTCGTACAGCGAGTCGACGTTGTCCACTTTTACGGTTATTTTGGAAGAACTGCAATCCGACACGACACACGGAATCTCCTCCGCACTTTCGTGGCGCTCACGCGAGTGGACGCTCTTCTTAGTCGGCTGCCAAAGCAATGAATGGGCTGAACGAGTCATAGCTTAATTGATACTATTAACCCCTGTACAATTAAACCTATTGCCCTCCACCCACGGCGTGTATTCATTTGTTTTTGACGCCGCCAGAGGCGTGCGGCTCGAAGAAGAGATGGAACTCGTCGGAACGGAATTCGTACATAACCTAATTTTATTGCAGTGCACTTTAGGGGGGTGAAGAATCTATTTTTTTTACTTTTTTTTGTGACTGCTAATAGTCACACAGTTTATGGTTTAGTCTATTGATAAACAATTGCAAACGTATGTCATTGGACAGATTTAACCATGACATATTACTGTCAAAGTATAATAAATCGGGTCGAATTCCTCGTTAAAATTATTTGGATTGCCCAAAAGATTTCAGTATGTTCTACTTAAAGGGCGCAGATCTGTGGATTAGTTAGCTACTTCTGGTGTCCCACACGGATCTGTCTTTGGGCCCTTGCTATTCAACTTTTTTATCAATGATACTTGTTCAGATATTAGTTACCTTCTCTATGTTGATGGCTTCAGTATAATTACAATTTCAGTTACTTTAACTCGACTTAATAGTGATTTTCATGCGTTTACTCGTATCCAAGATCTCATCGCGCGCCACTGGCTGTCGACGAGGCGCTTGAGAAACGCGGGTGACGAATCGCTATTGCCACTAATTCGTGTTAATTCGTTTTATTTATTTATTGTCGATTTACCACGGAAGGAATTGCCATACGGCACGTCGACACGCGGTGCCGAACGCGTGTCAGTCTGTCCCAATTGGCAGTGACACTGTTCCGTCTAAAAGGATAGGTCACGTCTAATCCGAATAGTTTTGGCATTGTTCACTTGATTGGTGTGTAATTTCGAGGGTTGCCGAACTATTTTCATAAATGGGAAATAATTAGTAAGAGTGAAAGGATTCAGATCCGGTCAGCGTGGTGGCTACTTACTTCACCTGATAATAGAGTAATTGCAACATATTTTTGTCTCTTGAAGGCTCAAAGTACTTATTAAGGCCGACTTAATCTTCATTTAGCTCTGTATAACATCTGATGACGAACGTTTGTCCACCGGCAGTATTCTCATTTGGTCTTCGCATATTTTAAGCATTAATTGCACAGTAGGCCTTGGAATGCTTGCGGCATTCCGTGTTATTGTTGTTTAATTACATAACTATGTAATTAATAATAAATTTATATATCATAATGCGTTTAAGGTGTTGGTTATAATTCTGGATTATGTATGCGTGCTTGCTGCTACCAATATATTTTTTTAAAATGCTCATTCGTCAGTTCTTTGGAATTTTTAATAACAAATACTAAATTCTTGCTGGTTGAAGCAATTATTTCTATATCTCGTAAAATTTAGTCTGGAATCTAAAGAAACTATTTATAAGTATTAGTCAACCTGGATATGTCAAATCTAAGAGACCGACATACTTCATTTTGTTTTTTTTTTTTCAGGAACTTGGCCTGGACATTACCGACGCCCAGATCAAGGAAATGGAAGCTAATGTCCACAACATCAACTTCGACGAGGCAGCTGCCGAAGAACGCCTCACCAGGCACGACGTCATGGCACACGTCCACGTTTTTGCAAAACAGTGCCCCACAGCAGCCCCTATAATCCACTTGGGCGCTACTTCCTGTTTCGTTGGCGACAACACCGACCTCATCGTTCTCAAGGATGGACTGGACTTGCTGTTACCTAGGGTAGCCGCTGTGATACGGAATATGACACACTTCTCTGAGCAATACAAGTAAGTATTATTTGGTTTAGATGCGCTTCATATCTATTTAATTGCTCGACGAAAAACTTAAATAACAGTCATTGAATCATCTAAAGCTCGCTAGTCGTTTGAGTAATACTGAAAAAGTTTACAAAACCTATAAAGGTTTTAATGTTTTGTAAAGTGTTTATGTAGTATTTATTTTTTGAGTGTCGTGGAGTTGTATTCAAGAAAATACATATTTGCAGGAGAAAATTATTTTAAACAGCTACTAACTGTCGTAGATGTGATTATATCTCTCACAGAGTATGTCTATTTTATCAGTCATACATTTGACCCTCCTTACCTTCGTCCGTATGGACGCAAACCCATAACCAAGAATAGACCTATGAGTCATTCATACCACGAATTTTTGTACGATTTGCTATCTGTATAAGGGAAATTAAACATATTCATACCATCAAGACAATTTTTGTACGATTTGCTATCTGTGAATTATCGATCCATTTGAATGACGCACCTGATCATCACCTCTCCTTACCTTCCTCCATACGGCCGCAGAATTGTTCCCATAACCAAGATTATACCACAAGCTTCCCATGTTTCATAAAACCTAAAAGGAAGATGAACGTATTCATACCATCAAGACACCTTGTGTACAATTTGCTATACTGTGCCTTGCACTAGGTCACTACCCACCCTTGGCTTCACTCATCTGCAACCCGCCCAACTGACCACGGTCGGCAAAAGGGCGACCCTTTGGCTGTACGACTTCCTCATGGACGAAAGAGCCCTTCGCAGGGCTAGGGAGGACCTCCGTTTCAGGGGGGCCAAGGGGACCACAGGAACGCAGGCCTCCTTCATGCAGCTCTTTGAGGATGGCGCCAAAGTCAGAGCTTTAGACCAGCTCGTGGCTAAACTGTCGGGATTCCAGAAAACTTACCCGGTCACCGGTCAGACCTACACCAGGAAGGTTGATGTGGAGGTCGTCAGTTCTTTGTCTTCTCTGGGTATGTAAATCTAGCTTAGGTATGCGTGGTGTTTTTTAAGTTGGGGGTTTGAGTTCCATGTCACGTTAAAAGAAACACTCAATTTAACAAACACTGTGTAAGGGGCCTATCGCAAATGATAGAGAGGTGTTTCCAGGTTCTTCAATTCACAAAATGTGCAGCGACCTCCGCCTCCTAGCCAACATGAAGGAGATCGAGGAACCCTTCGAAAAAAGCCAAATAGGCAGCTCGGCGATGCCCTACAAGCGTAACCCGATGCGTTCGGAACGCTGTTGCGCCCTAGCGCGCCATCTGATGGCCCTCTTCTCCAACGCAGTCAACACGCATTCGGTGCAGTGGCTGGAACGAACTTTAGACGACTCGGCTAACAAAAGGCTGACGCTTTCCGAAGCGTTCCTGAGCGCAGACGCCGCCTTGCTGGTGTTGGAGAACATCACCCAGGGATTGGTGGTGTACCCCAAGGTGATAGAGAGGAGGATTAACCAGGAACTACCGTTTATGTCCGCGGAGAACCTCATCATGGCCATGGTGAAGAAGGGAGGGGACAGGCAGGTTTGCCACGAGAAAATCAGGGTGTTGTCGCAAGAGGCGGGAGCTCAGGTTAAGCAGTTTGGGAAAGATAATGACTTCTTGGATAGGGTTAGAGGTGATTCGTATTTTTCTCCAATTTTGAGCGAAATTGATAGTCTTTTGGACCCTTCCACTTATACTGGAAGGGCCGCTGATCAAGTTACCGAGTTTTTGGAAGAGGAAGTGTTTCCTTTGTTGGAACGTTACCAGGATGTCCTGAAGCAAGAGAATCCTGTGACCTTGAATATTTAAGGATTTTTAGATAGACGGTTAATAAATGTTTGTATTGTTTTTTTATATTTTCTCGACCTTATTCCCTTTCCATGATCAGATTAATTTTGGACTCGAAAATTGACTCAAAAGTCAGTTGCACCACAAAGGATTTTAATTTTATGCTGCAATTTATTCGATTCTGGATACGCTAAAGAAAATGTTTAAAAGGAAATAAGTTTCCAAAATGAAACAAAAAATGTGAAACCGAAAGACAAACTTTATAACTAAAAGTAAGTACAACGAAAGAAGTTCCACCAAACTGAAATTCTACCATATGAACTTTGAAAACTGTACACTAGGTTTTAATTAAAACCAATCTATTTCTGTAACTTTTATTCAAGATTCAAGAAATTGAATTACTTCTTAATCTGGCAATAAAAACCGCGTAATAGAAGAGTAATAGAGTCAGCCAAAGTAATCTAATAGTTTTCACCCAATATCTTTGAAATATTCTGTTGACCGCATAAACCACTTAATTCTTTTGAAAAAAGGGTTTGATTTTAGTCCTCTTTTAGTTAACCTCTTTTCTTCGTATATAAAGATATAACCTACTTTGTTTAATGCACTCGACAAATTCGGGTGTCTCCCAAGGCTCCAGTTTGGGACTTTTGATATTCCTGACCTCTATCAACGACATTTGCTTCACTATAGAATATGAAAATCTGAATGTTGTCGATATAGGAAAACTGATAATTTTTAAACTTGCAGAATGATCTTAGTGCGCAATATTGAAATTTTGTGTAAGAAAAACTGGTTAGAAGTTATTGTTGCCATATTTAAAGTAGTTACTTATACCAGGTTTGTGTTTTATGAAATATATAAAGTCAATAATACAGTCTGTACACACTAATGCAAAAAATTAAAGGGTCAAAAGAATTTCGGAAATTTTTCCGTGATTTTTGACAGACTGTATTTAGGTGAAAAATGGTCGTATCGGGAATTAAAGAAAGCATTTTGAAGCTCTAAGATTCTAGTTTTTAGATCTTTCGCTCGAAATTTTTTAGGAACTACGGTTATCATGCAATTATAAGAAATAGCGCGACAGAAAAAAATAGTTTTTTTGCTTTTTTGGAAAACCCTCCGGGCATTGAAGAAAACGAAATTCAATTGTTTCCAGTACGATTCGACTTTTTCGTCCTATGCTCCTGTTCATCAACTTTTAATTAAATTAAAATTGATGGCCCAAACCAGATTTCGACCCCGATTCATACCGTTTTTTTGAGACAAATTTCTAAATCTATAATCACTTAAAAACAGTTTTTTTTCAAAACCACACTGTCTTCTCAGAAAAAAAATTTCTAAATTTTTTTTTCATCAATTTAAACGTTATTTGCGGTAAAAATATGAAAAAACCTAAAAAAATTTTCTTTTCCATTTTCATCATGATTATGAAGTATTTAAACTCAAAAAACGTGACCCTTTATTTTTTTTCAAAAGTTTTGACAGTTTGAAACAAAGAACGGTTCACTAGATCGAGATGAAACTTCACAGGGTTTTTCTGGGTGTATCGAACTGTAAAAGTCATACTTAACATTAGTCATTTCGTGAATATTTCTAATTTAGCCGTCAATTTTCTAAAAAAACATAAATTACCTTTTTCCCCTGTTTTTTAAAATTCGTGTAAAAGATGAAAAAAAAATCCGAAAAGTTGCGGCAGCTTGTTATAGGAAATTTATTCCAGTTTTCGAAACTGCCCTTCAATTCTCTGTACGACCATTCGTCGATGAGATATCGATAATAGACACAAGTATCCTTTTCCATTAAAAGTCCGATATTTAGATGAAAAATGGTCGTATCGACATTAAAAAGGAAATTGAAGCTGAATAAACAAACTATCTGGTCAATGCAATGTCTTGGCTGAAAAAAAATTCCAAGTCCGTAGACTCCAACCCTCAGATTTTGGACATTGCAATGCCTATGTGCCCAATTTCAAATTATTTGATTTACTAGTTTTTAAATTATTAAAAAAAAATTGAAAATATTTTTTGAAGTTTAACACCATGTATCTTTTTAACGAAACTAGATAAAAACTTTATAGGAAAGACTCCCATTAAAATTCACGAAAGAAAATGAGGTTTCGTTTTTGGCCACCATTTGTGAATCACCCTGTACCTATACATACTTAATGTATTAACCAAGGATGCAAAGGGTATATTAGGAGTTTAACAAAAGTTTACATTTTTTATTATAAATTTGTACACAATCATACAGTATACATTTTCCTTAAAAATTACGTTTATAACAAATAATATAGTTAAAGATTTTTTCTTTTTTTTTTGTGAATGGAAAAAGATGATATAAGACACGAATCAAGAACTGTATGAGATATATGTAATTTCCCGTTCTTTTATTTGTTCATTTTGTAATATAATTAACATATTCTCAGCATTTGGCAATAAAAAGGAGCAGCTTAATAATTGTATCAGTTATTTTCAGTCAAATTCCCCAGGCAAGATACAGTCTCTAATAGTAAGGATTCATAGGTACCAAAAAAGTGTATATTAAGAACTATATGTTTGCCAGGGTCTTGGCCACCATTGTTATTACCATTGAAATATGTAAAAGTATTACCATTGAAATATGTAAAAGTAAACTGGCTGTTCCAGTTAGAAAACGGTTTTTGACACCATTTCTTTTTTGGTACACCCCGTATAAATGATAATAATTCTAAAACGCTTCCAGTACCAAAAAATCTTTGTTAGGCTTTAACTGAAAACAATTGCTATGCAATAACAAATTATTTAGCTCCTCTTAGGTGGGATTCCCTGAATTTAACACTAATAAAAAAACGATAATCATTACTGGATAGAAAAAAAAAACTGTCATGTAGTACAGTGCTGGTTATGTGTAGACCAAGACTAAATAAAGTCTTATTTACAAAAGTAAAAATAAATAAAAATTTTAACGAACTATATGGACCAATCCTGGTTTATTTGTAATACTGGGTGAATTTATTGCAATTTTGTTTTGATCAGGAATATTATACCTAAAACGGAGTCAATGAGATACGCCGCCCCATTTATTATACACAGGGAACCCATAGCGAGACCGACCTGGAAAAAAAAAAGAAAATTTATTTCACAGGGAACAGATCTTAAGCTTACTTAGTCTTTATAAAATAATTTTATACATCATGTATACAAGAAACGTACGTTTAATTACACTTGCAACAGTTTTAGTTAAACGTTTGTTTCGTTGGGTTCCTCAGGGATGTTATTTAGGGCATTTTTCGTGTATGTATTCATCTAGGATACAAACAGCTATTTGTATAAAAGTTTATTTTTAAATGTACGGTTAAAGTATTGTAAATTTGTTATTTTTTCAAACAATTTTTTATCAGAAAAGAAGATTATTGAAAACCGCGGTAGGATTATTGTGACAGTACCTGCTGCTGATAAAAGTTAATGTAAATATTATCTGATAATGACAACATCTCGAAAAAATTTATTATTTACACATAGTGTTATCAAATAGCTTTGTGTGAGACTGCGCACCAAGTATCAAATAAATGTGACTAAGAGGTTTTTTTTTAAAGATCATCTGTCTTATTATTGATATATAAATAATATCTTAACTATCTACAGTAGGGTGGCCCAATAAAAACGAATATTTTTTTTCGTATCTCTTGTGAAAATGTGTTAGTTTATCATGTTTTAAGAGCCCCCTCAAAAAATCAGTTCACAAAAAATTTAGAGGTCGCTCAAGATTTTTAAAAATTTTCAAAATCGTCAAAAATTAAATTTTTTTTAAATTTTTTTTTAGTAGTGTACCTAAAATGTTTTCGAGCGACCTCTAAAAATAAATATCAACGAACTAATAATTTTTTTTATTGAATTTGATGAACAAAAGAATAGAAATAAATCACGAGACACTTAAAAAATTTGTCATCAAATATTTATAATTTTTTAATTTTTTTAAAATTTAAGTACATACTACTTTGAAACTTAAAATAATTATGAGCGACCTTTAAAAATTAAAATATCGATTTGAAATTTTCAGAATCGAGATTTTTTTCAACCCAGAAAATAATAAAATAACGAGAAAAAAATAAAAAAAATCAATTTTTGACGATTTTAGAAATTTTTAAAAATCTTGAACGACCTTAAAAAAAATTTTTTTTGAGCTGATTTTTTGAGGGGGCTCTTAAAACATGATAAACTAACATATTTTCATAAGAGACACGAACAGAAATATTCGTTTTTTTTTGGGCCACCCTAATCTACAGTGTTCAGCAAAAATATGTACACAAAAATATCGCGTTCAAACTCAAACAATGATTCCAATTTTACCTAACTCGTTTGACATTACACACCGTTATAAAATTTTATTAATCAAAACTGACCAGAAAATAATGTTTTGACATTCTTTGCTTCAAACGCTTTCTTAGCAACGGGACAAAAAAATAACAAAGCAACCAAAACACGTTTCTTTACCTCTCTCTCAGAGTCTACCATCTGGTACTTGTGTTCAAAGAGGTACCCATGCCAGTAGTGCAGAGCTGTAGCGCCTACTGCGACCCACATGAAGACGCCAATTATGTTCATCAAAATGTCGGTGAAGGTACTAAAAATGAATAAAGATAATTATATTATTGCGGGAAACAACTACTCTTCTGGTTATAGCCCCGGCCAATATTAAAATACACATTTGAGATGCGTTGAAAGAAGGAATTGTACTCACGTTTTGTGGTCCCCGCTAGCGAAGCACAAAGCTATCAGAGCTACTAGCGTGTATATGATGTATCCAACAAAGACTCCCGAAGCTACGATTTCGACGTCGGGGTTCTTTTCTTCGTTCAAATTCCATGTTCCTCCCACTCCAAGGAAATAGCCTTGAAAACCGGTTCTGTACAGGATCAGGATGATGATGTTCAGAACCTGAAAAAGGGATATAGCATTAATTGGTGTCAGACAAGAATAAATTAGTTCATATTTGAAGATTGATAATATATTAGGTAATTTGAACAGATAGCACAGTAAATTATGACTTAAGGACAATTAAAGTAACGGAAGAATTGTAGAGTAACTTTGTTGATGAGTTAGCTTGAAGGTCCACTATGTGTTACACTGAGGATTTTACTTATATCTTTTATATGGAAGAAAATATGACAAACGTGGAAATTGTTTAATTAAGTACAGAGTAACCATCTCTATGTTCATAAGAGCACCACATAACTCCAGGACACTTTGAATGGAACAGAAGATTCTTCAAGACTGAGTAAAATATGCTTCACATTGCATGTGATTAACACTGTCTGTACTAGGCGTACGGACTTACAGATATGGCCTGGGTAAAGAGCGATAGTCCCGCTCGGCCCCGCCCGATCCGAGGTCATTTTCGTACTCGAATTTGCTGAAGAAGATACATAGTGATGTTGGTACAATCTGGAATAAGCCACAATTATCTGTTTACTTTGGTATTTCTATGTTTGACTTAGATACAAAACTAATTTCAATTACAATCACTTCGAGAAAATCGTAATAGAAACAAAAGTAGTTGTGAATAAAATAGCAATAATTATAGTTTTGATTTATAGCCTTGGACTTGACACAATTTTTGTGGAGTCTAAATACAACGAACCACACTTAGTATAGATAAAAAATTGTGCTTGTAAATATGTAACAACCTTATCTTTAAAATTCGGGTAACGATATGTTCGTAAGATATAATTTATTTGAGGTGTTAACTCAGTGCAGTGTTATATACAATTTTGTCCATTGTAGGTCATATTGGCTGCTACAGACTTAAATGTTGTTTAGTAGCAGTGGCGGCCTTTGACTTCTATACCAGGAAGGGCGGAAAATTTAGGTGCAAAGTATTGAAATAAATTAAATGTAATTGTGTAGTTTTTTAGTACTATTGAAATATGGAGGATTGCTCAACATTATTTTTTAAAAATTGAAGGTTAATTTTTCTGCTTTTGTCCGAAATAAACTTTTCGATTACTTTTTCTTTAAAGTTTGGTATTGCTCGCATCACTGATTTTTCAGTAGATAGCATTGCGAGTGCTGTTTTTACCATCTGATCTAAACCTTTATAATATTTTAAAAAACACAAGGAGTAATGCGAAAATTTTGTCCACACGTAAACAAATTACGTTTGATAAATAAAAAAGGCGGTGAATAGCTATGATTTGGTTACGGACGGACTAAAACAAATTCCAAACTGCATAGTAAATATGCACTAATCCCACGCCGTTTTTCACTGCTGCGCGATGGTAATTAAATATAAATAATTAAATTTTTTTATTATGAAAATTCACTAGGGAGACGGCGCACCAAAATCTTAGAAAATATGTTACATAGAACGGATAGGATTCGTTTGACACCAGCTAATGAATGTATTCATACGTAGTTCGTGTTAAAATGAATAAAAACGGGGTTAAAAGAGGTTAATAGGGTCAATTTATATTTCCAGAAGATGCCATACTTCATTTGTCTTTATTTAATAACCTGTTGATTTTGATACGGAGACTATTCGAGTTTCTAAATAAAAATATTAACTGTATTTACTTTGCGATAAGTTATCATAGAATAGCTCTAGATATTTTTCATTTGTTATCGTTGTACACCTACTGCACGGTCTACACAGTGTGGAATATTAAATATTAATTTATTATAAATAAAAGTTATTTTAATTTCAGGACGTTAAAGATCTAATAAATAATCACTAGATGCGAGTGATATTTTTTCTGTGTCGTGTTCTTGTCTGTAAAAGGGATCTACAAAAACAAATGAGTCTTAGATCAGGGCTACGCGGTGGCCACTGTGGCATTTAAGTTTATACACTAGTCACGAAAATTAAAGGAAAAAAGGAATCCTAAATTTTTAGGTGATTTTCAAAAGGCTGTAACTTGGAGAAAAATGATCGCACAGCAATACAAAATAACTCAAATTGAAGCTTGATGTTTCTAATTTCAGGATCAGAAAGTCAAAAATTTTTATTGTTGACCACCTTGAAAAAACAGTTTTATTATACTCTATAGTTTTTTTTTTACCAAAATTAGAATGCCCTCGGAGCAATTAAAATAATAAAAAAAAACATCGGCAATAAATTTAAAAATTTTTAACTTGCAGTATATTGTGCAAAATTCAATTCTAAAACTTTTTTCCTCTTCAATATTCTTCCAAAATGCATAGATTTCAAGATATAAATAAAAAAATTTTTTTAAACATTTTTGCAATTTTGAAAATGTTCCGGACCTCGCCCAGATCTAGGGATCTACACTTTTATTATATGAATTGTACTGAGGGTAATCCAGAGAAGATTTGCTTGCTCCCTCTCACATCCACCTCAAAACAGATCCAACCTGATGGCTATAAAGATATTCTCGTTTTTTTTTAACTTCAAAATATCTTAAAGCAACCCTCAGGAGTTCAAACCACTGCCATTTTTCTTTATTATGATCTGAATTATTGAAATTGTCACTTTAGCTAAAAGTCTGTTAAAGGATAACAATTTTCGACTTTCAGATCCTGAACCTAGAACTTTCAAGCTTGAATTTGTATTTTTTTATTACTTTACGACCATTTTTTGCCAAGTTACAATTTTTTGAAAATTAGTTAAAAATTTATGATTTTTTTAATCCTTTAATATTTCTGACTAGTTTATCTACTTGCCATAAAGAAGTGAAACGATGTTTTCTGAATAAGACCTGGACATATTAAAATATTTGAAACAGTGCCTCGATTGGATGCGTTTTGGATTTCACTCTTTATTTTTTATTTTTGTATCGGGATTCTAATGTGTCCCGTTCTTAAGGATCAGCTCTAAAAATAGACCCAGTATTACCCCTAATAAATATTATGTCTCATCCACATTTCAAACGAAGTTGGCAAAGAGATGATTAATAGTATTATTACTCACTAAGTACGTCCACAGTAATTGCGATAATTTTACAATATCCTGTCAGTTTATCATGAAAAAGAATCCATATCGAATTTATGATCTATTTTATCCATGATAAAAAACCAATATGAGCCTTAAGTAAATAAAGTAAATACTGGAAAGATACCTAAATATGAATTTTATATATTTTTGAAATTCCACTTCCAAATTATATCATTATTTAATATCGCATCCGTTTTTAACGTCGCCAGCTTTAAAAGTTAATTATTTTGCTCAGAGTAATTTTTGGGTCATCAACTGCACCTCCTTTCAATTTGTTTATTTCCTGATAATTATAAAGCTATGATAGTCATTTTGGAGAACTGAAATTTCCGTTTCTTTGGTATCGTATCCTATAGGGTTTATGATCTTCGAAAAATTTTCATTCGAACCAAAACGTTGTCAAATTCCTTTTCTTTTACAAGAAGTCGATGGCCGATTTATCAAACTTTATAACGCAAATCAATGAGGGAAATTGAATAAAATATGTCAGTTTTTGTGATAGCAAAGAAAATAATGAGTTTAGGTCTTTAACATTTTTGTAGCAGATGGTAACGAATAACATTAAAAGGTTACTGTAATATAGGTATCTGACAATAGTTAAAACTAAGATTAATGTGCATATTGTATTAATCGCGCAGTACAAACATCGTGACAGATCGGTAACCGCCCTGTTCGAACAAAGACAGTACGATCCATCGGCAAACTGATAATATCTTATCTAGCCCAGCGCATTTTTTTTCCTAAATATTTGCTATTTTCTAACTTACCACTTTAAGTATCTTAATGACGATAGTCCCAACTGTCTCTATACTAGTCATATTGGCACTGGTCTAAGTCACAGCTTGAAATTTTCGAAAATGTTGGATTTTTTGCCGCAATTCGCCAACTACGCGCCAGGCACCTGTCTCATACTAAACTAGGTGAACCAATAAGAGATACGTTAATGTTTTATCTCGCAAGATAAGATTATTTTGTTGATTTGGCGTTCTATTTCGTGAAAAAATAGATTAACGTGCTGTACTACAAACTGTTTTGTATGACTGTATTAGAACTTTGGTGACGAATTGTACAAATAAGTACCTACTTGATATTTCTCATTCGATAAGAAAGGCAGCTGTAAATCATGAAACAGTCGTTTTACAGCAAATGTTATAGGCTATTTGGTCGACTTCAATTTTTTTTTACAATAAAGTGACGGCCTTAAGAAATTTCAACAGAGTAATACCAAATGTTTCTAAAAAGAATCATCCAAATATATAAAATAATATAATTAATAGGAAAATATGGTCCTTATCGTATTTGCTTAATTAATAATCTTATACACTGTGTCGCAAAAGTTTTTGTTTTCTAAAATTGTCCAGATTACTGTAAAGAGAATGAAATTACGTTTCAAATGTCGTATCACAAGCCATAACGTGTAATTTAAAAAAATGGGGGGAACCTTGCGGGGGGTTTGGGGGAACCTTGCGGGGGGTTTGGGGGAACCTTGTAGGGGGTTTGGGGGGGTTAATGTAATGTATTTTTGTATTTTCGGAAGTATGTCTGAACTTTACCTAAAACTAACTATTAATCTAAATATCTTGCTGTTCTGGGAGTATCAGGACATACTGTATATGCATAACTATTCCCTCCAGTTGCTCGAAATTGGCTCCTTAGAACACTTATTTCAGTAACACGCACAGTATTATAGAAAACTTTATTTTCTACCTAATTAAATTACGGTTTATACAAAAAATATGTTACAAAAATAAAATATACAAAATCTCGACGCTAAGACTAAAACTAAATGGCATTATGAACAAGACGTTTAGTCGACAGTACCTTCCATTCCACCAGACAAAAGCGTGAAGCCAGAAGATGGTACGATGCAATAAATAGTAAAATGACGTATGCAAAAAAAAATAAATACTCCTTAAAACCTACAAACGCTTCTCCACCTCTCTATTCGCTGGGCAGCAGGGTGTTCTCGAGACAGGCCGGTCCTTGGCTGGGCCAGTTGCAAGCTCCAAGTGAGTTGTCGAAGGTCAGATGAACTGGGCAGTTGAAGGTGTGGAGGGTGAACTTGTTCTTGGTACAATCCCATCTGCAAGCGTAGAACTTGTTGCACTGGTTAGGATGTCTGAAGAGACCTGCCCTTTGACAGTCGATCGTGTCCCTAACATTAGCACCTCCATAGCCAGTAAGAGCATCCTCCGCCCCTTCCTTGGCAGCTTGCTTCACTAGGTTCAATCCGGTTCTAACAGCGCTGGCGATCTCCGCGTCAGAAGCCCCGACAGGGGTGATATCGTTCTTCAGGAACACCCCCACAGCGTCAGTAACCGGTTGAGTCACAGGACGAACTCTGACACGCTTTCTAACGGCATAGGTTGGATTTGGCGCGACCAAAGCTTGACTGGCGGTGTTTTGCACGTAAACTTGAGGGTTGGGAGTTATCGCGATGGTATCTTGGGGGTTGTATTGGTAGTTTTCCACAACTTTACCACCTTCGTTAGCTACGACGTAACCGTCATCGTCATCATCGTCCTCTACTATGATAATCTTCTGCTTCTTGCGCAGGCTCAAAGCGTTCGACACGCAAGTACATTGTGCTCCTAGTTTAGCAGCTAGCATAGGATGTAGGTCGTTTTGTTTGATAATTGTGATCTTCGCAGGTCTTCTAGTGTCCACAAGAGGTGCACCTGTAGTAACTCTTACTCTTGACCTAACAGGTAAATATTCCCTGGCAAGCGTTGTTACCTCCAAGGGAGCTCTAGATGATACTTCCACCAAAGGCGAGCTAGGTATGTAGTTTGCGGTTGGTGCGAATATAGGAGTAGTGGTAACACTAACTGGAATGTATTTCCTAGCAGGAGCGGTGATTTCCACAGGTCTGCTTGTGGTGTATCTAATCTTAGATCTGACAGGAACATAAGCAGCAGGTGTTGATACTTCTGGTACCACAAATACAGGCTGAGGTGTGGTAACTTGTATCTTCGAAGTTACCGGAATATATTCTCTAACCAACGGAGTTGTCGACACAGTGAACGGTCTAGGCGTGGACAGAGTTTGATATTGAGCATCTAAAGAGCTGAAGGAATAACTAGAGATTGGTTTGCTGGTTTGAGCTGGCAAGTATTCTCTAGTCGGTGGCAAATAAGTTGTGGATACCACGGGTTGTAATGGTCTTTCTTCAAACTGGATCTTTGGTTGTGGATAGACGTAACCTTCCGCTACAGTTGTTTTTGGAGTGGAGGATAATCTGCTGTCGTAATAGTAGAAGTTAGGTGCTTGCGTAGGCGTTACCTTGGCTGTTGACACGGAAGATATAACTGATTTATAGTTTGGTCTCGGAGTGGTCTGTACAAACGAAACGGGTGCAGAGTAATGTTCTTGTTGGTAAATTGGTGTGCTACTGACAGAATTTACGTTATTAAAGAAGTACGTGTTTGACGTGTCTACTGATTGACTGTAAGTTTTTGCGGGAGCTTGGTAATTTTCCACGACGACAGGAGTGGCTGGTGTACTGATCGGAACTTGGTAATTGTCTACAACTACCGGAGCAACCGATGCTTTCACTGGGGCTTGATAATTTTCTACGACCACCGGAGCAACAGGCGTCTCGAAACGCTGGTTATATTGATAACTCTTCGCGTTGCCAGTAACGTAAGCCTTCGTCTTTACGAATGGTACTTCTTGTACGAGTTGTCTGTTATCGTATGTATCGACAGGCGTTGGTCCTTCCGCAAAGGATACTGCAGGTTTGGGGTAGTCATAACCGCCAAATTCAACGTTTTGTACCGCAACTGCGGGTGCGCTAGTGGTGGAAGGTGTGTAACTATAACTGGAAACCACAGCTGGTCTGACTTTTTGTTCCAAAACTACAGATTTAGGCGTTGAAGTGGCGTAGCTGTAAGTGGAAATAGCGTCTGGTTGGTATACACCTACAGCCTTCTGTGCAACATCTTGGTACGTATAACTGGTAACAGCAGGTTGCTGATAGGTGTACGTGGGTTGTACTGATCCGTACCGAACTTCTGGTTGCTGGTAGTGGTAAGTCGACACCACAGGTTGTACAACTGGCCTTTCTTCGAAGGCTATCGATGGTTTGGGGTAATTGTAACCTTCTGACTTATAATCTTGTTGATAACTGAATGAAGCACCTACTGGTTGGACTATTTTTTGTTCTACAACAGCAGGTTGTTGTACGTTGTACGTAACAGTAGCGGGTTGTACTGTTGGTTTCCTGATGCTGAATTTGGAAATAACAGCAGGGCGAACCACTGGTCGTTCTTCAAAAGCTACAGAAGGTTTGGGATAGTCGTATCCTTCAGATGCGACGTTCTGTGCAAAACTGTAGGATGAAACGACGGGTTGTACGTGTACGTTTTGTTCAACAATTGGAGCGACTGTGGAAGAGACGTATACCTGAGGTCTTTGTTTCACAATGGGTTGGACTGTAGAGGAAACTACGACAGCCGGTTGTTCATATTTGTATCCTCCCGAGATATAATTTTGTCTTTGGTAAGTTGAAACGGTGGGATGATGTACAACGGGTTGTACGGAAACAATTGGTTGGACAGAAACAATAGGTTGTACTTGTTGTTGCACAAACGTAACAGGTTTAGGGGTGCTAGAAATGCTGAAACTGGATACTGTCTTGGCTGGACCTTCTTCAAAAGCTATGTTTGGTCTTGAGTATACGTATCCCTCATTTTTCTGTAGCGAAACTGTAGGGATTACATTTTGTTGAACGACTGTGACGGCAGGTCTAACGGTTGATGATCCACTATAACCTGAAACTGTTACACCTCCATCTGTAACGGATGGATTTGTGTAGACATATTCGCCCTTATTAGCAGATGAATCTAGAGATTGATAACTATAACTGGTTGCCCCAGCGCCACCACCCCTGTATTTATTCTGATTGAAAAATGTGGCCGGTTTCTGGTACTCGTATCCTTCATTTACTAGTAAAGCAGATGGCGTTGTGGGCACGAATTTCACAAAGCTAGCAGAAATGTTAGCTAGTTCGTTGCTGTCGTGAACCTTGTATTGCAATTGGGGAACGTTAGCCACCACTCCGCCCTTATAACTTTCGAAACCGGATCCGGTCTTCAGTGAGGGAATGGGCACTGATGTGACAGTTGGGACTGAAGCGAACGTGGTGACCGAAATGGGCGAAGCCGTTGAATGTAAGGTAGTATCGCCGCTCTGGCCATTTATTTCAACTCCAGATTTTGCTTCTCCTACCGCGGAATATCCACCGCCTACTATGTTAATATTTCCTGCAACTCCTTGACCGACGGATCCTCCATGGTACTGAGTGAAGGTTTGGGACGATTTAGCGCCGAAAGCGTTACCTGCGTTGTAGTCTACACCTTGTCCAAGGTTGACGTTTTGGTTCAGTTTCAGTCCAAAGGCGTTGTCAGCGTTGTATCCTAAACCAATTCCTATGTTGTCTCCATACTGTACAGAATTTAATTCGTCCTGGTTGAGACCACCATTGCCAACAACAACATTTACACCATGATTTCCTAAATCGGCGCCAGCATTGGCTTGAAGGGTCTGTCCAGTTTGACCATGATACTGAGTGAAGCTCTGTGAAGAAATTGCTCCACTGCCTGCAGCATGTCCAAGATTTCCTTGTACATGTAAAGCGTTCAGCTCTCCAAGTGTATGCCCAGTGCTTACTGTTCCTAAGTTGAGACCAGCGTTGTCCAAACCTGAAGCCAAATTCGTTCGGTATTCCGCACCGCCTACTCCACCTTGAGCAACAACATTTCCGTGGTACTGGAGTTGATTTTGTGAAGATTTAGCTCCAAAAGCGTTAGCGTTAGCATTTGCGTTATAATCTGCACCAGCGCCAAGATTAGCACCTGCATGAACTACACCAGAAACATACTGAGTGTTTAGTGCATCAGCGTTTGAGGTTTTAGCACCATATGCTCCAGCTACATTCAAGTTGGCATCGTTTATTTCCAATCCACTTGCTCCAGAGTTGTACTGGTATTGTTTGGATGTTCCTAAACCAGCTGCACTCGAGGCCGATCCTTGTCCAGAATAGTGACCTGCTGAGGTGCCAGTTCCTTGTTGATATCCTAGACCCACTCCAGCGATACTACCACCTTGTTGATATCCTTCTAACCCGGCAACCCCAACTCCCTCTTGATATCCTACACCCAATCCAGCAACGCTAGCTCCTTGTTGATATCCTAGACCTAATCCAGCAACACCGGCTCCTTGTTGATGTACTAGACCCAATCTGGCAGCACCAGCTCCTTGTTGATGTACTAGACCTAATCCAGCAGCACCGGCTCCTTGTTGATGTACTAGACCTAATCCAGCAGCACCGGCTCCTTGTTGATGTACTAGACTCAATCCTGCAGCACCAGCTCCTTGTTGATGTACTAGAGCTCCTTGTTGATGTACTAGACCTAACCCGGCGCCACTAGCTCCCTGTTGGTATCCTCCAGCTGCAGCTGCTGCTCCTGCTGCAGCTCCCAAGTCAGATCGAAGTAATCCAGCGTTTTGTAGTGACTGCGCAGCCTTATAACTCAAACCACCCAGTCCTATTCCATTTCCAATTATGTAACCGTCTTGGTTAACGTAACCACCACTGTTATAGCCCAAACCAGCGGTTCCCACGTTACTGTAAACTATTGGTTGTTCGATTTTGCCGGTAATTCCTCCTAATTTCACGGCACCTAGTGCTCCAAGTCCGTCGTATTGTTCTAGGAGTAGTCCTACGCCTTGTCCTGAGGAATATCCTCCATAGACGTATTCGGAAGCTAGATTGACACCAAGGCCGCTTGCGCATTTCGGTACCAACCACGGCCATTCGCACATAAGCCGATCCGAGTCGAAGACGAGGCCGAAGGGACACCTGAATTCGTAGGCGGTAAGAGGGGATTTTCCGTGGTCGAGGCAGGCGAAGAACCAGCGGCAGTTTTCGGGGTCGGCGTAATATCCTGAAAAAAAAAAACATAATTTCAGTATTCAAAATTAAAAATAGTTATTTTTTATTCTACGAGTAGGTTGCGAAATATCGCTTTTTTAGTCAAGAATGGAGAGTTTTGCATTCGAGATTGCAAAAGCGACTTCTCAACTGAGTATCAAACAATATTTTATCTGCTCTCACATAGTAAATAGACTATTAATACATTGTTTTAAGGAGGTAAGTGGATTTTACCGTAGAAGTGGAAGTTGCTATGGACAACGGGAGGTAAGTGAGGTAACTTACCTCCCTAGGGAAAAAAGCGATTTCGAGTTACAAATGCATATTTTATGAACAAATAAATAGAAATATTTGATGAATCCTGTTGGCTATTTCATTTTTGACTGTCAGCAACATAACCTTCTGCAATTGTGGCTGATTTCCACCCACCATGTCTCTTGATTGCTAATACATCAACTCCTGTATTAGCCAGTAACGTTGTCGATGTTCTTCGGAATGAATGGTCTGTATATGTTTCAGGATGTTCTAGTTCCAAAAACTGTGCAATCTTATTAGGAATCATGGAAAGGGTATTTATTCTAGCCGACTGGTTGGTTGTAACATCTACCTGCTTGATAGCGCATAAAAAAGCGTGAAATTTCAGTTTTAATTTGCAATCTAATCTTGATATATTTCATGAGAATTTCTAAGTGAGAAACAGAACCCAGACGAGAAGTAATTGTAAACGTACCATTGTTAGAATGTGGAACAACCACGGCGACTTTCCAAGATTTCGAATAATGTTAAAATAAATTGATTAAGAAATGTCAAAAAATAAAACCTAATCTTTATTTCATGAACCATAAAGAACTGTGCGAGCAGATAAAATGTTATACACCACGCAGCAGTTAAGTATAATTTACTTCCTTTATGGTGTAAATAACTATTTACTTGCTTCGAAATATTGTTAAAATTGGAAAAAAGTAGTAGAATTTTTGACATCTGATAAATTAATTTGATGTTTATAGCCATCTGTTAAATCGCAGCGCCCATGCTTTTTCAGTTACAAAGCCTACTTGATCTAGCTGATGCTAGATGCATTTATTATATTATTAAAAAAATAATGGCCTTAGTGCAGTGCCATGTGGCAACCTATAGCTATTATTTTGTCGAAGTACGCATATTGAAGTTTCCTATAAATTTCCTTGAGGTTTAGAAACTTGTTTACATTTTAAAAAGAAAACTACGCTGTAGTTAAATAATGTCGTTGCACTTAGGGGCAAGTTAATTGGCATCTATAATTTCATAATATTTTCCCAAACGTCTAATTCTGTCGATGAGTTAGTCAGGAAGTTCATTGTGCCGGCTTTACATGGAAGCAAACAAATTTGTTTACTAGATTAAACATTTCTTTCCGCTTTGCTACACCCGTAGATGAGGAATTTTTTTGGTCGTCTCGTCGTCCATTCCAAAGCCTCCCGGGCAAAGAAAGGCGACTAGCGATAGCCGGAGAATGTCTGTCTCTGATTACATAAAAACTAGAAGAGTAATGCGTACGCCCATAACTGCAAAAATCTGGTTCGTGTTCTCAAATTAAGATCACAGTACAAGTAATTTTAATAACGTAAGGGTGCGGTCACACGTTGGGAAAACTTGCGACATTTATCGCGAGAGTAAAAATGTTCTATGATGCAACATTTCCGAACTGATTTTCTGTCACTCACCTTGCTCAGCCGGGCAAACGAATCTCTGCCGCGGCACGGGCGCTATTTCGCTGCTTCCGGAGCACGGCGTGCCGTGAGGGAGACTTCCTGGCCAGACGCACACCTCCACGCGTTCGTCAAAGGCCAGACCTGCGGGGCAGTCGAATTCGAATACGTTGAAATCGTCCACCAGCTGGTCGAACTTCACGCAGCGGTAGAAGCGGTTGCAAGAGCGTGGATGCACGAAGTAGCCCTGACGCGAGCAGACGAATTCCGTCCTTGTGTCCTAAAAGTAAAACAAAAATATTAAAAAAAATAAACTAGAGTTTTTCTAAAACTACTACAATGTTTGCCATAGTTTTTGAGTAATTAGTAAATATTTCTTTGCAGTTTCTTCACAACTGAGAAAAAAATTTAAAAAAAAACTGCGATGGCCGGGAATCGAACCCGGATCAACTGCTTGGAAGGCAACTATGCTGACCATTACACCACCATCGCACGTTGTTCATATAGCCCGATTTTCGAGTCTCTTGCCGCTCTCTTTCCTTACAAATTCCTTTTGAGATGCTGGGGGAAGTGAAAGGATAAACTGATGCATATTTTAAAGTTGCACATAATTACATCGGACATGAAACGATTTCTTGGGATTCCCAGCAACTGCGATGGTGGTGTAATGGTCAGCATAGTTGCCTTCCAAGCAGTTGATCCGGGTTCGATTCCCGGCCATCGCAGATTTTTTTTTATTTTAAAAACTAAACAAAAGACATAGATTGTTTATTTTACAAGGAGCGTAAACAATTTTATAAATTCTGAATACTTCAGAGGGTATGAAGGTAAGAAAAAAGTTCATATCAACAGGGTGAGAAAATATTCGTAAATAAAACCTGTTTATTATTATTATATTTATGACAATGACGATTCAGATAACTCAGGGACTGAGATGCAGGACTATCTTTTATTTAATTGATTGTAAACAATTAGAAGCTAGAGAAAATAACTGTCAACGTGACGTATAACGAAGACGATTTTGGCATCACAAGCCTAAGCCTACTTGATAGTAGTTATGATTTTTTAAGAATCATTGATATATTGCCATAGACATCGGTTTTCCACAAAAACTTACTTTCCTTCTATTTTAGTAATACTAAGTGAATTATACTGCAAACTTAAATATCTGAATTCAAAAATTAAATGCTTTTTTTATTACTACAGTGAATGTAATGAGCTGTTTTTTGTTTAATAAGGATCATTAATAAACTGTCATAGATATCGCATTTCTACAAAAACTTACTTTCCTTCTATTTTAGTAATACTAAGTGAATTGTACTGCAAAGATAAATATTTGAATTTAAAAATGAAATGCCTTTTTTATTACTAAAGTGCAAGGAATGTGTTTTTTTATGTTTTAATAAGAATCATTGATAAACTGCCGTAGACATCACTTTTCTACAAAAACTTACTTTCTATTTTAGTAATACTAAGTGAATTGTATTGCAAAGATAAATATTTAAGTTCAAAAATGTAATGCCTTTTTTATTACTAAAGTAAAAGGAATGTGTTTTTTATGTTTTAATAAGAATCTTTAATAAACTGTCCTAAACATCGCTTTTCTACAAAATCTTACTTTCCTTCCATTTTAGTAATCCTAAGTATTGCAAAGGTAAATATTTGAATTCAAAAATAATCATCAGAATTTTTCTTTTTCATGTTAAACTCATAATCTTCAAAAATTGACGCCAACGCAGTCATCGATATTGTTGGATCTTCAACAATGTAGGATCTTTCCGCACAAAAAAATTAGAAACCGCCTCCATACGTTTAATTTCGACTCCTTCGTATTTTGGGAAGTTAAATTTGCCACTTCTACTTTTATGTTTTCGGAATTTTCATTTCCAAAACGAGCCATTTTTGAATTAAAAAAAACGCATAAAATGCGATTAAATTTTGTGATGTTTAAGAAGAAAAAAATATGTCAATCCAACTTTATTTTGGCGAAATAAGTTTCAAAATGAAACGTCAAATTTTTAAAATAAATTTTGGTTGTAAAATTTTCTTACCGAAATCCCCACGTCCTTGAATTAATGTCCGGAAATTTTTCCTCAATCTCGCATTTTTCTAGAAAATTTTCAAGAAATGCGTTCCTTCGGAAAAATTTCCGGAAATAATTCAAGCACTAGGGAGATTATAAGTGAAAAGTTACTCTTATCTATCTCTTTTCTATCGGATACATCTTTTTCGGGAATTTTGCAAAATGTAATTTTAAAACTCTTTTTGCCAGTATGCTGAACACTTTAATAACACTCACATGATAATTAGTTATTACTAACTATAGTCACTAACAGTCACTAAAGTTTTGATGTAAAGTTAATTAAAGTTTAAAATATTACTGAGTTGTTTATGAGACATCTATCAATATGTTTTGACATAAGCCTACTTTGAGAAAAGTCACTTATTTTCTGCACCAAAATATTGTAAGAGTTCAATTAAAAGCTTTTGTTCTCGAAAACCGTCCACATTAGGAAGTTCTAACAAGAGTAAATTATTTTTAGAAAATATATAATGATATATAATACATAATATAATAAAATTGTATATTAGAAATTGGAACCCGAATGGTAAAAAATCTAACCTCAAAAAAATCAGAACCTAAAATGTAATAGGAATGTATTGTAACTAGTGCCCTGTATGAAATATCCAAAAAATAATTAAACCAGGGTTTTTAGCGTCCTTAAAAACCCCAGAATATCAAATTTCATAAAACTATTTCGCACCGTTTGTAAATTTTTGTAAAAATTCTATTTAACAAATTTTATTTTGTCTCTCTGTATCTCGAAAACAAGAGGAGATAGATATATAGTTCATAAGACAAAAAATTCTTATTTTTTGTTGTACTATCACTTATAATAATACATAAATAACGACGTTGTACACCAATGCAAATGACAGACATTAATTTTTTGTATGTACGTGCCAAAGGTAATAGACTTGATGCTTATCGTCTGTATGCTGAGGCTTGTCCTAATCGTTCTGGTACTTCTACTGGGATATGCATCAGACTTCATCAGCGGTCCCATAACAGCGAAAACCTAGAACATCTAGGTATGTTTTCACACCCAAGGAAATTTTGTAGAAAATATCTATACTATATCGTGTACATCTGCATTTTGGAGATGAAATATTTCCGGACAAACTCATATCAACTTTATTCCTTATTTTTTTTTGCTTTTAAAATTTTTAACACTGTTTATAGGAGTAGAATATAAACCTAATAAGCAATATTAAAAAATATTGAAGTATATTGCACAAGTGTAGTCTGAAAAGCAATTGGTCTGCGAAAAATTCTCTTTGCCTTTTTTATTTCTTGAAGGACACTCTGTACTTTTGTTGATATTAAGATGGCGTGTCTGAAGCAGGCCCTACACGGTCCATCTTTTGATCAAAAGATTGAGTCAATCGATTGAAGCGCGCTTCAATCAACCGGCCAAACTTTTGATCAAAACTCATTCGTCACTACAAATGAAAAACTTCACCGAGTGTAAATAGTAAAATAGTGCTTTTGTGTAGCTACTATTTTGTAGCCTATTTACCTACCATTGAAACAATCTTCAATCATTTCCATCAATCGCCGTCAATGCTCAATCGCTCAAGTCCCCCTGCCCGCTAACCTTTTTTGTTTCAGAGACCGCCAGGATCAAGAAACGAAGACAACGACACACACCACACACATACACACTCCCCATACCCTCCTTACCCCTCCCCTCCCGCGCTAGCCTAAGGGCCACCTTAGCAAAGCGCATCCCAGGCTGCATAGCCGCACTACCCTACCCAACCATACCACACAAACATGACACCACCCCCGGGGTTTACACAGACGAGCCGGCGAAGCAAGAAGAGCGCCAGAAGAAAGGGCCCTAGCCGGCGGGGCCCAGCCAGGACAAAAGGAGGTCCCACAAAGCGCCTACACCGCCGCATTTGCGGTCGGGGTAGACGACGGATGGGGCCCACCTACGAAGGCTGTCCAGGCCTACACGAGATGAGGCAGGATAAAGAGGGATAATCCCCCTCGATCCCAAATCATTGAGGCCAATTTCTAGCCAATAATGGCGCGGCGAATCGCTCAACATCAGATGGGTTCCTCAATCATACTTAACTCAAACGATTGACGCAATCTTTTAATTAAAATGATTGATCGTTTAGGTGCAACTCTTCAATAACACTTAAATACGTGCGCTTAACAACAAAAAATGCTACTTAACCCAACAATACGACATACCTGTCTAACAGTGTGGATTTTGCCCTCAACGTCGATGATTCTGGATATGCGATAAGGCGACACGTGGACGTGGTCCAAAGGCTGGCTGGCCTCCTTGATCTCGCGCTCCAAAGAGTGCAACACGGCACCACGAGGTGCCCTGGCTTGTCTGGACAGCCCGTTGTAGGCAGCTTCCAATATGGACGAACCGCAATCATCACCGCCATCTTGGGAAACGTCCTTTAGGGCCATTCCCGCTAAGCCGCGCACCCTGGAATATTTGGCCTTGATGTCCATACTGGTGGGGTCCTCGAAGGCGATCCATTGGTTCTTGCTGGAAGAGAAGAAGGCTTGTATATGGTTGTAATATTGATTTACAAGGTTATAAGTCACTTGTAGAGTCACAGTCACAAGTAATTTTTAAGACAGTAGCTCGTGAACTATCCAAGTGATTGACAAATGATTTTTTAGCTATCGCTAGAAACTCGGGCACTGTGGATCACTATAGTTAATAACGACTTACAAAATGGACATGACTAGTGAATCATGAGCTGTCTTAGTGCTTAAGTCTATAAGTCATCTGCGACAAGTCATTTAATAATTATACTGACCTTATTCACAAATTAAATTCGTCACTATTGACTTTTTAGGCCGTAGTGATAAATAACTTTAAGTTATCGTTAGTCACTCATAGAATCATAATGGTGACCTATTTAATAAATCTAATGACTTTTAGTGAATAATGCCCTGCGACGAAGTCGTTTAGTGATTTATATTAGTCACAATGAACTGAAATCAGTAATCAGTTACATAGTTTTGTGTTATTAGGATTAGTTATTTCGCACTGATCACTATTGACTTATTAGTCTGTAGTGAGGATGAAGTTACTAAGTGAAGTGAATTAAGTTAATAGTGACTTAAGAAATGGACATGATTAATGATTTACTGAACTGTTTCAATGACTCAAATGTTACAGTGTCTACAGACAGCTATGATACAGTGATTATGTCACTTATAATCACATAATTTATTGAATTCAGTAATAATTTTGTATACAAGTTGGGGATCTATATATTTAAATGTTCCAGTTTTTGATTTATCATGAAAAATACTCAATTCTATGCAACCAATTATACTATAACCTTAGATAGCAGTGATAATAATCTATTTCTTTAAGTCGAAGCAATTTACATATATTTTCATTCCAATTAGTTATATTTAATTTAAATAACTACACCGCATAATTTATGACTTTTTTTTTCTTGAATCACACAACTAGCAGGTAAACAATATAAAAAAGTTTAAGTAACAAGCGCAAATAATTTAAAGGTAGCAGTTTTTGACCTTAGAGGCGTTTTTTCTAAAGGTTAACAGAACGCAAAGTAATCTAGATAGTTAATAAATTGTTAATCTATTATTGTGTGATCGAAATTTAGATATACTGTTAAAGAGATATGTAATTCCATTCCTAAAAAGTTTGGCAACCTCTGGCTTGTACCCACGAGAATATTATTGGAAGGTTTTGGTTAGATCTTAATATAATAAGACAGTTGTTTCTCTTATTAATAGTAATAAGTAATTTGACACCTAATTGTTTGACATTGAAATTATGGAAATGACTCTTATTCCTGTTCTAATCGAGTGTCAAAGTTTGTAAATAGGATAAAGGATCATTTCGTTTTTATATTTCAAATTCAAGTACGGAAATGAACTTACTAGTTTTTATTTTATTTACAATGTAGAGGCTGGTCTATTTTGGTTGGTATTTAACTGCGTACAGAAATATTTGAAAAAAAAGCTTATTAATATTAGGCGTAAAAGATTGATAAATAATTTTGATTTGGTTTTAAAAATAAATGTTGTCTAAATTATGTAAAACAATTTTTTTTAATGCATTTCATATTGAAAAGTTGGTTGTCTAGTTTCAAAAATTGTAGTCCTTTAATTTTGTCCTAGCAGACCCCCAGATACAAATTTGCTTCAGAAGTGGAATCTGAGAGATTAATAGTTTGAGAAGAGAACAAATACACTTGCAGAAGGTCTACCAAGCTCAACCAAAAAAATAGCACAAGAACAAGTGAGAGTTTACAACAGTATGAGTCCGATGTAACTCGGTTTGAGTTGTAGGCAATGTTATGAATGGTTTTCACGATTTAAAAGCGGTATAAAACCTTTTTCGCTATGAATAACAGTTTCTTTGCGCGAGTTAAAAAAACACTTTTCCATAACTTTGGCCATTGTTTAAATAAAGTTTCCCAACTAGTCTCGAGTTGATTTTTTGATATTTTGTTTGTAACACATTTCCGAACAATATTCCGCAGAGAAACTTCTAATAGTATTTTTTCCCCGAAAAAAAGCTATAATGACTGAACTATCTATACTGTAAGATAAGACTACAGAATTGCAGAATTATATTTGAAACTTGCTACTTTCTCAATAATTCTGCTACTGTCACAGAGAAGTTATCAAAAGAAGTAATTTTGCTATTTATTGGCTTCATTTCATAAATACTTCATGTAATATTTCTTTATATCGAATTTCACCAAAAGAAACGACGCTATTGAATCAACATGTATATGTATATCGGTTTCGTCCGAACCCGTGCAGAACTGAGTGCAGAACTAATCACCGACACGGTTTCGAAACGCATTGAATTGATATCCATACGAAATTGCTTCGATTTTTTTAGATTCTTCGGCCGTACCTATTTCCATAAACCGTCTTAATGAATATATGCAGGTGTGCCAACCGCTTTCGTAATGTGATCTACTTCGCTAGACAAGAAATGGCTCGGTCGACCCAATACGACATTGCCCGTGGTGGTTACTCTACCGTAGAAACTTCGGGCAGGTTGCAAAACGTATTTCATTGAAGGAAATACCAAGTACGAAATTACTTAGTCTTCACAATTTTTAAAAGACAAAGAAATTTTATTGTATGTAGGAGTATATACGTCGGATTAACTTTTAACAACTACTTAATAAAACGTTTATAAATAAATTATAGTTATTATAATTTTTAGTATTTAGCTTTCTTTCTTGCATCTCGTTTTTCTTACCTGAATATGTACGGACCAGCTTGATCCTCGTCTCTTTCCAAAGTCCAATTGGTCGCTCCATTCATAATTTCGCAAAGTTCGTTTCTCGTTAATGATTTCACCTCCAAAGCAGGACTTCCTGGTGCTGTGTACTCTTCATTTTGGAGAGTGAACTGGAAGGCTTGGACTGGTGCCGAGATGACCAGTTTCGATAGAGGCGCTCCCAAACCGCTCACTAGATCAACCACAGAATCCTGAAAATTGAAAATGTCACGTGAAACATTATTGGTCCGTCTGCATCAAGCGGATAGTACAATTGAAGTAGAAGTGTTTGGAAAGATATGTTCAAAGTCCTCAGGAAAGTCGTTCATGAACGGACGCAGAAGAAGGAGTCTGGAAAAGGATCCTTGAGGAACTCTTGATACTTTAAGAAATTCAGCAGTAATTATAGTGGCAATATACCTTTCAAATACAATTTCTTCGAAAATCAGTACGTTATTTTAATCATAAATGTCGACTAACATCATACGAAAAATTATTGTCGTACCTTGCCCACAACAACAATTTATTGGACCGTGACGTAATGGAGCAAGGATTAATGACGTGCATGTACCTTATTTGAATTTATTATGCCATCTTTCAGCCGCTCTCGAGTAATATGAGTCAAGGTCATCGCACAGTAGGAGATGAAATAAAGCGGTGTGTAATTGTTTAGCCAAAGATAGTGCTTTGGCGCTGTGTGAGTCATTTCCATTTCATTTATCACGAACGCGACTGTGTGGGTTTAGGTTTTTCAGCGTTGACTTTTTATACCGAGTGTTGGTAAATCCCGTCCAATGTTTCCGTCAAATAGGTACCTTATGGTGCAATCTTTCTGAATTTATTTATTTATCTATTTGCTAATCCAGCTTCCTTAGAAGGATGTACGACGTGTCACCGTATTTGTATGTACCACACACTTATTAGCGAGATCCATATTCATAACATCCGGGTTAAATTTAATTAAAACTCCAGGGTACAGTATAGGCTGACGCCTGCTTAAAAAATGTACCGTTTTCAAACTCCTTGACATTTGTGGTTTAGTTTGGGCAAAGCTGTTAATTATGAATATCCTTCAGATAATTATTTCAAGGCCAGTATGTAGGAAGTTATTTTTTTCCCTAAATTAGTCCAATTATGGAAATTCTCTTGATACACTTGTCTTTGTGTTAAATAAAAAATTATGTATGTCTCTAGATCTAGGCTGACATGTACAGTTACTTCATTCAAAGAATTCATCTATTAGAATTTTAGCTAGAATCTAGAGCAGTAATTGCATATCCCTCTGGGGATACCGATAATCATTTTTAGCACTTTGCGCAACAAGTGAATATGCTTCACTTAGTATTGAACAATAGGCATACATTATGCATAATAAGTCATTGTATATCGCATTAGATTGGGATAGTTCCTATTGTTTCTAGTGTTATTGGTGTTAAAAACAAGAATTTGCATACCCGTTCGTCGTGATACGAAGAAAGTGAACATAAAAATCACAGGAAATAAATTGGAGAAGAGAACGTTGCCTAATGGAACGATGGATGGATTGCGACAGAATTTTCAAGATGAAGGATAATGTATTCTTTCATTAGTATGCGAGATTCTTAAAATAATCCCATCTTTAATGATTGCCATCTCGAATTCATTATCATTATCACATAGAAGAATATTTGCCAGCCCGCAGAGTTATTTTATTCGCTAAATATACCATTCAATAAAAAATAAGTAAAAGTGTCATTAATATTCAAAGTTCTGAGTGCTTGGTAGGACTGGGTATTAAAAAATCATATTCTAAATAGTGAAATTTCGACTTATACACTAAAACTTACAGTGTTCTGCATGTCCCACATGCCCGACAGCCTACTGGGATGGAAGGTAACATTCTTCGATGCTCCCAAGAACGCAGTCTGGAGGATGAAGAGGTCGGTGTGCTTAGACAAGCTCTTGAAGTCGTAATATTTGGCCAATATGTCGGCGCTTGACGGGACGGAAAGAGCGAGGTACAGATCTGATCCCAGCTTGCTCCTAACAGTGCTGATGAATTCGTTGATGTCATCTTTGGAATCTAACTTCTTCAGGTTTATCTCCAAACCGTCCACTTTGCTGTTCTTCAACAAGTTGACCAGGCCCTGTAAATTTAAAGAGATTGAGAAACAGACAAGTGCTTGTAAGAATGTCTCTTACGTCGCACGCATCATATTTATCATGAAAAGTGTGAATACGGGGGCCAAATCGCGATTACCATTATTCCGTCGCCCAGGGAAAGCTTTATGCAATATAGTTCACCTTACGTGATCTCGTGGGTTTTATCATTGCAAAGGTTGTTTCAAGTAAACAGTATTTATGACATTCAAACACGTCGTTTATGGACAAGACCTTTATAGAGCGATTAACCGGTTCTCCATCGAACCTACTCATTCTGTCCGTTACAGATTCCAAAAACGTGAAATCGCTCGCATACGCGGTGGCCCAGAAAAATACTAGAGGCCATTTCAAAAATAAACTTTTTATTTAAAAATAAAGTATCAATATTTTCAAGGAAGCGGCCCAGATTTAGGCCCTTGTAGCACACCAAATGTGTTTTTAAGGTAATACCACCGAGTCAAATGGTTTTATATAAAAACTAAACAATAATACTGTATAATCGTATATAATTGCTTCAGTATACACATGACTTTAAAAGTCGTGTGGATCTCATGTATATTATTAAATGTGACAGTTTTTGGTCATCTGTGATTCACGGTAGCTATAACGTTCGACTCGTTTTACTTTTAAAATTAAATTGTAATAAATTATGCATCGATAGAATGATAAGTGACTAGTTGGTAAACAAGGTATAAATCATTTTTCTAGGTCGATTTTTATTCAAGTCAGGCATACGAAGGATGTGAGAAATGTTCCCACATTCTGCAAAAGCCTACGTGATATCGGCGTTTTATTCAAGTTGTACGGTACTGAAATTTCTATGTCTCTCCTGGTCGTTGCACAGTATTTGAACCTTTTTACGCCATTTACCATGTGTGATGGAAATGAAAGTGGACACCAAATTGCTCTTATGAAAGTGCAATGCTTCAAATTTAATTGTCTGCGGAACAATTTCGGCGAGTGTTACGCAATGCATAATTTACAACAAGATTTAATTAATATATCCGCAAATAATACAACTACTCGGAAGTTAATCTGAAGCTATGATTCGCTATAATTTCCTCAAAAAAATGTCTTAATTAACGATATAGTAATTTATTTAAAAAAATAACTAATTTTTCGTTGTTTGATTGACGTACATATTTGCTTGAGAAAGCTAGGACTTTCGTCAGTAAAAAAAATGTTTCCCAAAAGAATTCAACGTTATTGTTATTAATGAAGAACTTTATAAAATATATCTGATTTCTACAATTATTTATTATTTTTTTTAATATTTGAAATCGGTTGTCAGTTAAAGTAATAAAATGTACAGGGGTGATTTCTTAAATAAGAAATCTAGCAAAAGTTCTAGGTTAATTACAATTTTTGGAATATGATTTAGTTTTTTTTGTAATAATTATACAGGGTGTTTGTAAATAAATGCGAAATATTTTAGGGGGTGGTTCCCGAGTTATTTTGTAAAAAAAGTTCCTAATACAGTGTTTCAATTTTAATTTTTTATTTATTTTAATTAATTATTTCAGTTTTAACGATATTTACTCGAATTTTGAAAAACGCTTTGTAGGGATAAATGTGCATTTTTTGAGGTGATCCGAATATTTCTACTTGCACCAGTGCCGTTCGTGAGAGAATGCCATAAACTTTTTTAATAAAAAAAAATGGTACGCCACTGACTTTTTCCCGTTTGATATTTTTTTAGAAATCCGCCATCAATTGTGAATGAAATTGGTCTCTTCAGTTTTTTTCGTAGGATGCACCGTTTTTGAGGAAAAAAATAAAATATATTTTGTTGCAAGTTGTGTATTTTTAATTTCTATTGATACAACCATCAATTTTCTAGTCAATATCTTTAAAACTCTTTGAAATAATTAATAAAAATAAATAAAAAATTAAAATTTAAACATTCTGTATCTCGGAAACAAAGAATATTTCGACCTATGTTTATATGAACTTTTTTTCACAAAATAACTTCGGCAAGCACTCCCTAAAATATTTCGCACTTGTTTACAAACACGCTGTATAATTATTACAAAAAAAACTAAATCATATTCCAAAAATTGTAATAAACTTTTGCTAGATTTCCACGGTGTGACTCTTTAAGAAATCACCCTGTCCCTGTATATTTTATTACTTTGACAACTTATTTACAAACACCTTGTATAACTGTAAGTTTTAGAAACTAAATTTTTAAACATAATGTAAATTTATTGATGCTATAACAGTTTTTATAAACTTTCTAGATTTAGGTTGACATGGCACCTTTTTTTTCTTTTGGACGTGTTGAATTTTCATTTTCCGAAAATTTTTCACTCGCTTTTGAAGAAAACACAATTTCGCACAGTTAGCTATGGCCAATATTGTAACAAGAAGAAATTAAAGAAATTAAATAGCAATAGAGGTGTTAATGATTTCTTTAACACAAGAATTTAAAATTGCCAAAATAGGTACTAAATTATTCAAAAAAAAAAGAAAAATATAATTAAAATTAGAAAAAAAACTAATAGTACTATTGGGTAACTTTGTATTTCTCTGAGATTTCCATGATGGGAATTGTTATGTGATTCACACTGTACAATATACAATAAGGAAATTTACTTAAAATATCCTGTATATTTCACATTTTCGCGATTTTTCTATTTTATTTAGAATTTTCAAGATGTTTTCAGTTAAATTAATAAAATGAAAAAAAAATGATATTCATATTAGTAGTAGCATTGTATAAGTATTTATTTATACAATGGTAGTAGTAGTAGTAGTAGATAATGACTTGTGATTATTTCTTCACAATCTTTTCCAATAAAAATAATGATAAATATAAAACTTAAAACAATAGTACCAAAACTAAAATAACAAATCGACAAGAAAAAAAATTGTAAAACTCGATAATTAATGTGTATGTTTGAAAAATAACGCTTTTAATAATAATAGTTATTATTATAGATTATAATGTACAGGGTGGACTAAATTTTGAGGGTTTCTCTTACTTCCCGAAAGATAGAAAAAAGTTGCAGATTGTTTAGACAGTTTTTTTAAATAAAATCTAGTATTTTTTTCTTCATTTTTTGGGTACTTTGCCACCTGCAAATTTTAAAAATTTGTGAAATAAATAAAAAGCAGACAAATAAAAAATTAAAAAATACATCACTTAATATCGCGCACTATAAAAAGGTCGTTAACGTTTCGAAAATTCACTGTTTTCGTCTTTTTAATTTTTGTTTCAATAGCTTTGACAGTTTAAGTTTGTTTGCTTTTTTTTGTTTCCCTACCTAACCTTATAACCCTTAAATTCACAAATTATTTAGATTTTTTTAACCGTGGCAAAATGCCCCACAAAAAAAATTAAAACTGTTCCACAAATAACATATTTTTTATAGAACAGCATCGATATATGAAATCTGCGTAAATTTCCTTTGAAACGATAACGATATTTCCACGAAAAATTTTTTCAAGATACACCAAAAATTATATTTTTTAAAAACAATTCAGTGTGTCGTTATTTTATTTATTTTAATGCTTCAAATACATCCCAAGTATCTTATTTGCATAAAAAAAAACAGTTGAATAAAAAATAATCCTTGGCGTTTATTCCTTGAAATATTTTTTTCACGTAAATTCGTGTAAATAAATACAGATTTGAAAAATCGAAACACATATAGGGTGACTTATTTAAAAAATTACAAATTTGATTTATGACTAAAGAGTCGGTTATAGAAAAAAAATATCGCATTGGATTCTACGAAAAAAAAAATTGAATAATACTCTGCAAAGGGCATCATAGAAAACGACCAAAATTAAAAATCGCCCTGTATCTCTGAAACGAAGCAAGCTATGGAGATGCGGGTGTTGCCGTTAAATTTTTCACGAAAATCGAGCCCGTAACAACTAAACTACGAATTTTCTTCCATTTACTTACCTGGTTGAACTCGTTGACTGTGACCAGGACCTTCACACCCTTCAGGTGTTCCCTGGCCCTCTCGATGGCTTTGACGTCGGAGTTAGCCGGGAGGATCGCGTGCGTGCAATAGCAATTATCAACGTCCGTCAGCTTGCCGTAGTAGCAGAACAACTTGGAATTAGACTTCCTCGCCGGGCAATTCCTGGCCGCGGTACAGGCAAGGATGGCCAGAAATACAACACCTAAAAATCTCATGATGTCGACGCTCCAATATATACCTAAACGGTTACGGTCATTTCTCGACGCCCGGTATATTTACTTAAGTCTCTCACTTTCGTATCGCGCTGAAGCTCGGCACCGGATGAAATCGAAAGTGATCTACTTGGGTCGATCTGCAAATATTGACTGAACGTTAGAGGAGGGCCCACTAAACTCGTAACCGTTGTCTCCCTGACCGGTAAGAGGAAAAGTGACTGCCGAAAGTCACTTTGACTGACTGATATTAATGTTTACAAGCGTTCTTTCCTAATGACCGCCGGCTGCATTTGAAATTTAAAGCAGATCATTAGCTGATTTGCATCGGATGCGATTGGTACGAAAATTCTGTTCGTACGGTATTTTACGAACTCTTAACAGATTATTCGTACGAATAGAGTGGTTGTACGACTTTTAAGTAAAGTAACATTGATCCAATTTGTTTAATGTTGCAGTGTAACCGCTCGTATGTAAGTACAGGTACTTGTTTTAATGTTAATGTGGCATTTCGTACGAACAGATTTTCGAACGAATTCGCATCCAGTGTAACCGCCACCTAACGCGATATACAGAGTGTCCGGTAGCTAATGTGGCGTATTACAAGCGTAGCTTCTTTTGGTGAAAACAAACCTATTTATATCAAATTACTTTAATACAATTTTAGTTTTTAAAAACTTACTTGCCTTATTTTTTTTTAAATAACTCCCTCACTTAAATAATCTAGTCACAATAAATAAAAAGTATTAAAAAAATTCCAAATTTTAGGAGAATATCGAAAAAAAATCAAATTTCCAGAAAGGAGTTTCGCATTAATTAAAAAAACACTGTTGTTTTAAAGAAAGGGTGTTTCAGAAAGACCTCCCGTAAATTCAGGGGGTGATAGTACGACAAAAAATAAGAACTTTTTGTATAATTCATAGAGGGCGCTAGTTACGCTACATTCCTATTACATTTTAGGTTCTAATTTTTTTAAGGTTAGGTTTTTTACCATTCGGGCTCCAATTTCTAATGTACAATTTTATTTTCTAAAAATAATGTACCCTAGTTAGAACTTCCTAATGTGGACGGTTTTCGAGAAAAAAGGTTTTTAATTGAACTTTTACAATATTACGGTGAAGAAAACATGTGACTTTTCTCAAAATAGGCTTATGTCAAAACTTATTGATGGATGTCTCATAAACAACGCATACATTCACAGTAACATTTTAAACTCTAATTAACTTTGTATCAAAATTTTAGTGACTGTAATTAGTCATTACTAACTACAGTCGCTAACAATCACTAAAATTTTGATATAAAGTTAATTAGAGTTTAAAATATTACTGAGAATGTATGCGTTGTTTTTAAAACATCCATCAATAAGTTTTGACATAAGCCTATTTTGAGAAAAGTCACTTATTTTCTACACCGTAATATTGTAAGAGTTCAATTAAAAGCCTTTTTTCTCGAAAACCGTCCACATTAGGAAGTTCTAACAAGAGTACATTATTTTTAGAAAATAAAATTGTACATTAGAAATTGGAGCCCGAATGCTAACCTAACCCCAAAAAAATTAGAACTTAAAATGTAATACGAATGTAGCATAACTAGCGCCCTCTATAAAATATACAAAATATAATTAGACCAGCGTATTTGGCGTCCTTAAAAACCCCGGAATACCAAATTTCATAAAAATATTTCGCACCATTTGGAAATTTTCGTAAAAATTCTATGTAAAATATTTTATTTTGTCGCTCTGTATCTCGAAAACAAGAGGAGATAGACATATAGTTCATAAGACAAAACATTCTTATTTTTTGTCGTACCCCTGAATTTACGGAAGATCTTTCTGAAACACCCTGTATAAACGATTTAGACTTTGAGGAAGTCAGTAAAACTTCAAGATCTGTGGAATGAAATAAAGCGATCCATAAACTGTTTTTAATTAATGTTTAAATTGACATTTAAAACTAAGGTAGCTACAGGGGTCAAAAGAAATCAACCAACATTTTTTTGACGATTGAGAAGCATTGTGGAGAAGTATGTTAAAAAAATTTGAAAAAAAATATTTTTCAGTTTTTTATAGTATTTAACGTTTTTTTTTCAAGAGAATATGAATTATTGCTAAAAAAACATTTTCAACTTAAAAAAAAGAAAAAAAGTGAAAAATTACTCATTACATTGATTTTCAGAAAAAACGATAAATTTAAACATTCCGGGCACTAGGGAAAAACTACCAGGATTTCTTTAGGACACTTTAAGGCTGAAAAGTTACAGTCATTATCCTTAGTTTACCAAGTCAAGGTTTTAGTGGGATAAAGATCAATAAATATAAGAACAATATATTTTAAATTATTACCAAAGTTTCGGTGTTATTTTACACCATCCTCAGGGTTCGAAATTTGAAGTGTCTTGTCCAACTTAACAATTCTAAAGATTAAGAAAATGGTATCTAGATACTACACTACACATATAATGTACTTATAATTCATAAAACATATTCAATGCGGTTTTTTTTTTCACAGTAAAAATTGTTATGTCTTAGGTACTGTTCAGCAGAATTATCCTTATTTTATACATTATTTGCGAAGTTATGCCAAGTCATTCAAATATTTTTAATTGTGCAATTTTTTACCTTTTTTCCAAGATTTTCACTTCGAAAAAAGTTTTTTTATCAAAAACCTTTAAATACAACTTCGGTTTCAAAAATTCAATGCCTATGCATGTTTTCAGCCACGAAAGACAACCACCAAGAACGACTGTGACATTTTTAATAGTAATGTGACATTTCGCATTGTATTAGCTATATCCTGTTCAAATTTGGTTAGTGCATCTCTCGGTTTCGAAAATTCAATACCTATGTAAGTTTTCAGCCACGAAAATAGAATTGTTCCAAACATTCCGAATTTTCACCACCAAGAACAGCTGTGATAACATTTTTATCAGCAAGGCGATGTTTCGCATTGTATTAGCTATGCCCTTTTAGAGAATACTTTGTAGTTTTCAAAACAATACTTGGATTTTCTGTATGATCATTATTTCTCGAGTAATTCATTGCCAAAGTCAAAAATAACTTTTTGCTACTCAGCAATAAATCATCGTATTGGACTCCAGGACCGCTCAAATTAAAGGGAATTAAATTATCTAACAGAGTTTTATGGTGAAATTACCAAAAAAATACTTTTTAGCCTTTTTTAAAGACAAGAAAAATTTGAAAATTTTTTTCGTCGTATGATTACTCAAAAACTTCTTATGCTAAAAAATTTTAGGTTCCAGATACGAAAACTAGACACTTGAAGTTGGAGTTTTCTTTATTTTGATTCTCTCTATGAATATTTCCCTCCAAGTTACAGCTCTTTGAAAATCACAAAATTTTTTTTTAATATCCCTCAATTTTTGTGACTAGATAAAATTTCATGTGGGTGGATTTTGGTTTACGCAAATATGAATATGAGTTTATTTTTTACTTAAAACGTAGATGTTGCTAAGAATATCTCAAACTATTTTTTGTTTTTTATTATTGGTAAAGATTTGAGAAAACAGATGTTTTTTGACACACCACTTTATTTATTAAAACAACACAGGATATTTTCTTTTGAATTGTATTAACTTTGACAACTGGTAGAGAACTTGATTCTGAACAAAAAAGTTCATGAGATCATAAGCCGTAAATTGCCTCCTAAGCGAGATACAGGGTGTCGAATTTAATTCTTTGTAACATATAATGTGATGTCTAAAACACAGCAAGTACTAACGAAACTAAATTGGATATTTCTTGTAGCGACTTAATGTTCTTTAAAATTGATCGGCAAACGATTCATTACAACCACCAGAGGCGTAGTAGACGGGTAGTCAGTGCCCCTTTTTTAAATAGAAATTCGACGCCTGAGTTTTTCATTTTAAAACGCTTTTCTTTCAAAATTGTCATAAGATTAAAGGGGTACATAGTTTTAATAATTTTTGGGTATTTTCTTTTGGAGTACCTCAAGGAACAGACTTTTGGCCCTTATAATTTGTGACAAGTATTAATTATCCTCAGAAGTAATCGAACGAAATAATATTTATTGCGGTTACAAAACTAATGATTTACGATATCCTGTAACTATTTTCAATTTCCTCAACATAACAAAAATATCCACCTATTATCTCCACTAATATATCTTCCGTTCCGTATTCATTATAAGTGACTTTTTCACCTCTGACCTTATATTTTTTGTTCAAGCGGATATAAATCCAACACCTTTCGATAGTTTGCATGTTATTAGCGTCAGCAGAAATATATTAAAGCATTTGCTTAGTCATAAACAGGAAGATATCAGATTTCATAAAATATCTAATCAAGTTGAAATCCCGATTTATCTACAGGGTGACACATTTTCAATGACAGTTTCTCTCATTTTTACGATAATCATTAGTGAGTGGGAAATATTAGTTTACAATTCTCTCTTGGCAGTTTGTAGTGGAATTTTTGTGGGTGATATTTTTTGTGATGTATAATTTCTGATACGCATTGTGTACACGGATACAGAAGGCGTTGACAGGCGAAAAAAAGTTGTACGTTGTGTTTATAAATATTAAATTAAACACCGAAAATATTCCAAGTACCTGGCGTATTACAATAGAATTTATTAAATATATTCGTGAAGATATGTACAAAGATTAGGATATCAAAATAGTTTTTGCTGATCTTAAATATTTATTCTAATTAAAAAAAAATAGTACATCAGTGTTTGAAGCTATGGAAAAATTGTTTTCATTTAATAGGACATACAAACCCGAAAATAGTGAGCTTTGATTTGAATAATTGTTTTGTTCATTAATCAAAACCAAGGCCTACTTGAAGAAAACAAATTCTAGTTTGGTGCTTGAAGATCATATCTTTACTGAAAAAATGTACAAAGTGATGAAATGCGCAGCTTTAAAAAATGTTTAATTGTGCCACTTTAGAACATGTCAATTAAGAGTCGTTTTCTATGATACAACTTTTACCTGCTTTTCTGCACGGTGTTTTGTCTGAGTCACTAGATATTTACGTCCAAACTAACTGTTTAATTATGTACTGCAAGACCGCTTAAGTAAATAATATTTTTAGCCCGCTCTTAAGAAGCCCATAAGGTGTAGGTGACTCAAACTTCCAAGTACAGACAGGCATTCTTGGAAAAACCTACGGTTTCTTAGGCATGGTTCGATTTCTCAATTCCAGACGCATGCTATTCCTAATTAATTTGAATTCAGTCATTAACAGCTTCTAAATAAAGACAATGCAGAATTCTAACAGGTACATGGTGAACCAAACATGTAATATGTACAGAGTGTGCCAAAAAAATCATTGTATTTTGTCATGCAAAATTTCAATGTCTTCTTGTTTTCCCAATTGAACACTGGAACAACAACCATAATTTTTCCTTAATCGTAGGAACAACAAAACCATTTGCTGTGGTCAGTTGATAATTAAATATTTAAATCCTCACTGTGACAAATTCTTGCATTAGATCGGCGAGTATAATCTCCACAAAATTGCGACCCAGTTGTTTATTCGGTCCTTCGGCTGAATTTTTGCTCAAAATTCGCGTGGGTATCAGGCCGAGTTACGTAAGAAACAATTGATCGGAGTAGAAGATTCAGTTCTCTCCTCTCGTTCGACAGGAGCGACTTCTGATTTTTATTCGCTTCAATAAATAATAGTTTGATAAATAATTCATCGGTTTTTATTCCATACAAATTGCGATAGTTTAATAAATATGCAAATCCTGCGATAAAGAGGTAAAGATATTAATCAAGGTCGGCTTTGGGCGTAGGCGGTCGACGGATTTCTTTGTTTTTGTTTTTTTTTTTAAATATAAGTTAATAGGAAGATTAATCCTGTTTCAACTATGACTGTTTTGTTCTTATTTCAACATGACACAACTGTGTTGTGTCAATTACCACGTTGAAACCCATAAGGGCCTAAAACGGATCTTTGAGGAATACCTTTTGTGATGTAATTTATTCAACAGTTTTTGTCCCATAAAAATTGTCAAATATGCAAATCTGACGATAATTTTGAGATATAAAGAAGGTATAAATCAATATAGGCATTTTTTTGTTTTTCGATAAATCTGGAAAATGCAACAACGCCAAAACTACTGCGATTTTAAGAATGAAGCCAGTAGAAAAAAATACGTTTCATCTAGATGCATTTAGAAAAGTTTTCAAGAAAATTTTACTGAAAACGTTATTCATCTGTCTAATTTAACATTTCGACACTGAAATTGTACTCATCATTATGTTTTTATTCAGTTAGAGCAAAGTTAATTTATTAATATTTAGTATAGTCTTTCCGATGTCAGTTAAACATGTATAAAAACGCCTAGCAATGAAATTTAATTAATTTCGTAGGCGTCCCTAAAAGAGTTTTCTGCAATAAAATAAACAATTTTATTATATTGATGGTAAAATTCATTTGGACCATTTTAAAATGCCATGCTGTAATAATATTAGTAAACGAAATATCCCTCTTATTTCGCAATTGTAACATGAATGATTAATAGAAGGTGCCTATCCTATAATAAATTAAAATTACCTGAATCACACCAAATTCCCCATTGCTGCACTGCACTGCTAGGCTATTTGTTGACAACTGAATTTATGGCCAGGTCGCTCAGTGCGGCTGTGTTTGTACCGTGTTTGCCCGCGCACTCATTCTTCAACTGGGCGACCAGACCTGCATATGGATATGTCTAAATAAATATGGGAACAAGTTTTTCAAATATTTCAATGCCGAGTTGCTGCGTCAGCGACGGAACCTGGTACTACAACTACCAACCTCTTGGTTCTTCAATTGAGATTGAAAAGACTTACCATCTACCAAGAATGTCAAACAACCGTATTGTGTCAAATGTCAAGGTCATATAAGGGCCTAAAAATAAGTCCTTGAAGAACACTTTTCATGTATATTATTCATAGCTTTTTATCCACACAATTTGTAATAGTGAATACGCAAATCTGTCAATAGTGTGGCATTAAAGATACATTCAAAAACGCCTTTGGACATAGGTTACCGATATATTTCTCTTGATTTTTGTGGTACGAATGGAAGGATGCAACAGTTGACCCTATTTCACCCGACACTTTTAAACATTTAGTTTGTCCTTATTCTCGCAACCATGTTGTGTCAGTTACCTGGATCAAAAACTAGAAGGGTCCAAGGTCCCTGAGGAACATATTTTTCCATGTAATTTTTTTTCATCGATTTTTATTTCATATATTGTGATGGTAATAAGATATTAAGAATATATCTTATTTTTTGTCAATATATTCTAAGTCAACCAATTATTGTGCTGTGTCAAAAGGTCAAAAATAATAAGGGCCCAAAAATGGATCCTTGAGAAACACTTTTTTCATGTAATTTTCCATCGGTTTTTATTCGATACCAATTATAATAGTTTAATAAATACACAAATCTGCAGACAAATTTAAGATATTATGAACAGATTAAAGGTTGTCGACTTTTTTATTTATTCTTGAGATATTATCTTCAAAATATAGGAACTCCAAAATTGCTACAACTTTCAGAATAAAGCTAATAGAAAAGTAACACATTTTTGAAAATTAGCCGATAAAATTAAGATCGATTTCTAATACATTCTTCAAAATTTTACCAAAAATATCTGTCAAATCTTATATTTCAACAGTATGTCTATACTTTATTAAGCTCAATCAATTAATGACACCAATTTTGTTTAAATAAGTATATTTGATTATTAGCTCTTACATTTTTACTTTATTATGATGGTCTTAAGCCAATTCTGATATATTCAAATTTTTTACCAAAAAAAGTCTTATCAAACGAAGTACCTACATCGATACCAGAAAAACAATTTAAATTTGTTTGACTTAACTTTACAATAAAGTGAATTATGACACCAATATCCAATGACTGTCTACCAAGATGTCAAATAGTGACTTGTTTTTTGCGACATCTGCAATGTAGCACTCCAAAACTAATACAATTTTACGAAAAAAAAAAATGTATTTCAAATTTCGATTATGGCGCATTTGGAAAAAAACTAGCAAAAATCCGATTGACTTCTTGACTGTGTTCCGGCAATTACCAAAATCAGAAGTGGTAATGGCCCAAAAATGGGTCCTTGGGGAACACCTTTCTTACGTAGATTACTTTTTGCGTTTCTTCTATAAAACTGGTTGTAAATATCAATTATTGGCCTTCTTTACTTGCGAAAACGGCTCCGAACGTGCATGTAATCCCACGAGCACCGGTGGAAATCGAGAATGATTTTTTTGTAAACGGCAGGCCGGTCGGTATCAGAGGCGGACAGACGACAAGAGGTCGCCGATGCCGGCCCAGTTTCACGGGGTGTTACGTAAGCTGGAGACTGGACCGGCCTGGACACGACCAGACTGACGCACGACTCGTGATCCTGCTGAGCGCACTTTTCATTTACGGTTTCTCGGAGAATATTCTTAGTTCGGCCTTATTCTCTTTACTCTCCACATTTTATTTTCTGACATAGAATTTAGGCAAGAAATCGAGCATTGGGGACATTGGGGTTGCCTATATTTCGCATTAGGGATGTTTTAAATATTCGTATGGATTTGTATTCGAGTATTTTGTAGTGGATTTTAGAAAATGCGAATATGTAAAGAAAAAAGTATGTTTCGTTATTAAAAAAATCCAAACACGATAAACTTTCCCTTTTGTTTGAACAAAAGCAGTACATTTTCAGTTGTGATTATTTTTCCTTTATATATTACAAAATGATTATTACAAAATAAATAATAATAAATTATTTCATTTATAATAATTTTAGATTTTTTTGCTGCTTTAATAGACGAGGCATTAAATCTTGTTTTAAACAAATACCTATTATTCTGTTCTCTTTTTTTTGGAAAGAGAGCTTAAAAATACTTTTACATCACATATCATTTGATATTTTCAGTTATCAAAGCCCATGTTTTATTTTATTATATTTTTTCAGTGTCAAATTTGATAAGAATGCCCCTGTCACAAAAATACATACGCTTTATCACATTCTTAAGCTTCTACACGTGCTTAGGGCCATATCTACCCAAATACTGTGGAAATGTTTATTCTTATCTATAGCGAGACCTCAAATAACCATCCAGAAAATCCGCGTATGCTTACATACTTAATATAAATATACAGTTAGAGTTTGCAACACTATTTAAGAACAATAAAAGGCAGAACCAATCCGTACTTCAAGGTCCCGAGATCTGCAGGAAATCCTCTTTGATGATTTAAGATTTAAGCCCACTCCCTATCTAAGGTCAAATCGTAATAATAATTGTGCACTGCCTTTATTACGTTTACTCATAGGTAGTCCAATTAATAAGGATCGTAAACATCCATCAAATCCGATGCTATTTGCCTACATAAATAGCAAATGTTAATAACATCTGTAAAAGCAAAGGAAACATAAATTTTGTACAAGGTGGGTAATTTTTTCTGATGCGAGTTGTCTTGAAAACGATATATTTATCGCATATCATTTCTGGTGAATTTTTATAATAAATTGAAATTTGAGCAAAACTTTACTTCACTAAATGAAACATGAATTATAAAATCTAAAATAAAACGCAATTATATGTCGAAAACATTCAAACTTGTTGCGAGACAACTAATGGTTCATGCACCAGCTCCCCCACACTCAGCTTTGTCAATTCGTCAGTTTTGTGCCAAAATCAGATTATTATCCTCCTTACTCGCCAGACCTAGCCCCCTGCGATTTTTTATCAGTGCTGCAAGGACACCGTTTTCAGACTCTTGATGAGATCAAACCAAATTCGTTACAGACTTTAAAGCCCATTTCATGTGAAACTATGCAGGGCTGCTTTACGAAATGAAAGGAGACAAGACCAATAACGTATAAAATTAAAAAGTTTAAAAAATAAAGTTCGGTTATTTTCTGAAAATACCTCGTATGGACCTAATGGACCTATTTCTCAATAGTTTATTGCTATTCCAAGATTTTTATGTAACATTGAATCAATATCTGAAAACGAAATATTAACTACTGCATAAATATACTGAGATCTGGCCCTAACAGCATACCATCTTTTGTAGTAAAAGATTATACAGGGTGATTCAAAACTTATTCAAAAAAATTTGGGAATAGATTTGGCATGAAAAATGAAGTCTATATCGCAAAAAAGTCCTTATAGTTTCCAAGAAAAAAATTTTAGTACTTTCAATCATTACATTGCTGGACAACTGTAGTCTCTAGCGTTATTCGTAATACTCGTGGCCTCAGCGACTCGGAATACTGAAATCCGATTTTACAATCGTCGTTGCGATAATGTTTACAATAGTTTTTTTAGTAGTTAGTGTCAAAAATGGCTTACGTGTATAGCAACTCGGAATTGATGAATATCGTTTTAATTATCGTTTAATTATTCGTTTTAAGGCAGTCAAACTTCTAATACCCTGTATATTAAGTTTTGCTCTGGAAATGGCGCTTGTACACTGTAGAGCAAATAAAACTATTATTATTGTTATAAAATACTGAAATAGTAACAATAATATAAAATAAACGTATCACCTTTGTGCTACTACTATATTTCCATACCTTATTATTATTGTTTTTGTTTACGGGACGAATAGAATTTTACGACTGAAATTGAACACATTTTGTACACAGCAAGTGGATAAAAGTGCATATTTGCATAATACGACATTTATAAACCAGGTGTTGAAGCAATATTCATACATTTACTCGTGCAAATACAGTTACACATTCGAGCAATTATTCCACTTATTTCGTTTAGAACCCGGATCTCTTCTACATTTTTACACAGTTCAGGTAACAGAATAAACGATCGTAAATGTACAGGGTGTATATTTTAAATTGAGCCACGACATAGGCATCACAACATTTTAAACTAAGATGTAAATAAAACAGTTCTCTAGTAGCAATGCTTGGATGTCTATTAAAAGTAGAATTGATGGAAATATAACCTCACTTTTCTGTATATCACGCCATATTTCTTTTTTATTAAGTATATTACTTGCTACAGAAACGATGGCGAGATGATTTCCAGTTCTTTTGAGATAGGAAGAACATACACACAAAATAACTTATTTATATACTCTTTAAAATATGACATGTTGAGGTTATGTTCATGGAATTCTTGAAATCGGTGAAAATGCTTTGAAATTTGGATGTACAGCTGCGCATAACGAACGTAGAGGTACTACATTTATATTTGTTCATCCTGTACATCAAGATCGCTTATTTGTTCAGTTGCAAAATATGAATTGGCTGGTGGTCCTTGAATGTACTGAAGAGATACTAACCTTTTCTTCGCTTCATTAAAGCTTTTAAACACCGATGGAGGATGTGGCACTTACCGATAAACATAAAATATAAAACGTTGAAGGAAATAGGACATTAAAATGAAATTAAGGATATGCATTAAAATTGTTATTGTTTTTAATTTTTCTAATAGTTTTTTTCTACGAATCGATAAACAACATTTTTTCATAAAGAATATCCAATTATTTTTTATTCAAAATTCATATCGCCACGTAACAAAACGTATGTAATTTTGTCAGTTTTTATTTTGAAAATAATAATTCTAGTTCTAACAATGCCTCATCTCTGAAGCTATACAGCTGAAATTGTGTACGTTAACAAAAAGTCATACGTTGTAAATTAAATTCATATGTATACACCAATGCAGAGAATTAAAGAATTTTTCAAAATACAGTCTGTCAAAAATTACGGAAAAATTTCGGAAATTCTTTTGACCCTTTAATTCTTTGCATTAGCGTATTTAAAAAACTACTATTAATACAGTATTATAGATTATAGTATTTTTTTAATAAAATAATCATGTTAATTGTATAAAAGTTTATTAATTTAACTTAGTTTAAAATATTTTAAAATAAATTTCTCTCTCGTATTCGCAATATGAATGTATATTTGACAGTTTTAACGTGTGAAACAGAACTTTTCCAGTTGCTCACCTTTTGTTTCACTTCACTAAGAATAAGATCCAATACACCAGCATTCTATGTGGTTGATATCTTATTGTATCTTAAGCGGTATTTTAATTAATGGAAGCCTGTGTTTCTTGCCCTTAGCAAAACTGTCGGAGGGAAACACTTCTTCTATGTTCAAAGATTCGAATACATCAAGTATGTCTCTGTTCCAAGAAGATTTAGATCAGGGATGCACAGACTTATAGGGAACAGGGGCCACTCGGGAAAAATATAAGCCAAGGACGGGCCACTAAAACAATATTTATTAACACAAAATTTTTTATTTTTAAATAGTATGAAATACAATGATAAAAATAAAATAACCTTCAAAAATGTTTGTTGTAATAATTATGTAATCATTACAATGTAATATTTCATGTTTTATTATTTTGATGCATGACATTGCATTGAACTAACAAGTTTTTTTATATTTGGCTCCACATTACTTGTAGCCACACGTATAATTGCTTCCAAATTTTCATTTGCCAGACGGTTTCGGTTTTTCGTTTTGTTAAGTTTCATCACTGAAAACGTTTGTTCACAAATATACGTCGATCCAAATAAGCTTGCGCATTTCAATGCATTTATTCGCAACTCTTTATAAGCGTTTTTATCAACGCAACGGTAGAAGTTGAGTAAATTACCTTCATTAAATTTGTTTCTTAAATTATCATCATTTTGCATGTCTATTAATTCCAGCTGCATTAATTCCGGCGCATTTTCGGGTGAAATGTTGAAAGGATTGCTGAAAATGTCCAATAGCGGTTTAACTTTTTTGAAGTCTACAAAACGATTTTCAAAAGCTTGTATCAAAATATCAATTTTTTCAACATGAGCGAAATTGACGTCAGTTTTATTGAACTTCTCCATAATTTTTTTGTAGTTCGGAAAATGGCCGTAATTGGCTGAATTGATTTGTGTCCTGAAAAGACTCAATTTGCATTGAAAGGACGAAACATGAGAGTATAGCTGCGAAATCAATTGATCTTTGCCTTGGAGTCGCGTATTTAAGACATTCAAGTGATTTGTGATGTCTACAAGAAACGCTAAGTCACACAGCCAATCAGGGTTGTCGAGTTCGGGGACGTCGTTTTTCTTTTCCGCCAGAAATAGTTGGATTTCTTCAATCAAGTTAAGAAATCGCTGTAGTGTCAACCCACGACTTAGCCACCTTACTTCAGTGTAAAACAGGAGATCACCATATTCGCTTTCAATATCCTCGAGAAATTGTTTGAATTGTCGGTGATTGAGACCTCGTGATTTTATAAAGTTTACGGTAGGTACTACAACTTTCATAACATTTTCAAATCCCAATAATTTTGAACAGAGGGCCTCTTGATGTATAATACAATGAAACTGCATTAATTCCTTGGTATTTATGTTTTTAGTTTGTAAATATGTTTTTAACAGAGTTACTATCCCAGATGTACTTCCAACCATTGAAGGTGCTCCGTCAGTTGTAATTCCAGATATTTTCGTTAAATCCAAATCCATTATAGAACATTTTTCTAGAAGAGCTTTGAGCATGTCACTTCCCCTGGTTTGACTTGTCAAAGAACTCATACCAATCAGTTCTTCACTCACTTCAAAATTTTGCGTTACACCTCGTAAAAATATTAATAGTTGAGCAGTTGAACTTATATCTGTAGATTCGTCGAGCGCTATAGAAAAATACTCAAAACTTCTCGATTTCGTAGCTAATTGCTCTTCTATATTATCTGCTAATGCGGTAATTCTTCTTTGAACAGTCATCCGATTTAACTGAATTTTTTCAAACTTCTTTACATTTTCCGGACAAATTTTTTTTGCGGCGATATCCAAACATTGCTTAACAAACTCACCATCTTTAAAAGGCCGACAAGTTTTCGCTATTATTCGAGATATTTCAAAGCTAACTTCAGTGGCTGTTTCAGCATCTTGAATTGGTTTTGTAAACATAGATTGCTGGCCTATTAGTTCCCGTTGTAAAGTGGAAATTCTTTGCGTTCGATTTTCGCCAGTTAATTTGGTAAAAGTTGGATGCTGGGTTTCATAGTGCCTTTTCACATTATATTCCTTCGGAATAGAAACACTACTCTTGCATATTAAACAGACAATTTTGTTATGCGATGAAATAAAAAAGTATTTTTCGGTCCAAATATCATGAAACTGTCGATTTTCATCTTCAACCTTACGACTACGTTTCTTACTGGGGCCTGGTTTATCCATATCAAAATTAATATTATATGTTACAGTCGGTAAAAGCCAAGTTCGAACGACGAAATATTTACTCGTCACAGATTACAGTTCTCAAACAGTATAACGTTCGCTTATCCGTAGTCAAAACTTAACTGCCCCGGTAGCCGGCGATGCGTCGTATTTATACGAGTTACCAAACATCGAGAACCATCCACTTTGTTCGGGGATCGACGTGTTTCGCGAATCTGTAATCTAGTTGATGCGACAGATTTCTAGTCTCGTAATAATATGCTTGGACCGGAGCGCGGCGAGTAGAATACTTTTAAAATTCGTTGGCGGGCCGTATAAACATCGACAGCGGGCCGCGGTATGTGCATCCCTGATTTAGATCGACTTATTTGCGAACCGATCTTCCGATTTAGCATATTTTGTTTAAATCATATCTTTTATTTATCACTTGACTACGTTGATCTTTTGCCATAATAAATGTCGCAAGTTTGTTACATGTGGAGACCAGGCTTAAGATTCACACTTAAAAGTTTATGTAATATGATCAAAACTTAATATATTTCCCATAATGTTTGAATATTAGTAACTGACGAAATCTCCAATAACAATAGCTATCTTAGCAATGCTGTCTTAATAACTATGCCAATAATAGTTGTTCTTCTAACTTTTTTTTACCGAGCGGGCAATTATTTTACAGATTTATTCTCTAAAATCGCAAAGCTCACATGAAATCGATTTCTCTTTTTGTAATAAGAACCTATACAAACCAGTCAACGGAATTTATTATGCCGTACATTTTTTAACCAAAATCCCATTAGACACCTGATCAGTGACTCACGGCTGACAAAAGCGCTGGCCCTCTATTCTGAATATTATGGGCGGTCAGCCAAGAAAGTATCCGTAAGTGATTTTTATTAATACAGTTGTGCAATGGACCGTGATAGGCAAAATTCTCGCTTTTGCTTAATTATTCACCGGCCGTTTGTTGCCAATATGCCCAATTAGAGAGGCGGATTTTTGCTAAGCGCAAGGGGACCGCTGACTGAATAAGAAAAACCTATTAAGGATCTACTGGCAGCGCAAAAAGTAATGAGTGTCTGTTTATTGCGGTGCCGGATTTGATTTAGGCAATTTATTTTGGAAATACCGCTCTGGGTCTGTCATGTATGAAGTAAGGTTAGGGAAGTTCACGTTGGATTGGGATGTACGGGTAGTGAATTCATGCGATGAAGCAATCGCTTTTAATAAATTGGAACTTGCGACATTTCTCGCGAGATGTGTCACGAACGAATTTTAGTCTCTGGACATATCTTGCAACAGTAGCGAGGAAACGAGGGTTTTTTACTTTTTAATTCAAAAAGGGATAGGAAAATTTAAAAGACTTTGATGAAACCGGTTGCATCAATGTCCTATCGACGAAATACAAGTGAAAATTCGTCGGAAAAAATCGAATCCTCAAATTATCAAGAAAATTTTCAAAGATCAGATAAATAATTCCATTTTTTCAGCTATTTTTAAGATATCTTATAAAATTAAACAAATGTATCCTCATAAAAATCGCTTAAGGAGGTATATCCGGGTCCGAGGGAAGTGAGGAGCGCAGGCGGGATCCTATGCTTTTCTTATGGGACTAAAACCCGTTGCCAATTAGAAAAAATTAAATTCTATTGAAATTATTTGCGATGAACATTATCTATATAGCAAAGAAATCTACTCATATGCACATAGCATACATATTGACTAATTAGCAACATAAAAATATCATATTTAAGTAGTTTTAAATTATATTTAATGAACTCATAGACTATGTAGATGTGCCAATAGCGCTAATAATTGACTAGCAGTTGTACACACTGCGAACCTACAGACCTCGGACATCGGAGATATTGCGCGTCAAATACGGGTAAAGATGCGTATGCGTTCAAAAATGTATTGTGTGTAAACTACATACAATATAATTATTATATATAGCAAATATATCGTATTATCCTCGCGAAGATTTGTATCCTTTATTTAAAAATCCGTAAATCATGTGAACTGGTAGAAGGAGAATTATGTTAATTTAGTTCTAAAGAAATGAAATGACACTCGCGCCCATCTCTCGTCCAAGTCAAAGAAAATGTTGGATGCAATTTTGAAGGTTCTGTGATAGAAATTACATTATTACTCACTGTTCGTGTTTTAATCTCTATTTTTTTGCAACTATAACTAATTTTTTAGATATAAAGTTTGCTGAGAAATATTTATGTTCTTTTTTTATTCCGTACAAATGCTTTTATCTCAAGTATTACTAATTATATTAATCAAGTAAAGAAACCCTAAATATTGTTGGATACGGATTACGATGTTTTTATAAACCATTAAATATATTAAAAGGATTTATCAACTGTATTTTTTATTCCAATAAATATATCACAGCTTCCTAGTCTTTTTTAATTAATCTAGTTTTTTTAAAACATTACACAAAATCATCTGTTGTGGATAATAATTTATTGTTGATAACAATGTACATGGGATTTAGGAAAAATGTATAATGTTTTTATCAAGTTTTTCAAAATAAGATAATACTGTGTACTATCTATGGAAAAGTTTCGTTTCACAATTTCTACATTTTTTTCTCAGTTATGGGCAAAAAAGTGTCTCACCGTCCATCTTCGCCATATAAATCTATGTTAAAATGAACAACTTTCAACAACAATATCTCAAAATCTAGATTCAAACAAAATTTCAAAAAAATATGACGCACAGAGGGAGCACTAACTAATACGCTATATGAATTTGAGTAAACCCGATAAACCTCCTTAAAAGTCAGAACATTTTTTTTTTTTTTTCAGTTACTTGATCTTGATTTTTTCTATATTTCATTCAACAAAATGAATTTACCTAAAAGTCAGCAAAACTATAATACCAATATTTTTTTGGAAATCAACCGATTCTTCTAATTCTCTTAATTTGAAACAAAACTACAGTTATTTTTTTATGGTGTATTATAAAAAAATATATTATGTGTTCAGTTCAATGATTTTATTTTATTTTTAATTGTTTACATATTAACATACAATGAGTACTAAGAAATCAGGACATTCCTGTAAAAATTTTTTTGACGCACAATTTGAATGAAATTTACCTGCCTTCGTTGTTTTCGGGCTAGACTTTGAGGGGGCTGACCAACTTTTAGAACTTCTAGGTCCGTCGGTAAGAACCGAAACGAATATCACGGCGGACTTTGAAGTTCTAATAGCTGGTGCGCCCCCACAGAGCCTGGCCCGAGAACAACAAAGGCAGGTCAATGATTCCTAGCTGTAAATATTAGTATTGGTCGTGAAATCCTTATAACCACATAAATATATGTCATTTTGGGTCACAGGGTGTTGAAATTTAAAAAAAATATTAACATATTAACAACTAAATTTGTATAAAAATTTGCTGGGACAGTACGGAAATCTCTCATTTAGAAATTGTATAAGTGCATTTAATCCCGGTTGGTATTTCCATGAAAAAAGATATCTTCCATTTTATTCGAAAATCCAGCTAATTTTGAGTTATTATTTTTCGACAGAATAAATCGAAAATAGCAACAAAACGTCTCAAAATATTTTTTTTTCGTAGAAATACAGTTATAACATAAGCATCAAAAATCAAAAAAACATTGACGTAACAATTTTATATTTTTTATGGAATTACTATATTTCAGCAAATTAAACATATCTACGCCAATGATTTTTTGGACATTTCATAATTATACTGTACATACATAAATTGTATACAAAAATACTATATTACTACTACTAAATACTATACTATAATTTAATTATATAATTTTAATAGATTTTTTTAATTAAAATATAATAGTAACTAAGAAATGGCTCGTTTTTGAAATGGCGTCCGTATTTCTTTTAGAAGTAATTTTTGGCGAAATCACAAAGATTTTTTTTTAATCTGGCTGCATAGCTTTAGTCATACTTCAATTTTTTAAATTTATAAGTTTTGACTTTACAATCTAGGAGGCTTTGGAAATACCTGAAGATAAAAGTTGGTCAACTCTATTGATTATAACTTGGAAATAGAAGTCTGAATATACAGGGTGTCCCAGAATATGTGGGTAATTTTTCGGATTTATACAGGGGACGTTAAAATAACATGAGAAGTTCCTATAAAAATTTTCCCTAGAGGGCTCCCTTACGGAGATGCAGACCCCTAAAGGATGCCCCTGAAAATCGATTTTTTTAATGTAATAACTTTTAAAATACTTTGTGTAATTTAATTATTTTTAGGAAAAACAAATGTAAATAAGTGGCATTTTTTTTTAGATAAACAGAAAGAATGCAAATTTCATCGGTTTATTTTTCTTTACGGATGTAATAAAAATCATATTAAACAAAAATATTTTTTTCTCTCGAAAACGGTGCGCTTTATCCATATCAACCAAAAGTGATTTTTTAGTTTAAGGTTGAAGCTATTTAAAAATATTATATTTGTGCCATTGTCATAAAAAAATTGACATTATTGTGCCAGTCCGTCTCTGGCAAACCAGATAAGCCAAATTATTTTCATGGGTCAATTTTTAAAGAGTATTATCTGTTGTCCATCGTATTAAAACATTATATTACACCAAATAAGTTAAAAAAAATCGATTTTCAGGGGCGTCATTTAGAGACCTGTATCTCCATGGGGGGGGGGGCTCTAGGGAAAATTTTTATAGGAACTTGTCATGTCATTTTAATATCCCCCGTGTAAATCGGAGAGATTGCCCACATATCCTGGGACACCCTATATATTATTTTCATAATTTTCGACAATTTTTTTCCAATGCCTTCTAGATTTTTAAACTTAAACATTGATGAAATTTCAAATGTAGGGATTTTTAAATGATGCTAAAGCTAAAGCTACGTAGCCAGATTTTTCAATAAATTATTAGTTATTTTCTTTGAAAATCGCTTTAAACACACATGCATTGCCAACTAGATCGCCGTATCAGGTTCAACAAGTGCATCTAGAAGGCTACTAATAAATAAACAAAAAAAATATTTAATTAAAGTGTCCCAAAAAAAGCTGTGTCCTTTTATGTGCCACGCAGTATATAAACATGAAGAAAGTTCATTTAATTTTTTATCCAAAGAGAAATTAATAAAATGACGGATTAAAATAATTTGCCAATAACTTCAATTATCGACCACGCCTCAGAAATTTGGTGATCTATTAATCATATGAGCATTTTTTTTAAATTTGGTATTGCGTAATATACGTATTAAAAACTAAGTAACCAGCGCTTTTCAGGACAGATCACTGACCCGGTCTATTATGTAAATGGTTCAGTATCTCAATTAGCAACACTTAACGTTTCTCACAATTTTTTAACGATACCTGAAGTGGCTTTAATGTACGTATTACCAGTTTCGGGACGAACGCCTTGCGCTATCAACATGAATTAAGTCAACTTAGCATCTATCTACAAATATCCACCTTGCTTTAGTTTTAAAAAGGTTAATACGAATTAAATATGTGAACCTTGGAGCAAAAAGTAACGATTAAAGCCATTTAGTTGGGCAATCAATCACTTTGTTGTGGTGCATGTTTCGTAATAAATCATTTCCAGCAACAAAATCCGATTCTCAAATGAAAATTTCTTCTAAAAAAAACATGGACCTAAGTACTGACAGTTTGTTGGAACAATTATTTGTTGAGCCAATTTTTATTTACTTTTTGAACTTTGTTGAGTTGTTGCCCCATACTGGATGACATTATTAATAAAACCGATCAGTTCGTTGCATCTCATGCTGCCCGTAAAAACGAGTTATTTAATAAAATCAACATGAAATTCAATACCATAAAACTGGTGCACTTATGTAAGCCCTCATGTGCTACCAAACCCGATCCATCGACTTTCTAAGTGAACATTTCGTTTACGTGTGGGTGGACTCCGCTGTCCGTAAATACGAAAATTTTCTCGAATAATAAAGGCTTTACACAATTATACGACAATGTAAGATTCAAGTACGAGCACCGCTTGACGAGAATAAACTATTGAAAACAATATCCAAAGTAGACTGCTAGAACATGCCAAAACTAATGTGCAAAAAATCAATTTTTTTTTTGAAAAATTGTTCCCTTAAAATAGCCATGTTGCTTGTGGGCTAGCCCATACCACTCGGTATGGGCTAGCCCACAAGAAATTATTCCAAGTATGGTTTCTACTTGGTTATTTGCTGTATAATTCCTTGACAACTGAATTTTATGACAATTTTATATTATATATATTATAAATTAAATATTACTTAATATGACCAATATGCAGAATGTTCTCGGATATGTATTACAAGCTTTAACACCAAGTAGTACTCCTTAAAATGTCATCGGAATTAGACAACTTTGAGGCAATTTTTGTATCATTGTCCTTGTTCATTATTTGTCTTAATCTACCGCAAGCATTAGAAACCGCTGCTCTAACAGAAAATTAGATACGAGTATGTGCATAGGAATATATTCAAATTCAAAAAATTTACTCTGACGAGAGTATAGTACCTACGACTTATACCTAGGTATACAGGGTGATTAAATTAATTCACTTAGGTACTAGTGTTTAAATTATTTCAAAATATTATTTGAAGTTTAACACCCTGTATAGGAAATACTCTCCTTAAAATTCACCAAAGAATACGAGGCTTCATTTTTGGTCACCATTTGTGAATCACCCTGTATATTAAAATACATATATTTTTTAATTTGAAAATTTTTTAAAATATTTTTTCAGTGATCATTTTTACGTTTTTGTAGATAAAAAATAATTATCTTGAAATACATATTACAACTTATATACCCTTCATTAATCTCGATGTACGAGTATAATGTATTTTTTTTAATCCTCAAAAGCCTGGTCTGTTGCACAGAACAAACACTGCTTTTTTCTAAGCAAATAAGCTGCTATTTTTCCATCGGTAATAACGTTCTTTTCAATCGTATACAAAAAATAATTTTTCCATAAGCTTTTCTTGGAATTCTAAGAAAAAAATTTCAATTCGTTATTGTTATCAAAAAATGTTAGAACTTTTTTTCATATCTTTAATTGTGAAATGAATATAGATTAAAATGGAACTAAGAAAGCATCTGGTTAATTTTTTGTTTTTACTACGCGAAGATCCTCAAATTCGTAATTATGTTTATACTTGGCTAATTTCATATTATCCACATACACAAATTGTCGGATTGGACTATTACAGATCCTTGTTCATCGTTATTGTTAATAAAGTTTACAAAAAACACAAAATATTTCCAAAAGAAATGAAATGTAGCAGACGACAACACAACATGTGACATATCGAGGTCGGTAGAACGGTGTGACGTCACAACCAATGAGAAACGTTTTACTGTACGTGACAAATTGGTAACTAATATTTTAATATTTCATAAAAAAGTGTATAAATTTCACTTTATTTATTTATGAGTTAATATATTTTTTTAATATACAGGGTGACTCAGTCCTAATGTCATTAATTGTAAGAGAAAATAGGGAAACATGAGCAGAACACGATTACGCGATTATAAAAAATTTTAAAATGCACATTACGCTAAAAAAAATCAAGTTAACCTCTTTTCGGACAGCTCCTGACCACAATCTACAAAGGTTTATCGACAGTGAATCTTGACCTACCGTAATATTCGGTTATTAACCTAGTTTTTAATGCGTTTTTAATCCGTAGTGAACGACAACTAATGAACAGAGCTTTTTTCCTAGTCACATAAATGAATAAGATACTTTTTTACATTTTAAATATTAAGTATTATTTATTTGTTGCAAATGTTAATAAAAACAAATATATTTGGATCCGCTGCACTTTGATTTTGAAACCAATTGCGACGAGTGGGGAAATCAGCTGTTTCGCTTCCACTTTTGAAACTCTTTAAATTCCGCTGGCGCGTTTTTTTTCGATTTTCTGTTTTTATTTAGGCTCCGAATTCGTGGTTAAAATTAATGACATTATGATTGAATCACCCTGTATCATCAACTTTTACATTGAATTAAAAATTCATGCAAATTCCCTTTAAATTAATAGCCGAGTTTTTGCCATGGACAACATACAGTGTGTTCTCAAAGTTGGGTCATTTATTTTAACAGCTGGCAAAACTCGTAAAAATGAGTTAGTTATAAAAATCCTGTTCTACAAAAATTGTTCAAAATTGTTACCATTTATGTTTTTACAACGCAGTAGTCGAAAATGACAAAAAAATCAGGCTTTTATTATAATGTTTTTAAATTTCATTTTTTTTAAATAATTGTTAAATATATGGCAACTTTTATATAAACGGTTTTTGGTATATCAACTTTTTTTACGAGTTTACCAGCTGTGAAAATAAATGGTTCAACTTTGAGAACTCCCGAAATAATTTTAAAAAATAATGTATACGGGCTCTGGATGAAATATTGGACCATCTCGTACTAATCACTGGAACACCCAGTACATTAAACAACTGACTCCTTCGAAACTCCCACCACCTCTCCGAAGATTTTTATCAAAAATCAGTAAAATAGTCCACGGACTTGTTTCATTCCGTGTATTTGACCGTATATTATCTTGTAATTGTTTTTCCAACGCCCATTCTCTTGAACAGTTGGTATAAGTTGCCCAATCAAATTTATAAGCTGCAGCCTAATATGTAATACGTCGGATTTACGCAGTAGATAACATATCAAAATGCAAACGGCGAAAGTACTGACGTCTGTTAACTGTTTTATACGAAGGCATAATCGTTACTAGATCGCATCGATTTTTCTGCCCAGTTCGCGGAATATGAAAATTGTCAGCCTGGTACCTGATCCGGCAGCGTAATTACTGAAAGTTTAACGAGATCTGCATATTTTATGGGGGGCCTATAAATAATACAGTTAATGGCCGGTGATTTTTTATTACGTCAAAATTAGAACGGACTAAAAGCTTCGATAATAGCAACGATCTAGATTTACCTTGTTTCGCAAAACTTTACGGCATCGGCAATTTGTTGAATATTCACGTTAGGTGCGTTGGGATTTTCAAAGCAGACTGTCTTTGTCGTCTGTCAAAAGATGTTTGACGGCTGTCAAACCTGAGTAAATATTATCTCTCATAATAAAGTTCTTAATAATTTAATTAAAAATAAATAATATTTGATGATTTTTAATAGTATGTACTATTCTCGTCAATCGACATTAAAGGGGAAGTTTTAGTGACAGCTGTCAGGCACTAAAGTGTCACATTTACTGCCAGATAAATTAAAAATTAAAATTTGGCCTTTAACGAAAGTAATTTTATTTATCCACACATATGAACCATCTAAAGTGATACTTTATCCACTAGTGGAATAAAGCACGTGGTAATCATAGCTAAAAAATCAAAGAGAATATTTATAATTATTCTAACTTATCGGACAACCAATGAAAACGAAAACTGACTCATACCATTTCCAACACACGAATCTTTCGCGTACCCCTCGTATACGCAATTATCATCTAAATTTATCAAAATAAAGTTCTCGTCGTTAAACGTCAATACACGTCTCCAACTCCTCTATAAAACCATCCATCAAGTGATTCTTAATTGCCCAGTTTAAACATCTCATAAAAAAATAACACCACATTGCGGCGACCGCTTCTACATCCAAGCCCGTCGATTTGCATTTTACAAAATTTCGGTGCGTCGTTCCCCATTCAGATGGAAGGAAAGTGAAATGAAAATAAATTAAAATAAAAGAGCATGAAAGTGGGCCCGCAGTGTTATACAATATTCCGTTATGTAACGAGACCCTGCCCAAATTGACCACTGGCCAGGCTGGTATAATAACTACATTCCACTGTAATTGAAGCGGGTACTACGGCCAAAGATGACTGGTAATCGATATGACTTTGATTCGCGTCGTTTTCATACCGAACTGCAACAGGTTGAATCGACGAAGGCAAAATTTGTGCTTATTTAGATCCTCTGACATGTTTTGTTGACAAACCGCGATTTTTTTTGTATTTTTTTACGCCGCATTCATTTTAGACATAGCTGTGAAGTAGTTATTTACACCATAATATGATTCCTAATAAGATCGGACAGTATTTGAAACTGGAACATCCTAAAACTTATACAGGCCATTCATTCCGAAGAACATCGGCAACGTTACTGGAATACTGGATAATAATAGCAATCAAGAGACATGGTGGGTGGAAATCAGCCACAATTGCAGAAAGTTATGTTGCTGACAGTTTAAGTAACAAAAATGAAATAGCCAACAGGATTCTTTAAAATGACACTTCAATTCCAGGTTCTAGTAGTACGTCGCATCATGCTGTTTTAATGGCAATTAGTAAACGCGAGGGGAATAATTATCCAGATTTTATAAATGTTACTAAATGTAATAATGTACAATTACTATAAATATTCATTCATAATAATCAATACCATGTAATGTTCATCAAATATTTCTATTTATTAATAGTATATTTACTATAGTGGGAGCAGATAAATAATACATTGTTATTTTCATTTAATTGAAAGGAAGATGAATGATATTTTGGTACATCAAGGGTATAATACCGTAAACAGTTTATCTATTTATTCTACTTTCAACACTTCTGACTATTCTAAAATGATAATAATTGGCTTTTATCTGACATTCTGAGTGCCGAACCATCCTCTGCCGTAAAATATCGGGTTAAACGACACCGTGATACGGTTCGGAATGTCGGTCAAGATCAGCAATAATTATAACCTACTCCGATTCGAAAGATGATCACCTTTGGTTTTCGATCGCTATAGATCTCCTCCACTAACAAACTCGAATTTCTTGTTGAGTAATTCTTAATGTTGCTGTAATTGGGTACGAAAAAATGCGAGAAATTAATTGACATATCATACGTCTGAGGCATTCACACGGTTTTAGCATTTCTGTTTATCAAAATTCGCAGTCTGAAAGGTTAAGCCAATTTTAACTCGTAACAAAAATTAAATGATAAACAAAAATCCTAAATTTTTAGATGATTTTCAAATGGCTGTGACTTGTCGAAAAATGATCGTAAAGCAATAAAAAAAATACTAAATCGAAGTTTGAAGCTTCTAGTTTCAGGATCTGGAAGTCAAAGATTTTTATCGTTATCCACTTTTAGGAAATTATAAGAAATCCAGCGGAAAAAGAATTTTCAAACTTTTTGCTTCCCTTTCAATATCTCCACGAGCTTCAATACATTTTTTTGGCCATCTCATCTGTCAGCTGATTTATTTGATTCATTCTCTTCAATTTTAGCTCTTGATATTTAGGATTGGTCATTTTAATTAATAAAATATCAAATCCAAAGATGTGACATATTACTTCCTAAGTATTTTGGTGAGCTGAAAACGATACTGTAGTCAGAATTTATGCACAACCGCTCAGAATCTTGTAAGCTCTATATTTACGGTGAAAATGGACCCAAAAACTGTTTATCCTAGTCCAAAATTGATTTTCCTCTTCATTATATCTGACATATCGTTTCCGACGTATTTTGATCAGCTGAAACAATACCGTAGTCAGAATTTATGCACAACCGGTCAGTAAGATATTGTAAAATATATATTTAAAATTGACCTAAAAATCGCTCAATTTAGCCAAAGGAGTCTTTGCTTTGCTCAAGCTAACGAAATTATGGTTAATCTTTGTTTCTAGAGTATCTTACTCTTTTGTTTTCAAGTGATCTGCCGAGAGCATGTTTGTTTTTTTTTTCGTCTTTAGTTTCTGTTATGTACCGTTTCAGTTTCCAACAATACTCAGCTAATATATTTACGTTTCATCTTCTTTGGTATCGCTTTTCCATTTTTTTGAGGTCCTTTTCTTCGCTAAAGTCCCCAAGATTGTCTGGAAAATAATCGATGTGTGAATCGAGAAAATGTAACATCATTTTCGTTTTTTTTTTAACGTCGAAGTACTCCAAGGAAACCGCATCTTTTATTCATTTAAATTTTTCTTCGCAAAAATCCATGTTTTATTCATCAAAAAATGTTAAATATCGAAAGAAAAGAAAATGATTAAAACCATTTTTTTTTTAAAGAAACGATTTGTGTGCTTGTGAAGTAATTATTCGAGATTTGCGGGAAAAAATACTGTGCCTAATTGGGGGATATACAACTTTTTGCAATTAATTTTGAAAACAGGGTGGAAACGGCGGCCAAAAAAGGGACATTTTTTGAGGCTTATGTAGCATTGTTATGACCTATTGTAAAATGAAAAAATTAAAAAAAAATATTTCTACATGCACCTTTAAATAAAAAGATTAACAAAACCTTCAATAAAATATGTTTTATTTTTTCCCTCAAAATCAGTGCATCCTAAAAAAAATTAAGAAACCAATTTAATTCAGAATTGATGGAGGATTTCTAAAAGAATATCAAAACGGGAAAAAGTCAGTGGCGTACCATTTTTTTATTAAAAAAGTTGTGACACGAACGCCACTGATGCAAGTAGAAATATTCGGATCATCCCCCAAAAATGCACATTTATCCCTCCAAAGGGTTTTTCAAATTTCGATCTTTAAAACTGAAATAATAAAAATAAATAAAAAATTAAAATTTAAGCACTGTATCTCGGAAACGAAACATATATCGACCTAGCGTATATGAACTTTATTTCACAAAATAACTTCGGCAAGCACCTCCTAAAATATCTCGCACTTATTTACAAACACCTTGTATAGAGGAGGTGGTATAGGGGGTAACGCCACCTTAGATGTTGGAAAAAACGGGGATTTTCGGGAAGAAGAAAAATCGATACAAGATACAGTCAAGCACAAAATGGCTTTATTACACATGTTTTCGGATAATATTGTGAATTTACGATTTATATTCAAAATTGCGGCTGTAGGTGATGGCAAGCAACGACACCTTTTATTCAAAGGGTTGTAGCTGTATGGTCGGAAACGTTTCTTATTGACAGATGGTCTTTGAACAAAAAAAATAAAAATTTCTGATATATGCTAAAAGCTAGGGAACATCGCAGGGAAATTAAGAAATATTAATAATTGTTGATTTAGTGAACATTAAAAAAAATTTTTGCATTAAATTGTTAATAACTATGAAAATTGTTGAATAAAATTGTTTAAAAATAATAAAAACCCTTATGGTGTTCCCTGAAATATGTTATTGTGAAACTGTACAAAATTTCAAGTCGAATAATTGAAAACTTTTTGTTACTAGTCAAAAAAAGTGATTTCTCGAAAAACGCTTTTAAAGTATTTGTTGCCATTCGACATAAGAAATTTGTTATATATAAGGCTGTTAGAGAGAGCCGCAAATCAATGGCGCAATGGGTAAACCGACACATTTTGTGAGCCGCTGCCTTAAAATGCTTTTCACGATCGTGTCACGTTAGTATACTGTTGCCTTGTTGTCTTGAGGATGTTGCGTAATTAATTTCTATCCGTTGGTGTTTATGGTGGTGTATTGTAGACAATTTAATTTGTTGCTTTTCAATAAATAATACGTACGCCTATGTCTCAGGGCTCGATTCTGACAGTCCCCAGTTATATGTACATCTTCAATCAGTAATACCTGCACCATATAATTGGCCTTTTATATTGATATTTTCTTCATCCTCTTTTTTCCTATATTCTTCACATAATAAAGCATTGTTTAAACCATTTATCCAAAAATCGATTTTTTCAAAATTCTAGAGTGGCTTTACCCCTTCAATAATTTTATTTTGTCGCCCTATGCGCACCAGCCTCGTGTCGGTTGATTTACGGATCACCCTGTATATCTAAAGTCTTTCATAAACTCGATGACTTATGCTATTATAAGTAGGCATAACCTACTTATTGCAAATAATAGATAGACGTCATAAAATCAAAAATTGCAATATTGCCAAATTTTATAATGTAAATTGCATATTTTGGTTAATATATTTCCGTGGCTATTAGCTATGAGATTGTGAAAGGACTATTTTGATGTGACCCCGTTTGAAGTATTTTTTTTAAAGAAATCAAAACACATTAGCTCATTATTATAACACTTTTTCATTGATAATATCAAGATTTGTCGGCAATATAAAAATAATAAATCTGTGAATTAATCTCTGTTAGATGAGTTGCGAAATTGTTTCCAGTCAGGTAGTTCCTAGTTTGGGAAAAGATTGTTGTATAGGGTGATACGTTATTCCCGTTTACTCGCTAATATACAGAGTGTTCCTCTTAATACTTTAACATAATCCTTTGTCCAAAAAATTAGGTGAATTTGTTTAAAAAATAAAAAATCTCTATGCTTCCAAATCAATTTCATCGCCTTAAAATTATTTGCCGTAAAAATGTGAGAAAACCTGAACAAAATTTTAAGTAGTAAATTATCAAGTATTTAACCTCAAAAAACGTGACCCTTTATTTTTTTCGAAGGTTTGACTGTTTGAAACAGAGAAATGGTTCGCTAGATCGAGATGAAACTTCACAGGGTTCCTCTGGGTATACCGAACTGTAAAAGTCATGCTTAACATTGGTCATTTCGTGAATATTTCTAATTTAGCCGTCAATTTACTAAAAAAACATAAATCGCCCTTTTTCTGTTTTTTTAAATTCCTGTAAAAGATGAAAAAATATTTTTTTCCGAAAAGTTGCGGCAGCATATTATCGGAAATTGTCGTCTAAAAAGTCTTAAAAGTCCGATATTTCGATGAAAAATAAAAAAAAAGGAAATTGAAGCTGAATAAACAAGCTCAAAATCAAAATGCGTTTTTTTTAATTCCCGATACGACCATTTTTCACCTAAATACAGTCTGTCAAAAATCACAGAAAAATTTCAGAAATTCTTTTGACCCTTTAATTTTTTGCATTAGTTTATACAGGGAGTTTCAGAAATACCTCCCGTAAATTCAGGGGGTGATAGTACGACAAAAAATAAAAATTTTTTGTCTTATGAACTATATGTCTATCTCCTCTTGTTTTCGAGATACACAGCGACAAAATAAAAATTTTTAAATAGAATTTTTACGAAAATTTCCAAACGGTGCGAAATATTATTATGAATTTTGGTATTCCGGGGTTTTTAAGGACGCCAAATACGCTGGTTTAATTATTTTTTGGATATTTCCATTACATTTTAGGTTCTAATTTTTTTAAGGTTAGGTTTTTTACCATTCGGGCTCCAATTTCTAATGTACGATTTTATTTTCTAAAAATAATGTACTCTTGTTAGAACTTCCTAATGTGGACGATTTCGAAAAAAAAGGCTTTTAATTGAACTCTTACAATACTACGGTGAAGAAAATAAGTGACTTTTCTCAAAGTAGACTTATGTCAAAACTTTTGATTGATGTCTCATAAACAACGCATACATTCTCAGTAATATTTTAAACTCCAATTAACTTTATATCAACATTTTAGTGATTGTTAGTGACTGCAGTTAGTAATGACTAATTACAGTCACTAAAATTATTTTTTTCACCGTAATATTGTAAGAGTTCAATTAAAAGCCTTTCTTTCTCGAAAACCGTCCACATTAGGAAGTTCTAACAAGAGTACATTATTTTTAGAAAATAAAATTGTACATTAGAAATTGGAGCCCGAATGCTAAACCTAACCTCAAAAAAATTTGATTTGCTGTCGGCAGTATGAAATACCTTAATAACAGTACTTTTCCACGAAATTCTCCGCGCTTCGCCCGCTTTCCACTATCACCCTGTAGTACTCTTCGCCAGACATGGAATGCACTTTTTAATCTCCATCAATTCCAATGCGCCCATTGCTAATCGCTTATTAGCTGTTATTAATAGAAAAACACATTAATTTTTTGCAACGTAATTACACCAGATACGAAATGTAAGCATAGACAATATACGCTTTAGGTCAAGGCTCCACCGTTCTACGCTGCTCGCTTGTTTTTTTCTTCTCTCTCGACCATTAGCTACGTGCCTCCCACTCCCCTTCTAAATCCGGTATTACCGACAAATTATCTATTACCTGCTAGCAATTCACCCATTTCCAAATGATTTATCGATACGTGTATGTGTGAATAGCTCCCCGATATAAATAAATATTGCGCAAGCCGGTATGACAGATATATCTCGAATTATACGCGCGCTGATATTTTTTTCCTCAGGAAAACGCCGGTGAAAGTTGGCTATGATCGATTCTTTTTTTTTTTACGCGAATGGAACCGACGTTTTCGATGGAAAGACACGTAAGGGGCCTTGGTAATACGGCGAATTTAATTAAAAATTGTGCATGTTCGTTAATTTGCGCTAGATTTAATTAGTTTGTTGGACATAAAAGGCGACGTGAAGTGATGTAATACAATAATTCTGGGTCGCATATCTGAGGTATGTGCGACAAAATTTTTTAATCAGAATGGGGTTTCACATACAAAAACAGTAGTATAATTCTAGTGGTGTGGTACAGGAAAAATAAAAAAATAGTAGCCTACGCCACTGGGAACAGATGGTTGTCATAGATTGTAGTTATGTGTGTAATTCCTCATAAATTAAATGTATCATAAATACAAAAATACCTTACAAAAATTTACTATATCGTGTTCGTGTTGCAAAATTATTCTTTAGAGAAATGTTCAAGAAATACTGTATAATTTACCCAAACAGCACCGATTTGCACCAAAATTTGGATTTAGGTTCTACTTACGCTCTATTTCAGAGTTGACCATGGGCCGGGGGTTGCATTTTATTTTTAGGGGTGAAAACTACTCCTATTCGAAAATAATTATAGAATTGTAGATTCGAGCGTGTAATAGGTTGAAATCGTCTTTAAATAAGTAATTATGATGAAATGGAAATTGTCAGTCCCATATGACAGTAATAATTAAAAAATAATGTTGAAAAATATTATTCAGCAACTTGTAATAATTTAATCATACAGTGCTTTCGAAAAGTAACGAATAAATTTATTATTTTTTAAATTGAAGTTTTCGAAAATATCCCCTAGCACGTCGATTTTGTTTTTAAAAAAGGCACTTGTTGACATACGACCCATATTTGTGACGTCATCGTTGTTCGAGATATGACGTCACCGTCAATTTTTTAAATAGCAACCCCCAATTTTGACCATGCCATTTGAAAGAGCGTGTCATTCTACATACACAGATCATGAAAAATTATGGTGTTACATAACAAAAATTTCAAGAAAATAATGTTTGAAGATTTTAAAATTTAATTTTTCACAATACTGAAAATGATAATGATTATGTAAAAATCGACTAAATTAAATGTTCAAATTGTGCACCGTTGGCTGCCTGACAGTAGCCATGACGATTAATAAATTCTTTTTGGACATTATCAATAACTTCAGGAGGTATACGATGTATCTCGTGACGAATTCTTGCTTTTAAATCTTCTAAATTAACCGGTCTAGTAACGTATACTTTGCTTTTTAAGTATCCCCACAAGAAATAATCTAGGAGTGTCAAGTCAGGCGATCTGGCTGGCCACTCAATCGGCCCCCTTCTCCCTATCCAACGATTCGGGAACAGCTCATCTAAATAAGCACGGACAGGTGTTGCATAATGGGGAGGTGCACCATTTAGTCGATTTTTACATAATCATTATCATTTTCAGTAT